>NC_041729.1:163709819-164013351 GCF_004115215.2 Ornithorhynchus anatinus
TGGGGATTCTAATCCTGGCTCTGCCACTTATTAGCTTTGTGACTTTGGGCAAGTCGCTTAACATATCTGGGCCTCAGTTACCTTCTCTGTAAAATGGGGATTAAGACTGTGAGCCCCACATGATTACCTTGCATTTACCCCAGCGCTTAGAACAGTGCTTGGTACATAGTAAGCCCTTAACAAATATCATCATCATCATCCTCATCACTTTACTTCTCTCAGCCTCAGTTACCTCTTCTATAAAATGGGGATTAAGAGTGTGAGTCCCATGTGGGACAGGGACTGCACCCAACCTGATTAGCTTGTATCTATCCCAGTGCTTAGCACAGTGCTTGGCACATAATAAGCACTTAACAAGTACCATAATTATTATCATTATTATGATCATTATCAAGAGATTAGTAATTTGCTCATGTAATGTCCCAACAATAGCAAAGACCGTCTACTGTTTGGTAAACTCCTATTTTGTCTCCAACTCGGGATTGGATAGAAGATAATCAGTTCTGACCCAGCACTGAGAAAAACACGACTGATTTCAGGAAAGACAGCGGGGCTTCTCTTAGGGAAAATCATGGGTACGCGACAGGGTTGCAAATTGCCTAAAATTGATACGATTGGATTAGGGGTATGCCTGAGCACCCCAATATCTAATGGTCCTCAGTGAAGTTGAAAGGGATGATTTATGACCCGCTAATGAGCCATGTCATCCGATTGGTTCCTGCAGATGGGAGCTGATTAGTTTGAAACGTCTCCCAATTGTATGATGCAATCTGATACAGGTTGTAGGAGGTGGGGAAGAAGCCCAACAATTTTCCCAAGAGCCTCACCACGGCCTCAAAATGCTTCTTGGCTCTTTGGAGGGAAGTTTTGTAATAATAATAATGATGATGATGATGATGAATATGGTATTTGTTAAGAGCTTACTATGTGCCAGGCACTGTTCTAGGTGCTGGGGTAGATACAAGGTAGTCAGGTTGTTCCACGTGGGGCTCACAGTCTTGATCTCCATTTTTCAGATGAGGTAACTGAGGCCCAGAGGATTGAAGTGACCTGTTGAAGGTCACACCCCAGACGAGTGGCGGAGCCGGGATTAAAACCCACATCCTCTGACTCCCAAGCCCGTGCTCTTGCCACTAGGCCGTGCTGCTTTGCTATCCAGTACACCATACTGTTTCCCACTGGGAGCCAGTGTTTCCCAGTGGCAGCCAATGATAATAATAACAACTGTGATATTTGTTAAGCGCTCATTCTTTTGGTTTGCTCTGTTATAACAGTACTGACACATAGTAAGTGCTTAACAAACGCCATCATTATTATTATTATTACAGATACCTTCACCACTCCCACCATAGACCCCTGTCCCCCGTCCTTCCACTGACCCGGAACGCCCTCCCTCCTCACACCCGCCAAACTAACTCTCTTCCCCTCTTCAAAGCCCAACTGAGAGCTCACCTCCTCCAGGAGGCCTTCCCAGGCCGAACCCTCCCTTTCCCTCTGCTCCTCCTCCCCTCCCTATTCCCCCTACTCCCTCCCTCTGCTCAACCCCTTCCCCTCCACACAGCACTTGTGTATATTTGTATTTATTATTACTTTATTCATTTTATTGATGATGTATATATATCTATGATTCCATTTACCTATTTTGATGATAGTGATGCCTGACTACTTGCTTTGTTTTGCTGTGTGTCTCCCTCTTTTAGACTGTGAGCCCATTGTTGGGCAGGGATGGTCTCTATCTGTTGCCGAATTGTACATTCCAAGCGCTTAGAACAGTGCTCTGCACACAGTAAGCGCTCAATAAATATTGAATGAATGAATGAATTCCCTGCTCACAACGAGCTTTACAGTCTAGAGGGGGAAGCAGACTTCAGTACAAACGAATAAATTACAGATATGGACGTAAATGCAGTTCTCTGCACACAGTAAACGCTCAATGAATAGAGGTGATTGATTGAGTCCATTTTTGTTCCCTGTCCCACAGCTCACTTAGTGCAGTGACAGCAGACGCTAACTCGTCCACCCAAATTAAATCTTTTGGAGGTCAAAGCCATCCGCTCCAGGTAAACGTGGAAGGAGAGACAGGTAAGAGGCAGCGTGGCTCGGTGGAAAGAGCCCGGGCTTGGGAGTCAGGAGTCGTGGGTTCTAATACCCACTCCGCCACTTGTCAGCTGTGTGACTCTGGGCAAGTCACTTAACTTCTCTGGGCCCCACGTGGGACAACCTGATAACCTCGTATCTACCTCAGCGCTTAGAGCAGTGTTTGGCACATAGTAAGCACTTAACTAATACCTTCATTATTACTTCACTTCTTTGGGCCTCAGTTCCCTCATCTGAAAAATGTGATTCAGATTGTGAGGCCCCCGTGGGACAGGGACTGTGTTCAACCTGAGTATCTTGTACCTCCTCTAGTGTTTAGTGCTTAGAACAGTGTTTGGCATATAGTAAGTGCTTAATAAATACCACAGTTATTAATTATTACTATCAGTTAGATAGGGCTGAGTACAAAGAGCTCCTGAGGACTCAAGCCCAACATCCAGTAGCATGGGCCTGGGAGTCAGAAGGTCATGGGTCCTAATCCTGCCTCTGCCGTTTGTCTACTGTGTGACCTTGGGCAAGTCAATTCACTTCTCTGGGCCTCAGTTACCTCATCTGTAAAACGGAGATTGGGACTGCGAGCCCCACATGGGACGGGGACTGGGTCCGACTCGACTTGCTTGTACCCCCCCCAGCGCTTAGCACAGTGCCTGGCACATAGTAAGAACTTAACAAATACCACAACTATTATTATTAATGATTGTTATTATTATCCGATGGGTCTGACGGGACTGTCGTGAGAATTTCCACACCTTAGCCTTTTCCCTCTGAAGCAGCTGCTGGAACTCTTTGGGGAAAAAAAAGGGTGACATTCCAAAGACTCTCACATTTTCAGCCATGGCCAAACACTGGGAAATGCAGCACATATGTATACATCTATACATGGATATGTAAAATGTACAGATATTACATATCTGTAATAAATTAGAGATGTATACATATATGCTGTGGGACTGGGAGAAGGGATGAATCCAGCTCTGCCATTTGTCAGCTGTGACTGTAGGCAAGTCACTTCACTTCTCTGTGCCTCAGTTACCTCATCTGTAAAATGGGGATTAAGACTGTGAGCCTCACAAGGGACAACCTGATTACCCTGTATCTACCCCAGAGGTTAGAACAGTGCTCTGCACATAGTAAGCACTTAACAAATACCAAGATTATTATTATGAAAGAAGGGAGCATGTCAGAGTGACACAAAAGGGAGTGGGAGAAGAGGAGAGGAGGGCTTAGTCAGGGAAGACTTCTTGGAGGAGAAGCTCACCTCCTCCAAGAGGCCTTCCCAGACTGACCTCCCCTCTTTTGCCCTCTGCTCCCTCTACCCTCCCCCTTCACCTCTCCACAGCTGAACCCTCTTCTCCCCCCTTTCCCTCTCCTCCTCCCCCTCTCCCGTCCCATCCCCTCAGCACTGTTCTCGTCCGCTCAACTGTCCATATCATCACCCTACTTATTTTGTTTATTTTGTTTAATGAGATGTACATCACCCTGATTCTATTTAGTTGCCATTGTTTTTATGAGATGTTCTTCCCCTCGACTCTATTTATTGCCATTGTTCTCGTCTGTCCGTCTCCCCCGATTAGACCGTAAGCCCGTCAAAGGGCAGGGACTCTCTATCTGTTGCCGACTTGTACATTCCAAGCGCTTAGTACAGTGCTCTGCACATAGTAAGCCCTCAATAAATACTATTGAATGAATGAGGAGACGTGCCTTCGACAAGTCTTTGAAGTGGGGAAGAGCAATCATCTGTCAGATATGAGGAGGGAAGGCACTCCAGGCCAGAGGTAGCATGTGGGCGAGAGGTCGGCAGTGAGATAGACGAGATGGAGGGACACTGAGAAGGTTGGCATTAGAAGCACAAAGTACTCGGGCCGGGAAGTAGTAGGGGAGAAGTGAGGTGAGGTAGGAGGGGGCAAGATGGTGGACTGCTTCAAAGCCAGTGATAAGGAGTTTTTGTTTGATTTGGAGGTGGAAGGGCAACCAGTGGAGTTTCTTGAGAAGTGGGAAATCATGGTCTGAACATTTTTGAAGGAAAATGATCCGGTCAGCACAATGGAGTAGGGACTGAAGTGGGGAGAGAGACAGAGGCAGGTGAACCTATTATATACGTGTACTCTATCATGATATTACTAATGTTGGTATTTGTTAAGCGCTTACTATGTGCCGAGCACTGTTCTAAGCGCTGGGTAGACATAGGGGAATCAGGTTGTCCCACGTGGGGCTCACAGTCTTAATCCCCATTTTACAGATGAGGGAACTGAGGCACGGAGAAGTTAAGTGACTTGCCCACAGTCACACAGCCGACAAGTGGCAGAGCTGGGATTCGAACTCATGAGCCCTGACTCCAAAGCCCGTGCTCTTTCCACTGAGCCACGCTGCTTCTCCTACTTGATTTTCCTCCAATAATGAGCAAATCTCTCTTCTGGTGGGAATAAAAGGGAGGGGGGATTTCCCCGACTTCTAAATATAAGAAACTGCGAAGCAGTCGAGGAGAAATGTTTGAAGAGCTTGGGCAAGCCACGGCAGGGTCGGTAATAGGAAACCGCTGGAAGTCTTTCTTATGCTGTGCTCAGCCCCTCTCACACCGGCAATGAATTCATTAAAACAATCCTCACTTCATTTGGGGCGCTGGAATAAGGAAACTAATTATTAAATTAATAAAACGGGAAATAGCTTCTCCTTCCTAAATGCCTGAGTGGAATGGAGAATACAAATATAATGTAAGCTTAATCTCCACCACTGCAATGCCACCGGGCAAGGTTGAGGCTGTTTTTCGCTGCTCGAATCGCGTGGGTGCTGGTGGATTCAAGATCAATTCAATGGAGTCGTTTGCTCCTCAGCAAAATGAGGCTGGAACAGGAGATTCATTCATTCATTCAATAGTATTTATTGAGCGCTTACTGTGTGCAGAGCACTGTACTAAGCGCTTGGAATGGACAGTCGGCAACAGATAGAGGCAGTCCCTGCCCATTGACGGGCTTACAGTCTAATCGGTCTCAGGGTTGTTAAAGAAAAGCACGCTTGGCTACAGAATGAAGGGAAGCAGTGTGGCCTAGTGGATAGAGCACGGGCCCGGGAGTCCGAAGGATCTGGGTTGTAACGCCTGCTCTGCCACTTGCCTGCCATGTGACCTTGGGCAAGTCACTCCATTTCCTCTGTGTCTGTTACCTCATCTGTAAAATGGGGATTAAGACTGTGAGCCCCATGTGGGACAGGAACTGTGTCCAACCCGATTTACTTGTATCCACCCTAGCAATTAGTACAGTGCCTGGCACATAGTAAGCACTTAAAAATCCCATAATGATTATTATTATCATTATTAATAAATCAAAACTTCTCAATCTAGATCACTAACTGGTGGAATCTTTACCAGAAATAGAATAGCCCAGGTATCCAATCTGATTCTAGAATTTCAAGTGCATTCCCATAATGATTATTATCATCATTATTAATAAATCAAAACTTCTCAATCTAGATCACTAACTGGTGGAATCTTTACCAGAAATAGAATAGCCCAGGTATCCAATCTGATTCTAGAATTTCAAGTGCATCCGAGGCACCACATATTTCTGCCCCGCCACTTGCCTGCTGAGTGATCTTGGGCAAGCTACTCCATTTCCTCTGTGTCTCAGTTACCTCATCTGTAAAATGGGGATTAAGACTGTGAGCCCCATGTGGGACAGGAACTGTGTCCAACCCGATTTACTTGTATCTACCCTAGCACTTAGTACAGTGCCTGGCACATAATAAGCACTTAGAAAATCTTTCTATTGCCGACTTGTACTTTCCAAGCGCTTAGTACAGTGCTCTGCACATAGTAAGTGCTCAATCAATACTACTGAATGAATGAGGAGACGTGCCTTCAACAAGGCTTTGAAGTGGGGAAGAGCAATCTGATTAACCTGTATCTAGCCTAGTGCTTAGAACAGTGCTCAGCACATAGTAAGCGCTTAACAAATACCAACATTATTAATCACTTCTCTGTACCTCAGTGTCCTCATCTGTAAAATGGGGATTGAAAGGCTGAGCCCCTCGTAAGACAGGGACTGTGTCCAACCTGATTAACTTGCATCTGCCCCAGCACTAAGAACAGTTCTCGGAACATAGTAAGTGCTTAACAACTACCGTAATTATTATTATTACTTATTCTAGGATTGTGTGGACTGAAACACTGGGAAAATCATCATAGTGTGGCTGATGTTACTGCATGATGTGTTCACCCGGTTTAACACGTGACCTGAAAATAATAATCATATTAACTATAATAATAATATTCATTAAGCACTCATTATATTCTATATTAAAGTACTTGGAGAAATACAAGGCAATCAGATCCAACATGGTCCCTGACCAATACAGGGCTCACAGCCAAAGAGGGAGGGAATACAGCTGTTTTATCCCAACTTTATATAGAAAATTCAGAGTGGTTACCTTTCCCAAGGTCACAAAGAAGGCAAGAGGAAGAGTCAGGATTCGAACCTAGGCCTTCCGCTTCCCAGCCCTGTGCTCTTCATTCAGCCCTATTTATTGAGCACTCACTAGGTGCAGAACACTAATAGACCACAAATATAAGGCAGCATAGCATAGTGGATAGACCATGGGCCTGGGAGTCAGAAGATCATGAGTTCTAATCCCAGCTCCACTACTTTGCTTATGGGAAGCAGCGTGGCTATGGGAAGCAGCGCGGCTTAGTGGAAAGAGCCTGGGTTTCGGAGTCAGAGGTCATGTGTTCGAATCCCAGCTCTGCCACTTGTCAGCTGTGTGACTGCGGGCAAGTCACTTAACTTCTCTGTGCCTCAGTTACCTCATCTGTAAAAGGAGGATTAAGACTGTGTGAGCCTCGCGTGGGACAACTGATTACCCTGTGTCTACCCCAGCGCTTAGAACAGTGCTCTGCACATAGTAAGCGCTTAACAAATACCAACATTATTATTATTACCCTATGCCAGACAGGGACTGTGTCCAAACTGATTTGCTTGCATCCACCCCAGCACTTAGAACTGTGCCTGGGACATAGTAAATGCTTAACAAATACCACAATTATTATTATTATCGCTATTTTCACAACACCTAGATGCCACACACATCCATCTGTCCGCCTGAATTCCTGGGAGCCATCTGCATTTCCCACCCGAAACATCATCCTTTAGATACCCATTTATTCATTTATCTAATAGTATTTATTGAGCTTTTACTCTGTGCACAGCACAGTACTAAGCATTTTGAGGTGACATAGGTGGACTTACCCCAAAATACTCAGTTCCTTGATCACACCAAAGTTCTTTCAGAGCTCGTGAACACCCTTGTTCAAAATAATGCAGTGATTTTTTTCCGCTCGAAGGATTGCTGCTCATAACGTGAAAGAAACCCGAGACCCAAAATTGTATTAAGCGAGTGTTGTTTCAATATGAGATCATTATGCTTCTCTTTTAAATCCAAATACTAATTGCAACCTTGCTGTGAGCCTTCGATATTAAGGCTATCATAGCCATGGCAACGGAATGCAACAGGAGAAAGAAGTCATATCTCCTGCATGGGATTTTCAGTCGTTTGGATTGGAGATGAGTCCTTACTTACCATGTAGAATGGAGACTACCCAAGTCGAAAGAGAGATCGCCCATAGGTTATCTTTAGGCTGTTTTGTCTCATGGTTGCTCTTATCCTTTAACGTTTTGTTTATTTCTACAATTAAATTTCAACGTGGGATGGTTTGTTAGTCCACAGACACGAATAAGAGTGCAAATCCAAATTTCAACAGGCACTTTACAATGGTCCATTCTCATTTCAAAATTAAACCCCCAATCAAAAAACTTTTGAATAGTTCTAATTGGACTGATTTTCAACCCCCAATGATAAACATCTATGCAAAGCGCCTCCCAAAGATTTTTACATTTAAGAAAGAACACTTCAAATGAGCGGCTTAAAGTCACCTTCTCGGTTGTGCATGGTAATTGTATGCAAAATAATAAACAGTGCGGAGCACTAAGAACAACACTTCTAGGAAGATATGGTGCCATTTATACAAAGATAATTAGCCATTTAAAACCTACCAATACCAATTTAAGAACCTACCAATTAAAAAAAAAAGCGAGGGTGCTTACAGTAACCTCTTTGAAATAATGTTTCCATTTGCCTTTGTTAGGTTTCTGAGAGAAATAGGTCCACAGAATGTTGTTTGGTGTGAACCAAGGTGAGAGAGAGAGAGAGAGAGAGAGAGAGAGAGAGAGAGAGAGTTTGCCTGTGTGTGTGTTAGGAGGAAATGAGGTATAGGAGCTTAGAGTCAGCATGTATCTTTCGATCAAAATCAAGAATACTCTATAGGGAGTTGCGGAGAGAGAGTCGAAATCAGAATGCCTGTTCTCTTCACCCTGGAGAAAAAAACATTTTGGCATCTTTGAGAAGATAGCAAAATGGATTGTGCCTTTTCAGAGGTCTGGCCCACAACAGTTATGAAGAACATAACTAGCCCCAGGGTTCCCATGCACCCATCCAGTGTAATTCACCTCCACTCCCGCCTTTTATCGCTTATGAACATTTGAGTTGGAGGAAGTCTAGCAATTTGGAGAATAAAAATGGAGATGCTTTGAGAAAGGGGGTCGGGCTTGGTTTCTTTTCAATTAATCAGTCATATTTATCTAATGCTTACTGTGGGCACAGCATTATAGTAAACACTTGGGAGAATAGAGTATGACGGAGTTGGTAGAACACGTTCCCTGCTTACAAAGAGCTTACAGTCTTCTTCCTTTTACACAGACCCTAAAGAACCAATGGTAAGTGAATAAGTGAGACTGTAAATTCCTTAAGGGCAGGGGCTATCAACTCGATTGCATTGTACATTCCTGAGCTCTTAGTACAGTGTTCTGCACATAGAAAGTGCTCAATAAATACCATCGATTGACTGAACAGATTTCACTGAATTGTAACTTGCAAAAGAAGGGGAGGAGTCAATCATTAAATGGTAGAGAAGCAGCATGGCCTAAGGGTTTAGAGCATGGGACTGGAAGTCAGAAGGACATAAATTTTAATCCCGCTTCCGCCCCTTGTCTGCTGTGTGACTTTGGGTAAGTCACTTCACTTCTCTGGTCCTTGATTACCTCATCTGCACAATGGGGATTGAGAGTGTGAGTTCCATGTAGGACAGGAACTATGTCCAACCTAATTATCTTGTGTCTAGAGCTCAGAACAATTCTTAGCACATAGTAAGAGTTTAACAAGTACCATAATAATAATTATCATTAATCATCATACTTGAGCTGCTACTTTGTGCTGAGCATTGAACTAAGTGCTTGATAGTATACGCTAGGCTTAGCAGGCATGATACCTTGAGGAGTTTATGATCTAATTGGGAAGACAGACAATAAATACAGACAGGAGGAAATGATGGGATATAAAAGTGGGTTTGTAAGTGCCATGGGGGTGAAGTAGGGGATGAGAACCCCAATATTTAGGTGGCAATTAAATGGCAGTTGGGACCACCGATGCATTGCCATTTGTTGTAGGGATTATTTTCTAGTTATATTCCTAGGGTGGCCATTTGTCCCGTTTTATACCAGATGGTCTAGTTTTCAGATGAGTCCTTTTCATTTCTGACATTTTTATTTTAACGATAATATTTGTATTTGTTAAGCACTTGCTAAGTAACAGTCACTGCACTAAACAACCAATCTTCCCGTGGAGGAGTTCCAGAATTCAGAATGATGCCCACTTCAAGACAGATCTGGGAAAGGAGGGCAAAGACTTCTGGGAAAAATGAGGGAATCGGTGTCCCCCGGGAGGAACACTCTAGCTTTGGGTAGACTCAGATGGACCTCCACAAATGCTCTGAGCCAATTCAACAATAGTATTTATTCATTCATTCATTCATTCAATAGTATTTATTGAGCACTTACTATGTGCAGATCACTATACTAAGCGCTTGGAATGGACAAATCAGTAACAGAAAGAGACAGTCCCTGCCCTCTGATGGGCTTACAGGCTAATCGGGGGAGACAGACAGACAAAAACAATAGCAATAAATAGAATCAAGGGGATGAACATCTCATATTCTGTGCAGAGCACTTTCCTAGACACTGGGAGTGTCCGTTGCAAGACATGGGACCGGGCCAACTTTTTCTATGGTATTTGTTAAGTGCTTACTTTGTGTCAAGCACTATTATAAGTGCTGGGTAGATACAAGTTTATCAGGAGTCCCTATCCCACAAGGGGCTCACAGTCTTAATCCCCATTTTACAAATAATGTATCTGAGTCACAGATAAATTAAGGGACTCGCTCAAGGTCATACAGCAAGCAATTGGCAGAGCAGAAATTAGAATCCAAGTCCTCTGCATCCCAAACCCATGCTTTATCCCCTAAGCCAGGCTGCTTTTCACCGCCTAATACAAATAAGCTCGTTGTTGGCAGAGAATGTATCTCTTCTGTTGCATACTGTACTATCCCAAGTGCTTAATACAGTGCTCTGAATGCAGTAAACGCTCAATAAATACCACTGACTGATTGATCTCCTTCCCTACCCCGTGACAAACCACAGAACAGGTTGGAGAAGAAACTCATGGAGAGTGAGGGAGGTGAATGTAAATTCAATCAATCCATCAGTCAGTCAGTAGTATTTATAGAGCGCTTACTGTGCGCAGAGCATTGTACTAAGCAATTGGGAGAGGACAATATATGAGTAAATACACACATTTCCTGCCCACAACAAGCTTACAGTCTAGAGGACAAGCCTACAGTCTAGTACAGCGCTCAGTACACAGGATAGAGAAGGTGGTCTAAATCCACCTGAACACTCAATTTTGTTTTTCCTGATTTTAGCTTTATGCCTGCCTCATACAGTAGAGCGTAAGTTCTGTAAAGGGAGAGAATGAGTCATGTTTCTGTTGTATTTTTCTAAATGCCTAATTCAGACCACTGCTCTAATCATTACTTGATTAGCTTATATCTACCCCAGAACTACCCCAGAACTTAAAACCGTGCCTGGCCCACAGTAAGTGCTTAACAAATACCACAGTTATTATTATGAATTATTATTAAGATGTCTGGCATAGAGTAAGCTCTTACCAAAGACCAAAAAAAAAAATAAATAAAGGACTTTAATGACGGGTCTCCAGGACATAAAAATGACAGTAGAATACACTTATAAAGGGAGATGAAGGAAGATAAGATGGATACGAAATGGAATACTATCTCATCATCCATCTCAGGAAAGTAAGCTTTTGTAGGGCAGGTATCTATAGTACTCTTCTCCAAAGTGTTCAGTACTTGCTTTGTTCCTTGAGGGCAAAGGTGGTAGTCAGCATAGTCTATTGTATTCTCCCAAGTGCTTAGTACAGTGGTGTACAAAGAAGTGTTCAGCAAATACCATTTTCTAGGCATCATTTTATGGACTCTGTGTTCCACTTTGGAGTGTAAACTACATGAGAACAGGAAAACAACATTTTAGTCCTCTTCTTGTCTTGTCTTACGCTACTGAGTCGCGTGCGACCCTTAGTGACACCACAGACACATCTCTCCCAGAAGGCTCCGCCCTCCAACTGTAATCGTTCCAGTAGTGGATCCAGAGAGTTTTCTGGGTAAAAATCCTGAAGTGGTTTACCATTGCCTCCTTCGGGGCAGTAAACCTGAGTCTATGCACTCGAGTCTCTCTCACGCTGCTGCTGCCCAGCACGGGGGAGTTTTTGACTTGTAGCCGATGGCCTGCCACTCACTAGCCACTGGGCAAGCTAGGAATGGAATGGACAGGCCTCTGCTTAACTCTCCCTCCCATAGCCGAGGCTGGTAGCGGACTGGAATCTTTTCTTTTCTAGATCCCCAAATTCAAGTTCAGGTCTCTGCACAGTTGATCCTCAAAAAAGCCTGACAATTCCCCAAAACAGAGAGGCACACTACACATTAGATCCACACATAGTTATATGCTATATGTTAGGGAATGTGGAGAAAAAATCCATCAGGAATGAAGGTCAGAGAAAACATCATTTTTTTAAGAAAAGGTAAAATGGAATGAGTGAAATAGGGAGAAATCTTTAATCAAAATGCTATTCATCTTTCCCTTCATGTCTAGCTAACAATAGAAAGAGTCAGCAAGCCCTCCATTGGAGTAAAGTGATACTCTCTGCTGGCTTTTTCCTCCCAAACAGATTCTCCAGAGGAAAGCAATTTTTGATTTTAGCAGTTGGGTAGGTCATATCTTTAGGGGAATTTTAGCACTGTAATGTGGTTTTAGAGAAGCCAATTTTTGCTGGATCAGGAATATGCTCCATCATTCTCATACCCACAAAATCCCCCATTATATCGTAGATCAATCATTCAACTCAGTTATAGTATACTCTTTCACGTGCTTAAGACAGTGCTCTATGCACAGTAAGTGCTCAATAAATATGCTTGATTGGCCACTGTACTAAATGCGTGAGAGAGTATAGTACAATAAAGTTAGGAGTCATGCTCCCTGCCCTAAATAAGTTTGAAGCCTAGAGCAGGTAAACTCTATAAATATTACCCAAACAAATCTTTTATTTCTCTGGTTTTATTTATATCTTCCAAGCATTTTCATTTGCTTGGAAGGAACTCTTCCTTCATTTGACTCCCAGCTTTTCTTCCCCATCAATTATATTTTTGAGCACTGATTGTGTGCAGAGAACTGTACTAAGCACTTGGGAGAGCACAACAGAGTTGGTGGACAAGTTCCCTGCCCACAGTTAACTTATAATTTAGAGTTTATTTCATTCATTCAATCATATTTATTGAGCACTTACTATGTGCAGAGCACTGTACTTAGTGCTTGGGGAAATACAATATAACAATAAACAGACACATTCCCTGCCCACACTGAGCTTACAGTCTAGAGGTTTGAAGATGCTCCATTAATCGTGCACTTATTATGTGCCGCTGGGGTAAATAACAGATGATCAGGTTGATCACAGTCTCTGTCCCAAATGAGGCTCAAAGTCTTAATTCCCAATGTACAGATGAGATAATGAGGGACAATTACACTGGACCTCCCGTAGTTCATTCAATAGTATTTATATCATTCAATAGTATTTAGTGAGCGCTTACTTTGTGCAGAACACTGTACTAAGCGCTTGGAATGAACAAGTCGGCAACAGATAGAGACAGTCCCTGCCGTTTGACAGGCTTACAGTCTAATCGGGGCGACGACAGACGAGAACAATGGCAATAAACAGAGTCAAGGGGAAGAACATCTCGTAAAAACAATGGCAACAAAATAGAATCAAGACTAAATAGAATCAAGTAATTGCCCATCCACCCCTGCATCAAAAAGAAGCTCCTTAACATCAACTTCAAAGCACTCAATCACCTTCCTCCTCTTATCTTACCTCCCTGTTTTCCTACTTTAACCCAGCCCACACGCTTCACTCCTCTAATGACAATCTACTTATTTATATTAATGTCTGTCTCCCACTGTAGCCTGTAAGCTCACTGTGGGCAGGGAATATGTCTACCAACTCTCTTATGTTGTACTCTCACAGGAGCTTAGTACAGTACTCTGCACACAGTAAGTACTCAATAAATACCACTGATTGACTGATGGAAACTACTCACTGTATTTAGATCTCATCTATCTCACCACTGACGCCTGGCCCTTTACCTGCCTCTGACCTGGAAGGCCATTCCTTGTCATATCCTACAAATAATTACTTCTCCCCACCTTCAAAACCTTACTAAAGACACAACTACATGAGCAGGTCACTTCACTTCACTTCAAGTCACTTCAATTCTCTGTGTCTCAGTTACCTCATCTGTAAAATGGGGATTGAGACTGTGAGAGTCACATGGGACAACCTGATTGCCTTGTATCTACCCCAGCACTTAGAACAGTGCCTGGCATATAGTAAGCACTTAAATACCATTATTATTATTTTCTTTTGTGCCTCACTTACCTCATCTGTAAACTGGGGATTAAGTCTGCGAGCCCTATGTGGGACCGGGTTCTGTGTCCAATCTGATTAAATTGTATCTGCCCCAGTGTTCACAACAGCTCTGCACCCATTAAGCACTTAAATGCCATTTAGAAAAAAACACGGTACAGTGCTTTGCCCACGGTAAGTGCTCAATAAATACGACTGATTGATGATCCCGTTTTTCGTTCAGACAGCGGCTGGATTTGAATGCTTCATCTGCTCCCTGTTTGGGGCAATAATAATAAATAATAATGCTATTTGTTAAGCGCTTACCACGTGCCAAGCACTGTTCTAAGCCTGGGGTAGATACAAGGTCATCAGGTTGTTGATGTTGATGTTTGTTAAGCGCTTACTATGTGCAGAGCACTGTTCTAAGCGCTGGGGTAGACACAGGGGAATTGGGTTGTCCCAGGTGGGGCTCACCGTCTTAATCCCCATTTTACAGATGAGGGAACTGAGGCACAGAGAAGTTAAGTGGCCTGCCCAAGTTCACACAGCAGACAAGTGGCAGCGCAGCTCTTCATTTGGAGATGCTACAGCATTTGGAGAGGCTCTTCATTTAAATAGAAAATTGTCAGGCCCCACTGGAAGCAGGGATGGTGACTTTGGGAGGGAGGTATGTCAGTTAACATGATGATGAGGATTCATTCATTCAATTGTATTTATTGAGTGCTTGCTCTATGCAGAACACTGTACTAAGCGCTTGGAATGTGCAATTCGGCAGCAGAGAGAGAGACAATCCCTGCCCAACAACGGGCTCACAGTCTAAAAGTGGGAGAGAAACAGCAAAACAAAACGAGTAGACGGATATCAATACCATGATCATGATAATATTTGTGAAGTGATTACTATGTACCAAGCACTGTTCTAAGTGCTGGGGTAGATGCAAGGTAATCAGGTTCTCCCATATGGGGCTCATAGTCTTAATCCCCATTTTCTAGATGAGGTAACTGAGGCACAGAGAAGTTAAGTGACTTGACCAAAGATGCCCAGCTGACAAGTGGCAGAGTGGCGATTAGAACCCACAACCTCTGATTCCCAAACCCGGGTTCTTTCCACTAAGCCACACTGCTTCTCTATCTACTCAATCTACTCAATCAATGATTCATTTTGATTACACTACTTATAATTGCTTTAATGTCTGCCTCTTCCATTATAGCACGTAAGCTTCTTGGGGACAGGGAAGGTGCACCTAGAGAAGCAGCATGGCTCAGTGGAAAGAGCCTGGGCTTCGGAGTCAGAGGTCATACGTTCGACCCCCGGCTCTGCCACTTGCCAGCTGTGTGACCGTGGGCGGGTCACTTAACTTCTCTGTGTCTCAGTTACCTCATCTGTAAAATGGGGGTTAACTCTGAGCCTCACGTGGGACAACCTGATTACCCTGTATCTACCCCAGCGCTTAGAACAGTGCTCTGCATATAGTAAGCGCTTAACAAATACCAACGTTATTGTTATTATTACCTTCCTGGTATTGCGCTCCAAACACTTACTATACTACAGTGCACCCCCGGGGTGCTCATTAAATGCTATTACTTCTGTTTCGACACCTCTCCCTTTCTAACACTTAATCAATGCTAGTTATTGAGCGCTTACTGTGTGCAGAGCTCTGGACTAAACGCTTGAGAGGCTACACTATAACAGAGTCGGTAGACACATTCCTTGCCCACAAAGAGCTTACAGTTCAGCTCATAATAATAATACTGCTGGTATTTGTTAAATGCTTACTATGTGTCAAGCGCTATTTTAAACGCTGGGGTAAATACAAGTGAATCAGGTTGAGCACATTCTCTGTCCCACCTGGGGCTCACGGTGGTTCATCCCCATTTTACCGATGAGGTAACCGAGATCCAGAGAAGTTGAGTAACTCACCCAAGGTCACACAGTAGATGGGTGGAGGAGCCGGGATTAGATCCCAGGCCCTTTGACTCCCAGAATCTTGCTCTTCCCACTAGGCCAGTGCTACGACACGTCTTCCTTTCTAGCTGGAGTTCAGGGAAAGCTTCCCAAAGCGGGAAGGAGTAGGGTGGGAGTGAAAGATATCCTGAAGAAGACATATCGGCAAGAGTTGAGTTCAGGTACTTCGAAAGTACATATGCCACACATTTATGTGACTCACTTGCACGGATTCTTAACGTCCCTTACAAGCAAAGCTAGACAAAAATGAGGAAACGTGACTTTTCATTCAATGTCGATAAGTCGGTATTTAACTGAGATCACATCTTTAATCTTTCTTTTTTCCTTCCTCAATGGTTCATGCTTATTCTTATCATCTTGTTTTCAATGCAGAATTATCTCCCACTGGTTTTCAATTACGGTGATGCCATATTGATTCAACTCTTGATTTTAACTCACAGCTGAAAAATTACTCATTTTGGACAATAAAACTGAAAATTTGTGGCTAGTTTAAAACCCCTTTCCAAGCAATGTAGACTCTCTCTCTTCAGATGTATATGCACGGCGAACGTTGTTAGCAATAGTACTTAGCTTACGAAGCTGTTGCCATACAGACTTGAAGTTATTTTATCTCGCAACAGTATTAAAATGTAAGAAGACGAATAGTAATCAAAAATGTCACCACCATATGGAGGCGAACTTGATGTCAGTCACAGCATTTATAAAGAGCAGGTGGTGCGTAAAGCCCTTATGAAATTACACAAATGTAACTTAAATTCCATAGATCTGGAGTCAAGTGTTGAAGAGAAATTACACAAAGGATATTTCAATGACACATATAATTTAGAAGTTTGACAGTAATTTCTAAAGTCTCCCCAAATGAATGAAAATATCCGTCCCTATATCAAATCATTTACGGTGGTAATTCGCCGCTAAAGACGTTGGCCAAGTCATTGTTCCTGATTTCCACCTAGAGACAGAATGCATTCGATTCACTTGAAGTGGAAATTATACCAAGGAACTACCACAAACAGAATGATCCTAATATTTTGCCGGTGCTTGATTCCCCATCATTTTCCCTAATGAATGGATTTATTTTAGACTTTGATAATCCATCAGGAGTATTTATTGAATACTTACTGTGTTCTGAGCACCGTACTAAGCTCTTGGAAAATACAACGTAGTCTGCAGATGCCTTGGTCAAGGTGCATCCTGAAATGGAGAGAAGCAGTGGAAAGGACGGGCCTGGGACTCCGTGGACCTGGGTTCTAATCCCGACTCTGCCACTTCTCTGCTCTATGACCCTGGGCAAGTCATTTCACTTCTCCGTGCTTCAGTTGCCTCATCTGTAAAATGGGGACTAAGACTATGAGCCCCATGTGGGACAGGGACTGTGTCCAACCTGAATTTGCTTGTATCTACTCCAGCGCCTTGAACATAGTAAGCGTTTAACAAATACCATTTTAAAAATTCCCCCAAACTCCTCAATGCACAGCTTTCTTTGGTTCCTCATTTGCAAACTTTCTTATTAGTTTTCAGTCCCCATTCAATCCCCCCAATGAGTCAGATGTAGTCAGAGGAATGAGCTGTTTCAGAGTCTATATTAGTAGTGCATCTCTTCCCTAAAGAGAGGAAGTGCTCTTATCTTTATGATTCTCTTCATGAAAATACCATTAAGCCTCCTTTCCTGAAGTAGTGCCCTTAGGCTGTTGCTCTGCACTATTTAGTCATTCATTCAATTGTATTTATTGAGCACTTACTGTGTGCAGAGCACTGTATTGTGCGATTGGGAGAGTACAATACAATACACAGGCACGTTCCCTGTCCACAACAAGCTTACTGTCTAGAGGGGGAGACAGGCAAAATAAATAAATAAATTGCAGATATGTGCTTAAGTGTGGGGCTGAAGCAGGGATAATAATAATAATGTTGGTATTTGTTAAGCACTTACTATGTGCAGAGCACTGTTCTAAGCGCTGGGGTAGATACAGGGTAATGAGGTCGTCCCACGTGAGGCTCACAGTTAATCCCCATTTTACAGATGAGGTCACTGAGGCACAGAGAAGTTAAGTGACTCGCCCACAGTCACACAGCTGACAAGTGGCAGAGCCAGGAGTCAAACTCATGACCTCTGACTCCGAAGCCCAGGCTCTTTTCCACTGAGCCACGCGGCTTCCCAGTAATGGGGATGTAAAGGGAGCCACTCAGGATGACACAGAAGGGAGAGGGAGAAGAGGAAAGGAGGAGGGTGCCCTCAATAAGGCTTTGAGGGAGGGGGGAAGTCAGTGTCTATCCGATTTGAGGAGGGAGGGGCGTTCCAGGCCAGGAAACATTCCAGGCCAGAGGGGGGTGTGGGCCAGGGGTCAGAGGAGAGAGAGATATCAAGACAGAGACAGAGTCAATCAATCTAACAAACAATCAAACGCATTTATTGAGCACTTACCTGTGCAGCTGTGCATGGCATTGTACTAAGCACTTGGGAAAGTACAATATAACAGAGTTGTTAGACACATTTCCTGATCACAAGAGGTTTCAGTTTGGATGGGGAGACAGACATGAATATAAATAAACTCTGGATATGTACCTACATCCCGTAGGGCTGAGGGAGAGGTTTTTATGGGCGCAAAAATCAGTGTACAAGTAGAGGAAATGAGGGCTTAGTAGGAGAAGGCTTCCTGGAGGAGGTGTGATTTTAATAAGGCTTTGAAGGTAAGGAGAGCGATCATCTGCCAGATATGAAGAGGGAGGGAGTTCCAGGCCAGAGGCAGGTCGAGTGTTAGAGATTGGAGGCGAGATAGACGCGATGGAGATACAGTCACTGGTGATCAATCAGTTCATCAATCACTGGCATTGATTGGGCACTTACCATCTTCAGGGAACTGTACTAAGCACTACACGATCCCTGACCCCAAGGGCTTACCAGACTAATGGGGAGACAGAGAGTAAATTCAATTCTTAGAAACAGCCTGACCTACTGGAAAAAGCACCGGCCTAGGAGTCAGTCAGTCAATCCTAGTCAGTCGATGGTATTTACTGAGCACTTACTGTGTGCAGAGCACGGTATTCAGCCCTCGGGAGAGGACAGTAGAATAGACACATTCCTTGCCCGCAATGGGATTACAGTCTAGAGGTGACTGTAGCTTTCGTCTTGGCTCTGTCGATTGCTTGCCATGTGATCTTGGGCAAGTTATTTCACTTCTCTGTGCCGCAGTTTCTCCAACTGTAATATGGGGATGAAATACCTGTTTTTTCTCCATGTGGGGATAGGATCAGTGTCCAACCTGATCACCTCGTGTCTACTCCAGTGCTTGACACATAGTAAGCAC
Source organism: Ornithorhynchus anatinus (assembly GCF_004115215.2). Taxonomy (NCBI): domain Eukaryota; kingdom Metazoa; phylum Chordata; class Mammalia; order Monotremata; family Ornithorhynchidae; genus Ornithorhynchus; species Ornithorhynchus anatinus. The sequence continues at coordinate 163,729,040 of NC_041729.1, forward strand.
TTAATAATAATGATAATAATAATAATTTTCATATTTGTTGAACTCCATGTGTCAAGCTCCTTACTAAAAGCTGGAATAGATATATAAAGTAAATTAAATCCCACGTGGCGCTCACAGGCTAAGTAGGAGGGATAACAGTTACTGAATCCCCATTTTTCAGGGGAGGGGCGTGAGACACAGGGAAGTGAAGTGACTCACCCAAGATCAATAGAACAGGCAAGTGGTGGAGCCTAAATTAGAACCCAGGTTCCTTGACTCCCAGGCCTGTGGTCTTTTCATTAGGCTTTGGAATAAATAGCATGGCGTAATGGATAGAGCACGGACCTGGGAGTAAAAAGGTCATGGGTTCTAGGCTGCGTCACTTGTCTGCTGTGTGACTTTGGGCAAATCACTTCATTTCTCTGGGCCTCAGTTCCCTCATCTGGAAAATGGGGATTGAGATTGTGAGCCCCACATGGGGTGAGGGACTTTGTCCAATTTGATTGGCTCGTAGTCATTCAGTGCTTAGTACAGTACTTGGCACGTAGTAAGCATTTAACAAATCCCATCATTATTATTATTAATAATAATAGTGTCTGCTGTGTCCAACCTGATTAACTTGTATCTACCCTAGGATTTAGAACAATTCTTTACAGATATTCAGTGTTTACTAATTAGTTTAATTATTGTTTCAGTTATTATTATTATGATCATAACTAGTGATAGGGGAAATGGCAGAGTGTTCATTCATTCAATAGTATTTATTGAGCGCTTACTATGTGCAGAGCACTGTACTGAGTGCTTGGAATGTACAAATCGGTAATAGTTAGAGACAGTCCCTGCCCTCTGACGGGCTTACGGTCTAATCGGGGGAGACGGACAGACAAGAACAATGGCAATAAATAGAGTCAAGGGGAAGAACATCTCATTAAAACGATAGCAAATCAATAGAATCAGGGTGATGTTCATCTCATTAAACAAAATAAATAGGGTGATGCTGTGGGGCTGTGGGGACTTTCAAGCATTTAAGGGTGACAGCTCCACATACGTTGACAATGCAGAAGACAGGGTGAATAGGCGATATGAGGGAAATGAGCTTTCTCTTTCATTTTGGTAGACTGTAGATAATACCACTCTCCTCCCTGTCTCACAAGCCCATAACCTTGGCATTACCCTTGACTCATCTCTCTCATTCAACCCACACATTCAATCTGTCATCAAATCCTTTCAGTTCTACCCTCACGTCATTACTAAAATCCACCTTTCCTTCCTTCAAACTGCCACCGCGTTCATCCAATCACTCATCCTATCTGGCCTTGAATAGTCTCTCGGCCTCCATCCTGACCTCCCTGCCTCCTGTCTCTGCCCACTCCAGTTTATACTTCCCTCTGCTGCCCAGATCATTTATCTTAAAAAAAAAATATTCAGTCCACGTCTCTCCACTCCTCAAGAACCTGCAGTGGTTGCCCAATCTACCCCGCATCAAAGAGAAACTTACCTTGGCTTAAAAGCGTTCAATCACCTTGTCTCCTCCTATCTTGCCTCGCTGGTCTCCTACTACGGGCCCAAGCTGCACATTTCACTCCTTTGACACCAACCAACCCCCTGCATCTCAAACTCTTCTGTCTCTCCACCGACCTCTCACCCATGTCCTGCCTCTGGCCTGGAATGCCCTCCCTCCTCAAATCCCACAGATGACGACTCTTCCCCCTCAAACCCCTATCGAAGGCACATTTCCTCCAAGAGGCTTTCCCTGACTAAGCCCCGATTACCCCACCTCCCTTCTGCATCATCTGCGCACAAGGATCTGTACCCTTTAAGTACTCGATATTCACCCCATCTTCGGCCCCAAAGCACTTACACACTTATAGAGAAGCAACGAGGTGTAGTGGATAGAGCATGGACTTGCGAGTCAGAAGACCGTGAGTTCTAATTCCGGCTGTGCCACTGGTCTGCCATGTGTCACTGGGCAAGTCACTTCACTTCTCTGGGCCTCAGTTCCCTCATCTGTAAAATGGGGATTGAGACTGTGAGCACCAACCTGGGACGGGGACTGTGTCCAACCTGATTTTCTTGTATCTACCCCAGTGCTTAGTACAGTGCCTGGAGCATAGTAAACCATCTAACCAACAGCCACTCTTCAACACTTACTCTTATCTGCCTATTCTTAGCATTCATGCATATTTTTGCATTCATTAAAATTCACTTATTTATTCACCGATTTATCCCGCCATACCTCCGCTATCAGCAGCTGAAGCAGTGTTTCTTTTTCCTCCAACCTTTTGTGAAAGACGCATATTTCTCATTTCTGCCATCATAGTGTAAGCTTCCTCCCACCCCCACTGAAAAACAGAGTGGCTTTGTGGATAGAGCACGGGGCTGGGAGTTACAAGGAGCTGGGTTCTAATCCTGTCTCCACTACATGCCTGCTGTGTGACCTTGGGCAAGTCACTTTGTTTCTCTGGGCCTCAGTGATCTCACCTGTAAAATGGGGATTGAGAGTGTGAGCCCATATGGGAAGGGGACCGTGTCCAACCTAATTACCTTGTATCTACCCCAGTGCTTAGAACAGTGCTTGGCACATACAGTGCCTGGCACATAGTAAGGGCTTAACAAATACTATTAAAATTTTTAAAAGTGCTTAATACCATCATAATTATCAATATTATTATTATCACTGCATCACCTACGAGTTTAAGCCTGTGGGGCCGTGAGAAGGAAGCAATTTGTATAAAGGGCATTTGGATTATGACTGCATATGGCAGACCTACCAGGCCTACCCACTCTTAATAATGTTGGTATTTGTTAAGCGCTTATTATGTGCCGAGCACTGTTCTAAGCGCTGGGGTTAGATACAGGGTCATCAGTTGTCCCACGTGAGGTTCACAGACTTAATCCCCATTTGACAGATGAGGTCACTGAGGCCCAGAGAAGTGAAGCGACTTGCCCACGGTCACACAGCTGACAGGTGGCAGAGCCGGGATTAGTAGAAGAGGATGAACTACAGCCCAACGTGGCACTGCCTCCCCTATGATTGACATCTGCCAGTCATATGAGGCAACCATAACACCAGCCCACTGCTATGATGCCGACAAGACCCTGGCCTGAACCAGACATCGAGCCGGGCGGGCAGGTGGCGGAGACGGTGCCGGTGCCACTGGGCTGAAACAGCATGGTCTAATGAGTAGACCGCTAGTCTGGACGTTGGGGCCATGGGTTCTAATCCTTTCTCTGCCACATATCCGCTGTGTGACCCGGGGCATGTCACTTCTCTTCTCTGGGCCCCAGTTATCTCAGTTGGCAAATAGGGATGAAGACAGTGAGGTCTACATGGGACAGGGACTGTGGCCAACCCGATTTGCTTGTATCCTCCCTAGCACTTAAAATAGTTTCTGACACTTAGTAAGTACTTAACGGGTACCACAATTGTTATTATTATTATTAATAAGGTTCAGCTGGGTCTAGCCAGAATGGAGGAATAGGCCGCTCCCTGCTCCAGTAGTCTTGCTGGGTCAAGTGGTAGAGGCGGAGCCCTCCCAGTTTAGGGAGTCCCCCCTACCTCGCACAGCTGCTTGCCCAGGGGGATTTAGTTTTTGTCGGGTCCGATGTACAGCGAGGAGCTGCAGACACTTTCCGACTTTAAGAGGAGGGAAAAGAATGTAATAATAATTATTATTATGGTACTTGTTCCATGCTTACTATATTCATTCACTCATTCAATCTAATTTATTGAGCACTTACTGTGTGCAAAGCACTGAACTAAGCATTTTGGAGAGTATCATAAGACATTAAGCAGACATTTCCTGCCCACAATGAACTTTCGGTGTGTCAAGTACTGTTCTAAGCACTGGAGAAGATACAAATTAATCTGATTGGACCCAATCCCTATCCCACATGGGACACTCAGTCCTAATCTCCATTTTAAAAGTGAGATAACAGAGGCCCAGAGAAGTGAAGTGACTTCCCTAAGGTTACACAGCAGATACATGGTGGAGCCGGGTTTAGAAACCAGGTCTTTAACAATAATAATAATAATAATAATGTTGGTATTTGTTAAGCGCTTACTATGTGCCGAGCACTGTTCTAAGCACTGGGGTAGACGCAGGGGAATCAGATTGTCCCACGTGGGGCTCACAGTCTTAATCCCCATTTTACAGATGAGGTAACTGAGGCACCGAGAAGTTAAGTGACTTTCCCAAAGTCACACAGCTGACAAGTGGCCGAGCCGGGATTCGAACCCATCACCTCTGACTCCAAAGCCCGTGCTCTTTCCACTGAGCCACGCATCTTTCTGACTCCTAGGCCCGGGCTCTATCACTAGGCCACGCCATTTCTGCTCCTGCCACCTCTCTGGAGGCTGGGTTGATCAGGGTTGCGGAGGCAAATCTTGGTCAAAAGGACCTGGGTTCTAATTCTGGCTCCTCCACTTGTCTGCTATGTGAGCCTGGTTAATTCACTTAACTTCTCTATGTCTCAGTTAAGTTAGCAGGGTGGCTTAGTGGCTAGAGTCCGGGCCTAGGAGTCTGAAGGGCTTAGATTCTAACCCCACCACTTTCCTGTGTGACCTTAGACAAATCACACTGGGCAAAGAATGTGTCGTTTATTGTTGCACTGTACTCTCCCAAGCACTTAGTACAACACTCTGTACACAATAAGCGTTCAATAAATACACTTGAATGAATGAACTTAACTTCTCTGGGCCTCAGTGACCTCATCTTTAAAAATGGGGATTAAGACTGTGAGCCTCACGCGGGACAACCTGATTACCCTGTATCTACCCCAGCGTTTAGAACAGTGCTCTGCACATAGTAAGCGCTTAACAAATACCAACATTATCATTATTACTATTAGAAAGAGAGAGAGGAGTCAAGGATAAAGAGCCACACAGATTCCGAGTCCTTTGACTCCCAGGCCTAGGCTCTTTCCCCTTGACCACAAGGACAGTAAGTAATGAGGTTTTAGCCATTGGAAGAGGGAGAAGCCTCATGGCCTAGTGGATAGACTCCGGGCTGGGAATCAGAAGGACCTGGGCTCTAAACCTGGCTTTGCCACTTATCTGCTGGGCGACCTTGGGCAAGTTGCTTCACTTCTCTGGGCCTCAGTTCCCTCATCTGTAAAATGGGGATTAAGGCTGTGACCTCTATGTGGGACAGGGTCTGTGCCAGCCTCACACCCTTGTATCTACTCCAGGGCTTAGTACAGTGCCTGGCACAAAGTAAGCACTAACAAATACCACAATTATCATTATCATTATTATGGATGTGGCGGTTTATAAAAGAAGGAACTGACCGAGTATAAGTGATGTTTACCTGCATGGGCCACTTGTTTTGATGATCAAAAATAACTCCATTGAACTGTGTCAGACAAGCAGTATTATTCTCATTTCACAGACCAGTAATGATGTATGGGAAGAGTTCACATTACAAAATATAACTAATATACTGATCTTTTATCTGGTCTTTTCTCAACTATTCAACTGAAGAATTCATTTCAATCCAACAGTGGTATTTATTAAATGCTTACTATGTGCAGAGCTCTGTACTAAGCACTTGGGAAAGCACAGAATGACAGATTAGGTAGCCAGGTTCCCTTATCACAACAAACCTACAGTTGGGTTGAATAACACCTCCATCTGGAAATATTCATTCATTCAATTCATTCAATCGTATTTATTGAGTGCTTACTGTATGCAGAGCACTGTACTACTACTACTACTAATAATGTTGATATTTGTTAAGCGCTTACTATGTGCCGAGCACTGTTGTGAACTCTGGGGTAGATACAAGGTAATTAGGTTGTCCCACATGAGGCTCACAGTCTTAATCCCCATTTAAAGATGAGGGAACTGAGGCACCGAGAAGTGAAGCTCACCTCCTCCAAGATGCCTTCCCAGACTTAGCTCCCCCCTTTTTCCCTCTGCTCCCTCTACCTCCTTTCACCTCTCCGCAACTAAACCCTCTTCTCCCCACTTTCCCTCTCCTCCTCCCCCTCTCCCGTCCCACCGCCTCAGCACTGTACTCGTCGGCTCAACTTTATATATCTTCATCACCCTATTTATTTTGTTTATTTTGTTTAATGAGATGTACATCATCCTGATTCTATCTAGTTGCCATTGTTTTTATGAGATGTTCTTCCCCTTGACTCTATTTATTGCCATCGTTCTCGTCTGTCCGTCTCCCCCGATTAGACTGTGAGCCCGTCAAAGGGCAGGGACTGTCTCTATCTGTTGCCAACTGTACATTCCAAGTGCTTAGTACAGTGCTCTGCACATAGTAAGCGCTCAATAAATACTATTGAAGGAATGAATGAAGTGACTTGCCCAAAGTTACACAGCTGACAAGTGGCAGAGCTGGGATTAGAACCCATGACCTCTGCCCATGCTCTTTCCACTGAGCCATGTTGGACAGTACAATTCAACAATAGAGAGAGACAATACCTGTCCACACTGGGCTTATAGTCTAGAAGGGGGGAGACAGACATCAAAACCAGTAAACAGGCATCAATATAAATAAAAAGAATTATAGATCTGTACATATATACACAAGTGCTGTGGGGTGGGGTGATGGGGGATAGATCCAGTGGGGACTGATGATTTCAGGAATTTCTATTTTTGTTTTAAGACAATATTTTACCCAGTGGATAATATACATATTTTAGATATTCCTCCGATCTATAATTGAATTGCCCATCTCTGCTAGATGGAAAACTCCTTGAAGGAAAGGATTCATTTGTATTGACTTCTTTTTCCCCCACTCTAGATTGTGAGCTCACTGTGGGCAGGGATTGCCACTCTTTATTGTTGCATCGTACTCTCTCAAGTGCTTAGCACAGTGCTCTGCACACAGTAAGCGCTTAATAAATACATTTGAATGAATGCATACTGATTCTAACGGAGTATTCTGAGATTCTAGTGCGGTGCCTGGCTACAGTAGACATTCCGTACGATTGGCAGCAGCGCTTAGAACATTGCTTTCCACATAGCAAGCGCTTAACAAATACCATCATCATTATTATAACCATCAATTCAAAATATGCTGACATTATAGAAATTCTGCAGCTGTGGGGCACAAAGGGATCTACAGTTCTAAAAGCAATGAAAACAAGATTCAATGATGACTCAAAGTCACACAGTATGACCAAGGTAGGAAAAAAAAGGCAAAAAGAGGAATTTGAGTCTGATGATTGAAAACGGACGTCGGTTCTTCAAGAAGCAGTAGTCACTAAAACTAATTACAATCTTAAAAATGTTTACCATGCATATCGAGTTTTTTTAAATAATTTAACCCGTGCCATTTATCCCAAGTGCAGTGCTCAGCACGAAGTAAGCACTCAATAAATTCCATTGAAAATGATAATTCAGCCCCTGAGTGCTAGGCAATTTATTAAGCACTTGGGAGAATGCAGTTGTGGAGAAACACCGGACACATGCTTCCAAGTGGCTTACAATCCAATCAGTCAATCAATCGCACTTATTGAGTGTTTACTGTGAGCAGAACACTGTACTAATTGATTGGGAGAATGCGATATAACAGAGGCAGTAGACAACTCCCCTGCCCACGACGAGCTTAAAGTCTATAAGGTGAGACCAACAGTAAAACAACTAAAATAAATAAATGATGGTATTTGTTACGCGCTTACTATGTGTCAAGCACTGCTCTAAGCGCTGGGGTAAATACAAGCTTATCAGGTTGTCCCAAATGGGGCTCACGGTCTTAATCCCCATTAAACAGATGAGGTAACTGAGGCACAGAGAAGTCAAGTGGCTTGCCCAGAGTCACATGGCTGACAAGTGGTGGAGCCGGGATCAGAACCCATGACCTCTGAGTTCCAAGCCTGTGCTCTTTCCACTAAACCCCACTGCTTAAATAAATAAATGTATTGGGGAAATAACCAAAACATATTTTAATGGCAAGAGCACGGGCTTTGGAGTCAGAGGTCATGGGTTCGAATCCCGGCCCTGCCACTTAGCTGTGTGACCGTGGGCAAGTCACGTCACTTCTCTGGGCCTCAGTTACCTCACCTGTACGGCAGGGACCGTCTCTATCTGTTGCCGACTTGTTCATCCCAAGCGCTTAGTACAGTGCTCTGCACATAGTAAGCGCTCAATAAATACTATTGAATGAATGAATAAAATGGGGATTAAGATTGTGAGCCCCACGTGGGACGACCTGATTCCCGTGTGTCTACCCCAGCGCTTAGAACAGTGCTCTGCGCATAGTAAGTGCTTAACAAACACCGACATTATTATATTTGACAAATAGGAAGAGCAGGAAGCCGGACAAGAACATATCGAGGAGTAGCAGGAACCCGTCAGCATAAAAGAGCTGAATAATTCAACGTAAAAATACATCTATGAATAAATAAGAATAGGCATATGTACCCACATGCTAAGGATAGGTGTGGCATTGATACTGCCGGAGTGTTATGAATTAACTGGGAAAGGTCTTTTAGAGGCTTCATGATATTCCGGGTTCCTATAATTAAAATTCGTCTGAACAATGCCCAAGATTATAAGTACCTTGAGAGCAAGAGATCGTGTCTTGTTTCCTGGTTTCTAATTCCCCCATACACCTGGGAAGGACTCTGTACGCAGTGGGTGTTCAATAAGCTGAAGAACGAATAAACAATCTGTTCGGTCTTGTCTAATGCGCCTTTTTCAGCCCCTCGATTCAGCGATTCCCGCTCGGCTCTTCAGGGGATGTACCGGCAATAACGTGTCCTTGCGGGTACTTTCTGAGGAGAGAAGAAAGTTGGAAAATGCTGATCTACATATCGAGCAATATCGCCAAGCGGGAAGAGCACAGGCCTCAGAGTTAATAATGTTAGTAATGTGGGTATTTGTTAAGCGCTTACTATGTGCAGAGCACTGTTCTAAGCGCCGGGGGAGATACAGGGTAATCAGGTCGGCCCACGTGAGGCTCACAGTTAATCCCCGTTTTACAGATGAGGTCACTGAGGCACAGAGAAGTGAAGCGACTTGCCCACAGTCACACAGCTGACAAGCGGCAGAGCCGGGAGTCGAACCCATGACCTCTGACTCCCAAGCCCAGGCTCTTTCCACTGAGCCACGCTGCTTCTCTAGGTCAGTGGGAAAGACCTGGGTTCTAAATCTAGAAGCAGCATGACCTAGAGGATAGAGCAAATACCTGAGAGTCAGGGGGACCTGGGTTCTAATCCTAGTTCAGCCACTTGTCTGCTGTATGATCTTGGGCAAGTCACTTCACTTCTCTGGGCCCCAGTTACCTCATCTGTCAAATGGGGATTAAAACTGTAAGCCCCACGTGGGACAACCTGATCACCTTGTGTCCCCCAGCGCTTAGAACAGTGCTTTGCACATAGTAAGTGCTTAACGAATACCACAATTTATTTTTTTCTTTGGACCTCAATTCCCTCATCTGTCAAATGGGGGTAAAGTCGGTGAGCCTCAGGTGGGACAGGGACTGTGTCTGACTTGATTACCTTGTATCTATTGCTGCACTTAGAACAGTGTCTGGCACATAGTAAGCACTTAAGGAATAACAAACAATAAAAAAAAAAATTCTGCCTCTGGCACTTGCCTACTCACATAAGTCACTTAACTTCTTTGTGCCTCAGTTCCCTCATCTACGAAATGGGTGTCAAACACCTGTTCGTCCTCAATTTTAATAATAATGGTGGTATTCGTTCAGCGCTTACTATGTGCAAAGCACTGTTCTAAGTGGTGGGGGGATACATGGTGATCAGGTTGTCCCGCGTGGGGCTCACAGTTTTTAATCCCCATTTTAGAGATGAGGTAACTGAGGCACCGAGAAGTTAAGTGACTTGCCCACAGTCACACAGCTGACAAGTGGCGGAGCCGGGGGACAGGGACTTGTCCTCGACTGTAAATTCCTCTCTAGATCTGTGGACAGAGACTCTGTCGACCAACTCTCTTGAATACTCACCAAAGCAGTTCAGTGCTCTGCACATAGTAGTGCTCAATAAATACCACTGATTGACTGTGCTGTCTCTACCCCAGTGTTCAGGACGATGCTTGGCATATAGTAAATAGCAAATTCCACAGTTATCGTCATTAAGCAAGGTAGGGAGGAATTGAATGAGCCTCAAAGCCAGCTGTGAAGAGTCTCGATTTGCTACGGAGGGAAGAGGGCAGCCAATGGAGGTTTTTTATTAGTAGCAGAACAGCATTTATTGAGGGTACGGGACACTGTATTAGACGCTTGGGAAGGACAGACTGGCTCCCTGCAAAGAGCTGACATAAAACATAAATCTTTACAATGAGAGTGGCCAAAATGAGAAGCAGTGTGGCCTAGTGGAAAGAGCACAGACCTGGGAGTCAGAAGGACTTATTCATTCATTCAATCATATTTAATGAGAGCCTACTGTGTGCAGAGCACTGTACTAAGTGCTTGGGAAAGTATGATGCAACAATAAACAGACAAGCAGCGTGGCTCAGTGGTCAGAGATCATGGGTTCAAATCCCGGCTCTGCCACTTGTCATCTGTGTGACTTTGGGCAAGTCACTTAACTTCTCTGTGCCTCAGTTACCTCATTTGTAAAATGGGCATTAAGACTGGGAGCCCTGCTTGGGACAACCTGCTTACTCTGTATCCTCCCCAGCGCTTAGAACAGTGCTTTGCACGTAGTAAACGCTTAACAAATGCCATTATTATTATTATAAATAGTGATATTCCCTGCCCTCAACAAGGTTACAGTCTAGAGCTAGGGGGACAGTCTAAAAGGGGGTTCTACTCCCGGCTTCACCACTTACCCGTTAGGTGAACTTGGGCAAATCCCTTCACTTCGCTATGCCTCATGTCTCCTCTTAATAATAATAATGTTGGTATTTGTTAAGCGCTTACTATGTGCAGAGCACTGTTCTAAGCGCTGGGGTAGACACAGGGGAATCAGGTTGTCCCACGTGGGGCTCACAGTCTGAATCCCCATTTTACAGATGAGGTCACTGAGGCACCGAGAAGTTAAGTGACTTGCCCAAAGTCACACAGCTGACACGTGGCAGAGCTGGGATTCGAACTCATGACCTCTGACTCCAAAGCCCGTGCTCTTTCCACTGAGCCACTCTTCTCCCTCCTATTTAGACTGTGAGCCCCATGAGGCACAGAGACTGTGAACAACTTAATTCACCTTTACCTACCCCAGATTACAGCAGTGTTTGACCCATAGTAAGCAATTAAAAAATACCACAAAAAAATCGAGCGGATTTATATGCATGAGTGCTAACAAGGATGCAAATAAGTTTCTAAGGGTCAGAAATGGCGAATGGGATCCATCAATCGCATTTACTGAACACTTACTGTGCGCAGGAGACTTGGGAGAGTATAGCGTTATCACCGAATCGGTAGACACATTTCCTGGCCACGGTGAGCTGATGGTCTAGCGGATGAGGTGGCTCAAGGGGCTGGGAAATTAATCAGGAAAGGTTTGCAGGAGGAGGTGGGGTTTTAGGAGGGCTTTGAAGGCAGGAATAGTGATGGTCTGCCTAATGTGTGGAGGGAGGGAGGGAGGGAATTCCAAGCCAGGTTGGATAACGTGAGCAAAGGGAAGGAAGTGGGAGAGTCAAGACCAAGGGACAATTGAAAGCTTCACCAGCCGAGGAGGAATGACGTTCATGAGTTAGAAAGTGGAGAGATGTCTGCCAAAGCAACACTGCTTACTATTTTATTATCATTATGATTATTCCCGTTACAATCATGATAATAATTGTGGTATTTGTTCAGTGTTCAGTGTGTGCCAGGCACATGGAGAAGAGCGTGGCTTAGTGGATAGAGTCTGGGCCCTGGGGGTCAGAAGGACCTTCGTTCAATCATTCCATCTGTAAAATGGGGATTAAGAATGTGAGCCCCATGTGGGACAGGGACTGTGTTCAACCTGATTAACCTGTATCAACCCCAGGGCTTAGAACAGTGCTTGGCAGATAGTGAGTGCTTAACAAGTACAATAATTATTAAGCCCTGGGGTTGATACAAGCAAATTGTGCCGGGCCCAGCCCCTGCCCCACGTGGGGCTCACAGTCTTTATCCCCATTTTACAGTTGAGATAACTGTGGCACACAGACGTTAAGTGGCTTGCCTAAGGTCACAGAGGAGACAAGTAGCCGAGCTGGGATTACAACCCATGTCCTTCTGACGTCCAAGCCCATGTTATAGCAGTTGTAAAGCACTTACTATGGGTTCAGAACTGTTCTGAGTGTTGAGGTAGATATAATTAGTCAGATCAAATACAGTCCAACACTCCAATAAAATGGTCTGTGTAGCAACGTAGGGTTTTCTTTTTTGGCGGGGTGGGGGGGGTGGGGGGGGCGGCATCTGTTAAGTGCTTAGTATGTGCCAGGCACTGTATTCGTTCATTCATTCAATTGTATTTATTGAGCGCTTACTATGTGCAGAGCACTGTACTAAGCGCTTGGAATGTACAATTCGGCAACAGATAGAGACAATCCCCGCCCAATAACGGGCTAATGGTCTAAACTGTACTGCACATTGAGGTAGATACAAGGTAATCAAGACACAATCCCTGTTCCGTACGAGGCTCACAGTCTTAATCCGCATTTTCCAGATGAAGCACAGAGAAGTTAAGTGATTTGCCCAAGATCACTCAGTAAGTAAGTGGCAGAGCTGGGATTAGAACCCAGGTCCTTCTGACTCCCAGGTCTAAGCTCTATCAGCTAGGCCACGTCGCTTCTCAGCAGCAGCATTCAGATTGGAGAGGAGTAAGGCTGACAGAGACGCATCTAAACTACGAACTAACCCCTTTCTGATGTTCTGGAGAGCTTCTCCCTAAAGATTGTAAGCTGTTTGTGGGCAGGAAACGTGTTTACCAGAAGCAGCAAGGCTCAGTGGAAAGAGTCGGGTCTTGGGAGTCAGAGGTCATGGGTTCGAATCCCAGATCTGCCGCTTGCCAGCTGGGTGACTGTGGGCAAGTCATTTCACTTCTCTGGACCTCAGTTCCCTCATCTGTAAAATGGGGATTAAAACTGTGAGGCCCACGTGGGACAACCTGATCACCTTGTATCCCCCCAGCACTTAGAACAGTGCTTTGCACATAGTAAGCGCTTAACAAATACCACCATTATTATTATTACTACTGTATCATACTCTGCGAAGTGCTTAATACAGTGGTCTGCAAACAATAAGTGCTCAATAAATACCAGTCACTGATTGTCCTTTCCCAAGTGCTTAGAAGGGTCAAAGTGCTCAGTAAAATACCACTGATTGATTGTACTCCCCAAAGCCCTTTGAACAGTGCTCTGCACACAATAAGCGTTCAATAAATACTGATTCTCCCATTACTGGTTCAAGGCTTTCTGGCTCTTTGGTGTGCAGTTTCTGAAGCCTTATGTAATTCACAAAGAAAAAAAACCCAAGAATATATTATTGCCTTGGAAACTGCTCTGAAATTTGACAGACTGCAGCTTGTTCTCAACAAATGTTCTGTTACTGCAATTCTTCCACAAAGCAACATTGGCTGACAAAGTGGCTGGCTATATGTCTCAAAGACTCTCTTCTCTATGGACCCCGGCCCTCCATTCTCCATCCAAAGGGTAAGGTCAAAACGCTTACTCAGAGGGATTTGACATGGCTTCATCAGTAAGCACAGACTAAAAATTATTAAGAGTCCGTGTTGTCTTCAAACGAAGGTATCCTATCATTAAGAATAAAACCTGAAATTAGTACAACCTTTTTTTCATTGTTTCCAAAGCCCCTCTCAGTCAATTTTTTATATCTGCTAAACATTATGTGTAAAAGCCCGCTCTAAAGACTGGGGGAGATACAAGTTAATCAGGTTGGACACGGTCCCTGTCTCACATGGGGCTGACAGTCTAGGTAGGAGGGAGAACAGGGATCGAATCCCCATTTTACAGTTGAGGAAACTGAAGCACAGAGAAGTGAAGTGACTTGGCCAAAGTCACGCAACAAGCACTTGGCAGAGCCGGGATTAGAACCTAGGTCCCTCTGACTCCCAAGGCTGTGGTCCTTCCAGTAGGGAATGCAGCTTCTCTTCAATGCTCCTAACTATCCGGGAGGGTATTATCCCCATCTTTCAAATGGAGAAACTGAGGCCCAGAGAGATCTTGTCTGAGGCAGCAGGCCGGTGGACTTGAACCGAATCCCTTGGCTCCCAGACCTATGTTCCTTTGCGTGGGCACCTCTGCTGTAGCTTAAACTTGGAGCGTGGAGAGGAGAGGAGTTATCAACCAAGAGTTTCATTCATTCATTCAATTGTATTTATTGAGCGCTTACTGTGTGCAGAGCACTGAACTAAGCACTTGGAAGTATAATTCAGTAACAAATAGAGACAATCCCTGCCCACAACAGGCTCACAGTCTAGAGGGGGGTAGACAGGCATCAAAACAAATGAAGAGGCATCAACAGCATCATGAAATCCTTTATCCCTCTCAATGAGACCATGCTAAATGCCTCATTTCAAGTTCATTTTCCACAGGAAAGAGGGGAAATATCTGTTTGTCCAGTGAAGCCTGCAGAGTGGCTAGAGGATGGGCTTGGGAGTCAGGAGCTTGTGGGTTCTAATCCCGACTCCGCCACTTGTCTGCTGGGTGACCTTGGGCAAGTCACTTCACTCCCCTCAGCACTGTGCTCATCCGCTCATTTGTACATATTTTTTACCCTATTTATTTTGTTAATGAGACGTACATCTCCTTGTTTCTATCTATTGCTATTGTTTTAATGAGATGTCCATCCCCTTGATCCTATTTGTTGCCATTGTTCTTGTCTGCCTGTCTCCCCCAATTAGACTTTAAGTCGATGGGCAGGGACCGTACCTGTTGCCGATTTGTACATTCCAAGCGCTTAGTACAGTGCTCTGCACATAGTAAGCGCTCAGTAAATACTATTGAATGAACTTCTCTGTGCCTCATTTACCTCATCTGTCAAATGAGGATTGAGACTATGAGCATTACGTGAGACAAGGACTGTGTTCAACCCGATTTGCTTTTATCCACCTTAGAGCTTAGAGCATTGGTTTCATTCATTCAATTGTATTTATTAAGCGTTTACTGTGTGCAGAGCACTATACTAAGCGCTTGGAAAGGACAATTCAGCAACAGTTAGAGACAATCCCTACCCAACAATGGGCTCACATACAGTAAGCACTTAAAAATAGCATTATTATCCTTACAATTAATAATATTTAAAAATACCATTATTATTATTATTGCTTTCAATGCATACACGAGGTTTTTTTTTTCCTTTTATAGTATTTGTTAAGTGCTTGCGATATGCCAGGAACTACATTGAGCTCTGGGGTAGATACAAGGTAGTCGGGCTGGACACAGTCCCTGTCCTGCATAGGGCTCATAGTCTTAATCCCCATTTCACAGATGAGGTAACTGAGGCACAAAAAAGTGAAGTGACTTGCACAAGGTCACAGCAGACAAGTGGTAGAGCAGAGGTCAGAACCCAGGACCTTCTGACTTACAGGCCCAAGCTCTATCCACTTGGCCACACCGCTAATAAAATGAATAGAAATATGAATAGAAAGTGAATGCTGTGTGAAGTGAATAGAAATGGGAAATGTTGGGTTGAAATGTTGGGATTCCACCATCACTGGTGCCTCAGTTTCCTCATCTGCAAAATGGATATTAAGATCGTGAGCCCCACTTGGGTTATGCACTAAATCCAACCTGATTAGCTTGTACCCACCCCAATGTCTAGTACAGTGCCTGGCACATAGTAAGCCCCTAACAGATACCATTAAAAAAAGGAAAAAAACAAATATGTTTTCCTAGAAGCCAAAGCGAATCTGGATAGTGAATGCCTGGTGCTTGTTTGTTTGTTAGGAAAGAGCAAACATTGGGAACCAGAATCAAAGTCTTCCCCTCGTGATCCTCTTGGACCATGACAGATTGTCTCCCCATTGCCATAGAAACAGAGAGACGTATCTGTCCCGATATACTTTGAATTCTGAGACTTGAATCTCCTGCCAAAGAGAGGAGGTTGGGTGCGTAAAGTGAAAAAGCCAAAGGATGTGCCTCCATGTGTATGGTTTTGACTGGTGGCGTGTGTGTGTCTGTGTGTGTGTTGGGGTCATGGAGTGCGGACGGGAGACGAGGAGGAGGTGAGGTAAGAAGGATATAAACTTTGGCCTCTGTCTTCCCCTGTCTAGATTGTAAGCTCATTGTGGGCAGAGATTGTGTCTGTTTATTATGTACTGTATTCATTCATTCATTCGATCATATTTATTGAGCGCTGACTGTGTGCAGAGCACTGTACTCAGCGCTTGGAATGGACAATTTGGCAACAGAGAGAGACAAGCCCGGCTCAACAACGGGCTCACGGTCTAAAAGGGGAGACAGACAGCAAAACAAAACAAGTAGTCGGGCATCAATACCATCGAATTAAAAAGAATCATAGATATATATATATATATATATACACATCATTAATAAAGTGGACTAATAAATAACATATACAAATATACACAAGTCCCAAGTGCTTAGTACAGTACTCTGCACACAGTAAGCACTCAATAAATATGACTGAGTGAATAAACAGCCTCATCAGTCTTTTTTTAATGACATTATTCATTCAGTCGTATTTATTGAGTGCTTACTGTGTGCAGAGCACTGTTCTAAGCGCTGATCAGTTAAGCTCTCCTATGTGCCAGGCACTGTAATGAGCGCTGGGGTGGACATGAGCTCATTGGGTCGGACGCAGTCCCTGTCTCACATGGGGCTCAACCTCATAATCCCCACTTTCCAGATGAGGGAACCGAGGCCCAGAGAAGGGAAGTAACTTGCCCAAGGTCACAAAGCAGACAAGCGACAGGGCCGGGCTTAGAACCCGGATCCTTCTGATTCACAGGCCCGTGCTGTATTCAAGAGGCCACGCTGCTTCCCACAAATCCACACCCTCAAACCAAGGGGCTAAAGAAACAGAAGCTCTATTTATTGCTCCCCTGATTCTATTTATTGCTATTGTGCTTGTCCGTCCATCTCCCCCGATTAGACTGGAAGCCCATCAGAGGGCAGGGACTGTCTCTGTTATCCATCTGTCCATTCCAAGCGCTTAGTACAATGCTCTGCACATAGTACGCGCTCAATAAATACTATTGAATGAATGAATGAGTGCTTCAGTTTCTCCGGAAACAATGGCATAAGAATGCCGGCCTGGTGAGGGGTTTGAGGGCTGAATCATTCATCCTGGTAAAAATTCACTGGGAACAGTAAAAGCTAAGTAGGATCCCGCCTAATTAATTAGGTCCTTATCTCCCTGGCATGGATTGCTGTGAGCGTCTGACGCATCCTTCGGAGAGCTCCAAGCTTTGCCGATTTCTCACGGGCGGATCTGTCCCCTAAGAGCGAAAGTCATTCATTCAATAGTATTTATTGAGCGCTTACGACGTGCAGAGCACTGTACTAAGCGCTTGGAATGTACAAGTCGGTAACAGAGAGAGACAGTCCCTGCCCTTTGACGGGCTCGCAGTCTAATCGACAGTCATGGCCTCTCTCCTCATAATACCACTGCCCACAGCAGGCCATGTTCTTCCCCCACCTGATCCCCAAATTGGACAGTGTGCTCAGTGGATATAGCCCAGGCCTGGGAGTCAGAAGGACCTGGGGTCTAATCCCTCCCCTGCCACTTGGAATAATAATGTTGCTATTTGTTAAGCGCTTACTATGTGCAGAGCACTGTTCTAAGCTCTGGGGTAGATATAGGGTAATCAGGTTGTCCCACGTGAGGCTCACAGTTAACCCCCATTTTACAGATGAGGTAACTGAGGCACAGAGAAGTGAAGTGACTTGCCCGCAGTCACACAGCTGACAAGTGGCAGAGCCGGGAGTCGAACCCATGACCTCTGACTCCGAAGCCCAGGCTCTTTCCACTGCGCCACGCTGCTTCCCCAGGCACTTGTCTGCAGTGTGACCTTGGCTAAGTCACTTCACTGGGCCTCAGTCCCTCATCTGTAAAATGGGGATAGGACTGGAAGCCCCATGTGGGACCGGGACTGTGTCCAAACTGATGAGCTTGAATCTACCCCAGCATGTAGAACAGTGCTTGGAACATAGTAAGCACTTAACAAATACCATTAAAAACAAAGCAGTGAAAAACACATGGGCCTGCGGGTCAGAACACCTGGGTTATGATTCCACTCAGTCGGTCAGTGAAATCTATTGAGCTCTTACTCTGTGAAGGACACTGTGCTAAGCACCTGGGAGAGGACAACAGTAAACATAGTCCCTGCCCACAAAGAGGTTACAGTTTACCCTCCTCTACTCATCTGCCGTGTGACTTTGGGTGAGTCATTAAACTGCTCTGTGCTTCAGTTTCCCCATCTGTAAAATGAGAGTTTCAATACCTGCTCTCACTTCTACTTACTGTGAGGCTCGTGAGGGGCTGGCATTTATTAGCTCTGTATTAGGCAGTGTGGTCTAGAGGAAAGAAAGTGTGGGAATCAGAGGACCTGGGTTCTAAATCCACCTCTTACTTGCTCACTGAGTGACCAACCCCGAACAAGTCACTTAATTTTTCTGGGCCTCAGTTTCCCCATCTGCATAATGGGAGCTCAATAGCTATTCTCCCTCCCATTTAGACTTGAACCCCATGTGGACAGGGTCTTTTCAGCCCCGAAAACTGTCTCTTCTGCTTCATTCCATATTTCACTCTTCTGCCTAAATTATTTTAAAAAATGCCTTTCACATCTCCGCCCTCAACCAATCAATGGTATTTAGTGGGTGCTTATTACTGTATTAAGAGCTTGGGCAAGTACAATGCAACAGCATCAGCAGACACATTCCCTGACCACAATAAGTTTACAGTCTGGAAGGGGAGGCAGATATTAATATAAATCATCTATACCACCTCAAGAACATTCAGTGGTGCCTATCCACTTCTGCATCAGACAGAAGCTCCTCAACATCAGCTGGAGAAGCAGCGTGGCTTAGTGGATAAAGCACAGGCCTGGGAGTCAGAAGGTCACGGGTTCTAATCACACCTCCGCCCCATATCTGCTGTGTGACCTTGGACGAGTCACTTCACTCTTCTGGGCCTCAGTTCGCTTATCTGTAAAATGGGGATTAAGACTGTGAGCCCCACATGGGACAGGGACTGTGTCCTTCCAGATCAGCTTGAATTCTACACTGGAACTCAGTTCAGTACTTGGCACACAGTAAGCACTTAATAAATTCCATCATCATTATTACTATTCCACCGCTTTCCATGTCTCTTCCAATATTAGAGGTGGCTCTAATTCTCCCCCTCCTGCAAATAGACTCCCCATACCACATCATAAAATCGGAGAAGCAGAAGAGGAGAACAAAGATCACCCCTCCTTTTCAAATAAGCCAAGAGGGCCCCTTCACGTAGTCCATTCAATTCAATAATTCAAGAGGAGAATAAAGTAAATCTTGTGCGAGCTGAGTGGATGACCATCTTACCACACAAAGAGACAGCTGGATAAAGAAGATGACCTTTGTTAAAAGGAAAAAAAAAAAATAACACCTCTCCGGTACCTGGTGTTTGGGGGTCAGTGGGGATCCTGCTGGGGAATCTTAAAGAGACCCACAATCCTATCCTCATTTCTTTTCACTTTAACGGTGAAATTTCCTTTCAGGTTGATGTGTCCTCTCAGGCACTAAGAGTTCAGTCTCTCCCTCCCAGTTGATTCTGGTTCATTTCCTGCAGGGTCCCGTCCCATGCTGGGAGTCCAATCAGCAGCCGCAGGTGGTCGAATCGCCAGGCTCCTGCAGCTGAGAGGAAGGACGGGGGCTGGAAGCAGAGCCGGGAATAGCAACCGAATTGATTGTCAACCCTCAGAGTTCTGACTCTCCTCCACTCTGCAGACCTGGCTCCTTGGCTCTAGTTTTTCGGTATTTGAACGGAGAGATATTATCCTCTAGCAAGAGAAAGAAAAGGGAAAGCATGTAATAAACACTTAGGTCTGGGCAAAATAGCCAGCAGATTGGATACAGTCCCCGTTTCACACATGGATCACAAAATGCCAAGCGGGTATTTCACCCCCATTTTACAGATGAAGAAGCAGAGATCCAGAAAAGTTAAGTGACTTTTTCTTATGCTATTTCTTAAGAGTTTACGACGTGCCAGGTACTGTACTAAGCCCTGGGAGAGATACAAATGATCAGAGTGGACACAATCCATGACCCACATATGGATCACATTAATAGTAATAATTGAAGTGTTTTTTAAGCACTTACTATACGCCAGGAACTGTATTAAGCACTGGGGGGAGATACTATGTTATCGGAGAGGACTCACATGATGATTATAGTTTTAGAACACATTATATTTTGAGAAGACATAATAACGATGATATTTGTTAAGTGCTTACTCTGTGTCAAGCACCTTTCTAAGTGCTGGGGTAGATACAAGCAAATTGGGTTGGACTCTGTTTCTATCCCCATTTTACAGAAGAGGGAACTGAGGCACAGAGAAGTAAAGTGACTTGCCCAAGGTCATACCTCAGGCAGGTGGACGAGTCAGGATTAGGACCCATGACCTTCTGACTCCCAGGGCTGGGCTCTAGCCACTATGCCACGCTGCTTCTCTAATAGGGGAAGCAGGTGTTTCAGCCCCATTTTGCAGATTTGGAAGCGAAGATCCGGAAAGGTTGATTGACTTTTTGATTTTTAATGGTATTTGTTAAGCGCTCATTATGTGTCAGACACTGTACTAGGCTCTGGGATAGATACATGCTAATCAGATTGGACACGGCCCATGTCCCACGTGGGGCTCACAGTCTTATTCTCCATTTTGCAGATGCGGTACCCAAGGCACTTAGAAGTGCAGATTTGCCCAAAGTTACACAAGAGACATTTGGTAGATCCAGGATTAAAACTCAGGTCCTCTGACTCCCAGGCCTCTGCTCTTTCCAGTAGGTCACACTTTAAAGCATCTAGAATAGCAGGACTTAGCATGTGCCAGATAATAATAAGTATAGTATTTCTGAAGCTCTGCATATGTGCCGGGCACTGTTCCAAGCGCTGGGATAGATACAAGTTAATCGGGTTTGACGCAGTCCCTGTCCCACATAAGGCTCACAGTCTTAATCCCCATTTTTACAGAAGAGAGAATAATAATGTTGGTATTTGTTAAGCGCTTACTATGTGCCGAGCACTGTTCTAAGCGCTGGGGTAGACACAGGGGAGTCAGGTTGTCCCACGTGGGGCTCACAGTCTTAATCCCCATTTTACAGATGAGGGAACTGAGGCACCGAGAAGTTAAGTGACTTGCCCAAAGTCACCCAGCTGGCAAATGGCAGAGCCGGGGTTTGAACCCATGACCTCTGACTCCAAAGCCCGTGCTCTTTCCAGTGAGCCACGCTGCTTCTCAACCACGCTGCTTCTCTCTGTTCTCAAGAGAGAACAGAGGCCCAGAGCAGTGAGTTGCTCAGGGTCACACAATAGATAAGTGGAAGAACCAGTATTAGTACCCATGACTTTGACTCCCAGGACTGTGCTCTATCCACTAGGCCATGCTGTTTCTCTGATAATACTAGGATATTATTACTAATATGGTATTTACCATGTGTCGAACCTCGTTCTAAGTGCTGGGGTAGATACATGTTAATCAGATCAGACACGGTTCCCGTCCCACTTGGGAATCACAGTCTAAGTAGGAGGGAGAAGAGGCCTTGAATTCCATATTACAGTTGAGATACCCACCTCCATGACATTCATGTGCATATAATAATGATGGTTTTTGTTAAGCACTTACTATGTGCCAAGCACTCTTCTAAGCACTTGGGTGGATAGAAGGTTATTAGGTTGTCCCATGTGGGGCTCATGGCTTAATCCCCATTTTACAGATGATGTAACTGAGGCACAGAGAAGTGAAGTGTCTTGCCCAAAGTCACACAACTTACTCTATTTATTGCCATCGTTCTCGTCCGTCCGTCTCCCCCGATCAGACCGTAAGCCCGTCAAACGGCAGGGACCGTCTCTATCTGTTGCCGACTTGTTCATTCCAAGCGCTTAGTACAGTGCTCTGCACATAGTAAGCGCTCAATAAATACTATTGAATGAACGAATGGAGTGGCAGAGCCGGGATTAGAACCCACGACCTTTGACTGCCAGGCCCATGCCCTTTCCACTAAGCCACCCTGTTCCTGTGCATATCCTGTGCACTGCTCCTGTGCTTCTGAGCTCCTTTGCCGAATTGTACTTTCCAAGTGCTTAGTATAATACTCTGTACACGGTAAGTGCTCGATAAATACGATTGAATGAATGGATGAACGATTATCATTATGCTCTGTTACTTTCTACTTCCTGTAGATTATTTTAATGTCTTCCTCCCCAACCCTTCACCACACTCACTGGATTGTAAACTAGTCTTCTATTCTCCATCTACACTCACTCGGAGAACTCATTCACTCCCATGCCTTCAACTACCTTCTCTGGATGGATGATTCCCAAATCTCCATCTCCAGCCCTGATCTCTCTCCTTCTCTCCTAGCCTTACATTTCCTCCCACCTTCAGGACATCACCACTTGTGTCCTCCCGTCACGGCAAACTTAACATATCCGAAACGGAGCTCCTTATCTTCCCACCCAAACCCCGTCCTCCCTCTGACTTTCCCATCACTGTACACGGCGCCACCAACCTCCCTGGCTCATAGTGCATAACTTCGGTGTTACTCATTCATTCAAAGCGTGGCTCAGTGGAAAGAGCCCGGGCTTGGGAGTCAGAGGTCATGGGTTCGACTCCCGGCTCTGCCACTTGTCAGCTGTGTGACTGTGGGCAAGTCACTTCACTTCTCTGTACCTCAGTTACCTCATCTGGAAAATGGGGATTAACTGTGAGCCTCACGTGGGACGATCTGATTCCCCTGTATCTCCCCCAGCGTTTAGAACAGGGCTCCGCACATAGTAAGCGCTTAACAAATACGAATATTATTAGAGAAGCAGCGTGGTACAGTGGGAAGAGCCCGGGCTTGGGAGTCAGAGTTCATGGGTCTGAATCCCGACTCCGCCGCTTGCCGGCTGTGTGGCTTTGGGCAAGCCACTTAACTTCTCTGTGCCTCAGTTACCTCATCTGTAAAATTAAAACTGTGAGCCCCACGTGGGACAACCTGATCACCTTGCTTCCCCCAGCGCTTTGCACATAGTGAGCGCTTAACAAATACCACCTTTTTTTTATTTTTATTTTACTAAGTGCTTGGAAAGTACAATGCATCCTCCCCTCATCTCTCATTCAATCCACATATTCAATCTGTGACTAAATCCATTCAGCTCAAAATCTACAATATGGCAAAAAAGCGCCCTTTCCTCTCCTTCAAACCGCTTGGATTAACTGCATTAATCCAAGCCCTTGTCCTATCCTGCCTTGATTACTGTATCAGCCTCCTTGTTGACCTCCCTGTCTCCTGTCTCTCTCCACTCCGGTCCACTTCACTCCGCTGCCCGCATCGTTTTTCTGCAAAAACATTCAGTCCAGGATTCCCCACTCCTCAAGAACCTCCAGTGGTTGCCATCCCCCTCCACACCAAACAGAAACTCCTTCCCATGGGGTCCGCGGCACTCAGCCACCTTGTCTCCTTCTACCTAACCTCGCTCCTTTCTAACCGCAACCCAGCCAGAACTCCTCGTCCTCTAATTCATTCATTCAATCGTATTTATTGAGGGCTTACTGTGTTCAGAGCACTGTACTAAGCACTTGGGAGAGTACGGTACAAAAGGAAACAGACACATTTAGTATCCACCACAAGTTTACAGTCTAGAGGATGCCAACCTATGAACCGTACCTTGATTTCGCCTATCTCCTGCTGATCTATTGTCCACATCCCTGCCTCTGGCCTGGAACTCCTTCCCTCTTCATATCCCACAGACTATCACTCTCCCCACCTTCAAAGCCTTATCGAAGCCACGTGTTCTCCGAGAAGCCTTCCCTGACTAGGCCCTCATAATCATGTTGGTATTTGTTAAGCGCTTACTCTGTGCAGAGCACCGTTCTAAGCGCCGGGGTAGATACAGGGTAATCAGGTTGTCCCACGTGAGGCTCACAGTTCATCCCCATTTTACAGATGAGGGAACTGAGGCACAGAGAAGTGAAGTGACACACCCACAGTCACACAGCTGACAAGTGGCAGAGCCGCAAATCGAACCCATGACCTCTGACTCCCAAGCCCGGGTTCTTTCCACTGAGCCAAGCTGCTTCTCCTCTCCTCCCTCTCTCCTTTCTGCATATCCCTTCCCTTAGATTTGCACCCTATATTCACCCCTCCCTCAATCCCATGGTACATAAGTGCTAGACAGGAATCGTCTCTATTTGTTGCTGAATTGTAATGATAATAATGACGATATTTGTTAAGCGCTTACTATGTGCCAAGCACTGTTCTAAGCACTGGAGTAGATACAAGATAATCAGGTTGTGAGCACGTGGGGCTCACAGTCTTCATCCCCATTTTACAGATGAGGTGATTGAGGCACCCGAGAAGTGAAGTTTCTTGACCAAAGTCACACGGCTGATAAGTGGCGGAGTAGGGATTAGAATCCATGACCTCTGACTCCCAAACCAGTGCTCTTTCCACTAAGCCATGCTGCTTGTACTTCCCAAACACTTAGTACAGTGCTCTTCACACAGTAAGCTTTCAGTAAATATGATTGAATGAATGAATATCCGTAGTTTATATTAACATCTGTCTCCCCTTCCAGACTGTAAGCTCTCTGTGGGCAGGGAACATGTCTACCATTTCTATCATACTGCACTCTCCCAAACATTTAGTACAGTGCTCTGCACACAGTAAGCGCTTAATAAATACTATTGAATGAATGAAGGAAAGAGGCAGAGTTAGAACCCTGGTCTCCTGTCTCCCAGTCCTGTGTGCTAAACCTTAATGGGCCAGGCTGCTTCTGGGTGATAATAATAATAATAACGTTGGTATTTGTTACGCGCTTACTACGTGCAGAGCACTGTTCTAAGCGTGGGGGTAGATACAGGGGAATGAGGTTGTCCCACGTGAGGCTCACAGTTAATCCCCATTTTACAGATGAGGGAACTGAGGCCTAGAGAAGTGAAGTGACTTGCCCACAGTCACACAGCTGACAAGCGGCAGTTGTTCTCAGGGGCAAAAGTGACATGGGGTCCCACTCGGCCTGGTGAATCCCGCTGAAATGACAGATGGGGATTTGAGTCCCACCATACCAAGTGGTTGAACCATAAGAATGCTGAATTGAAGATGGCGCAGTTTAATCGTAAGTATCAAGTAAGTAGAGTATCAAGCAGAGGTACATCAAAACACTCTTCTTCAAATGTCTTCGAGTTGTTTCCGACACATAGCGACTCCAACTATCTTCAGAACATCCCGTCTTCGATCAGAAAGCCGTTTTGGTTTGTATATCCCTAGCGTTTTCCTGGTAAGGTTACGAAGATGGTTTACCATTGCCTTCTCCCCCGGGGCAAAACCTACTGTATTCTTTGATCGACATGTTAACCGCTTGATCATCTGCCTTTGACTCTTTCCCGTGCCCCTACTGCCCAGCGCAAGTGATCGACTTTGGTGCTTTGGCATAGAACTTTCCATTCTGGGTAGCCCTTAATGGCATAGCTCTAAGCTTTGTCGGCGTACACAAACCCACCTGCCACGTTAAGGTGTCGATTCATAGGACAGTGGGAAACATTGGCCTTCCAGAAATCCCTCTGAAAAATGGTCTGCTTTTTCAGGGGGCGTGAAATATATGGTACTCAATATCAGACAATCAAATCTAAATACTTTCAGTTCCAAATGATCTCTGATTTAAATAAAGAAATGCTTTACTGTGTAGTAAAGAACAGTGCTTGGAAAATATTGATGCAACTTCAAATAATGGACTTTTAAGAAGCTTAGCTCACCATCTAATTAGATGGTCTCTCTTCCTTTCAGGTACTTGTAAGCGATGCTATTTTGATGCTACTGATGCCCGTCTACGTGTTTTGTTTTGTTTTCTGTCTCCCTCCTTATAGCCTGAGAGCCCATTGTTGGGTAGAGATGATCTCTATCTGTTGCCGAATTATACTTTCCAAGAGATTAGTACAGTGCTCTGCACACAGTAAGCACTCAATAAATACGATTGAATGAATGAAGGAAAGTACAATATATTATTCAATTAACACGAAGACCTTAGTAGGGAGAAGTAGTCAGGAAGATGGGCATATATCTTGTGGTGATTTGCTCAGTCCTTGATAGCTAAACATTCACTGGAGGATTTGCGTATCCACACGTGCAGGGGTGTTTCTCGTCAAATACCAACTTTTTAAATCCAAGTCAAAAGGCATCCTATTATTGATAAAGGTCTTTTCATCAGGGGTTTATGAACCACTCTGACTCCATAATAAATCTTGTCAACATTCCTGGAAGGCAGACTGCACCGAGTCAAGTCAATCCTATTTATTGAGCACTTACTTGTGTGCGGAGCACTGCATTAAGCGCTTGGGAGAGTACAATAAAACAATATCACCGACACGTTCCCTGCCCAGAATGAGCTTACAGTCCACAGTGGGAGACAGACATTAAACTAGAGAGGAGAATAGCTGTAGTAGTATTAATCAATCAGTGGTATTTATTATTATTAAGTGACTTGCCCAAAGTCACACTGACAAGTGGCGAAGTCGGGAGTAGAACCCATGACCTCTGACTCTATTGATTCTATTTAGTTGCC
Source organism: Ornithorhynchus anatinus (assembly GCF_004115215.2). NCBI lineage: Eukaryota > Metazoa > Chordata > Mammalia > Monotremata > Ornithorhynchidae > Ornithorhynchus > Ornithorhynchus anatinus. Next base: position 163,755,627 of record NC_041729.1, read on the forward strand.
ATTGTTTTTACGAGATGTTCTTCCCCTTGACTTTATTTATTGCCTTTGTTCTCGCCTGTCCGTCTCCCCCGATTAGACCGTAAGCCCGTCAAAGGGCAGGGACTGTCTCTATCTGTTGCCGACTTGTTCATTCCAAGAGCTTAGTACAGTGCTCTGCACATAGGAAGCGCTCAGTAAATACTACTGAATGAATGAATGAATGACTCCCAACCCCGGGCTCTTTCCACTGAGCCACGCTGCTTCTCATGCTATTATTACCACTACTTAGTAGTCATTATAATAATAGTGGTATTTATTGAGTGACCACAGACAGCAAAGCATTTAGGAAGGTGAGAAGAGCTGATAAAATTAAGATTCCCAAATGTAGTGAATAGCTATCATCATCATGGAGAAGCAGCGTGGCTTAGTGGAAAGAGCATGGGTTTGGGAGTCAGAGGTTGTGGGTTCTAATCCCCACTCTGCCACTTGTCAGTTGTGTGCCTTTGGGCAAGTCACTCAAGTTCTCTGTACCTCAGTTACCTCATCTGTACAATGGGGATTACGACTGTGAGCCCCACGTGGGACAACCTGATTTCCCAGAACAGTGCTTGGCACATACTAAGTGCTTAACAGATACCATAATAATTATTATTACCTTCATCATCGTCAAGGGTATTCATAGCCCACTGGCTGTGTGCAGAGCACTGTACTAAGCACTTGAGAGAGTGAATATGAGAATATGAATATGAGAGAGTAGAATATGGCGGAATCATTAGACATATTCCCTGCTCACAGGAATTTACAGTCTGGGGGGTAGACAAGTGCCTCAGTTACCTCATCTGTAAAATGGGGATTAAGACTGTGAGCCCCGTGTGGGACAATCTGATTACCCTGTATCTCTCCCAGCACTTAGATGGGAGTGCTCTGCACATAGTAAGCGCTTAACAAATACCAACATTATTAAAATAAGAATAGGGAAAGCAGTAAAGGAGTATTTACATAAATACAGTGAGGCTGATTTGAGTTTCAAAGCCCTAAATGTGTGGCCTCAGAGAAGCAGTATCACTTAATGGAAAGAGCACAGGCCTGGGAATCAGCAGATCTGGGTTCTAATCCCAGTTCTACCTCTTGTCTGCTGTGGGATCTTGGGTAAGTCATTTCATTTCTCTGTGCCTCGGTTACCTCATCTCTAAATGGGGATTCAATCCTACTCCCTACTACTTAGTCTGAGAGCCTCATGTGGGACAGGGACTGCGAACAACCCGATGAACTTGTATCTACCCCCGTGCTTAGAACAGTGCTTGGCCCATAGAAAGTGCCAAACAAGTACCAAGTACCATTACACAGCCAAGTGCACAGTTGATACAGAGAGGGAAAGACACTCTAAGCAGTGCCTAAACACGAACAGTCTACATCTGTGGAGAAAATCTAATTAGAATAATAATGTTGGTATTTGTTAAGCGCTTACTATGTGCAGAGCACCGTTCTAAGCGCTGGGGTAGATACAGGATAATCAGGTTGTCCCACGTGAGGCTCACAGTTAATCCCCATTTTACAGATGAGGTCAGTGAGGCACAGAGATGTTAAGTGACTTGCCCACAGTCACACAGCTGACAAGTGGCAGATCTGGGATTCAAACCCATGACCTCTGACGCCCAAGTCCGGGCTCTTTCCACTGAGCCACACTGCTTCTCCTATATTCGATTATACGATAATGTCTGTAATCACTACAAAGGAACCTGTGATATTTTCCGTTGATCCTTGTATTCTTTTCCTTTGGTCAAATATTGATTTATTTTTCCCGGCTTTGAAATAAATGGATCCAAGTTTGTGTGAACTTTCAGATTTCAAGTAACTTACCTAAGTCCTCCATAAATTTTGCCAAAATAAGTTGGTGATTTGTGAACATGAATTTTGCCAAAATAGGTTGGAGATCTGTGACTAGTAAACTAGTGAGCAGAGAAGGGCTCTGAAGAGAATCACTGATATCACAGGCAGCCCACAGACAGCAAAAGACGACTCAGAGTTCAGTAGGCAAGCTTCATGGCTCAAGCCTAAGGATAGAGCCCGGGCCTGGGAATCGGAAGGACCTCGGTTCTAATCCCGGCTTCTCCGCTTGTCTGCTGTATGACCTTGGTTGAGTTACTTCACTTCTCTGGGCCTCAGTTCCCTCACCTGGAAAATGGGGATTAAGACTGTGAGCCCCACATGGGGCAATCTGATGACTTTGTTTCTACCCCAGCACTTGCTGCAGTTCTTGGCACATAGTAGATGCTTCACAAAGACCACAGTTATTACTATTATTATTAGGCTGGCTTCCCTCAGCAGCAGCAGGAAAGAAGAACCCCCTTCCCCTCGATAGCCGACAGAATATCACCCTCCCCATCTCCAAAGGCCTACTGAAATCTCATCTCCTCCAGGAAGCCTTCCCTGACTAATCTCTCATCTCTCCACCCCATTTCCCTCTTCACTGCGTCACCTATGAACTTGAATTCTCACCCCCAAATCACTTTCTCTTCAGGTGGTATTTAAGTGTTATGAGCCAGCCGTTGTACTAAAGCTGGGGTAAATAATAATGATAATAAGTGTGGTATTTGTTAAATGCTTGAAATGTGCCAGGCACTAAGATCTGGGGTAGATACAGGCAAATCAGGTTAGACACAGTCACTGTCCCACATGGGACTCACAGTCTTCATCTCCTTTTTACAGATGAGATAGCTGAATCACGGGGAAGTGAAATGACTTGCCCAAGTTCGCACAGCTGACACGTGGCAGAGCTGGGATTAGAACTCGGGTCCCTTGAGGTCCAGGCCTGGACTCCTGCCACTAGGCCACAGTGTTTCTCATTTGAGATACTTACCCCACCCCTCATCCCCAGAGTTGGTCTTCTCCACTCAGATGTCAACTCCTTGAGGGCAAGGAGCATTCATACTTTCACTTTTGTATGCTTCCAAGCATCATGCTTTGTACATATTAGATGCCCTAGAAGCAGCATGGCCTAGTTGATAGAGCCTGGTCCTGGGAGCCAGAAGGACCTGGGTTCTAATCCCAGAGCTGCCGTATGTCTGCTGCGTGACCACGGGTTAGTCACTTCACTTCTCTGTACCTCAGTACCTCCTCTGTAAAATGGGGATGAAGACCGTGAGCCCCACATGAGACAAGGGACTGGGTCCAACCTCATCAACTTGTATCTGATTAAACTATAAACCCGATTAGACTGTAAGCCTGTTGATGGGCAGGGATTGTCTCTATCAGTTGCCGAACTGTACATTCCAAGCGCTTAGTACAGTGCTCTGCACATAGTAAGCGCTCAATAAATACTATTGAATGAGTGAATATATCTACCCCATTGCTTAGAGCTATGCTTGGCACATAAGCGCTTAACAAGTAGCAACATGGCGCATGGAGTAATGGATAGAGCAGAAGTCTAGGACTCAGAAGGTCACGGGTTCTAATTCTGGCTTCAGCACCCATCTGCTGTGTGACCTTGGGCAAGTCACTTCACCTCTCTGCACCTCAGTTTCCTCCTCTGTAAAATGAAGATGAAGACTGTAACCCCCATGTGGGACAGGGATGGGGTCCAACCTGATTACCCCAGTGTTTAGAACGGTGCTTGGCACATAGTAAGGACTTAAAAATGCCACTATTATTATTATTATTAATAAGTACCATAATTATCATTATCACTACTAACTGATGGATAGAATGAACTTGACAAACCTGTATTTGTTATGATCAATCAGTCAGTCAATAGTATTTATTGAACACCTACCAAATGCCGAGCACTGAACTAGGCAATGAGGAGAAACGATACGGTAGAACGACTTTACAAAATATCTCCCCTGTTGGCTCTCCAGACTGGAAGCTCATTGCAGGCAGGGAACATGTCTACCAACTCTATTTTATTGGACTCTTCCAAGCATTTAGGACAGTGCTCTGCACACAGTAGGCACTCAATAAATAACACAGATTGATAAATTGATGAGCTCCAGAAGCTGCCAGCCCTAAAGGCGCCTGTTTAAAAGGGAAGGTTAGCTTCCCCTAGCAGTCTATTGGCTGTGTCAGCCAATAAATCATGATTCCAATCAATCGACCCTCTGACAAGAGCTTAGTACAGTGCTCTGCACACAGTAAGCACTCAATAAGTATGATTGAATGAATGAATGGATAAGGATTCACTGTTTTCTTTTTTGTCCTTTTTGTTTGTTTTAATACAAGTTTACCTGTCCCACATGGGGCTCACGGTCTAAATTAGAGGGAGGATTTAATCCCCATTTTGTGGATGAAGCGACTGAGGCACAGAGAAGTTAATTACTTGCCCTATGTCACAGAGCAAGCCATTGGCGGAGCACCTGGATTAGAACTCAAGCGCTCCGACTCTTAGGCCCGTGCTCTTTCTGCTAGATCAACTGCAATTTCAGAGGCAATGAGCTGCTCAGAGACTTGCATATTTTCATCCATGCTTTGAGGGGCTTTTTATTTTCTTTTTCTACTAACCTTCTTGGATTGAACCCAAACCCAGCCAAAGTATTTTCAATTTTTTTTGCCCCATCATATTTACGTCCCCTTGAAACCCTGAGCCGATGATGTCAACAGGACTGAGAACCAACAACCACATAATAATGGTGGGGTTTTTTTAAGCCCTTACTCTGTACCAAGCATTGTACTAAGCGCTGGGGTAGATACAACGTCATCAAGTCCCACATGGGGGTTCACAGTCTAAGTAGGAGGGAGAACAGGTACTGAATCCCCATTTTGCGGATGAGGCATCTGAGTCGTACGGAAGCCAAGTGATAATAAAAATAATAGTAGTTGCATTTGTTAAGTGCTTACTATGTGCCAGACACAGTTCTAAGTGCTGGGGTAGATATAAAATTATCCGGTTGGACACAATCCCCACCCCACATAGGGCTCACAGTCTTAATCCCCATTTTATAGATGAGGGAACCGAACACTGCAGATTAGCCAGCGTTAGAACCCAGGTCCTCTGACTCCCAAGCCCCTGCTCTATCCACTAGGCCATGCTGCTTCCCTACATGTTGTAGGAATTCTATATTTTCAGCTACACATGCACTCTTCGGTGAATTCCGCTTCTAATATTAATTTATAAGTATACAATATATACAAGGACAGAGAGAAAGAGAAAATTTTATAAGTTGCCATTGTTTTTACGAGACGTTCTTCCCCTCGACTCTATTCATTGGCATCGTTCTCGTCTGTCCGTCTCCCCCGATTAGACCGTAAGCCCGTCAGACGGCAGGGACTGTCTCTATCTGTTGCCGACCTGTTCATTCCAAGCGCTTAGTACAGTGCTCTGCACATAGTAAGCGCTCAATAAATACTATTGAATGAATGAATATTCAGCACTGAGTACAGCACATAATAATTATTGTATATACATTTACATTAAACAGTATATGTGCTCATATAGGGAACGATACCAAATGAGCATGGCTCAGTGGAAAGAGCACAGGCTTGGGAGTCAGAGGTCATGGGTTTGAATCCCAGCTCTGCCACTTGTCAGCTGTGTGACTGTGGGCAAGTCACGTCACTTCTCTGTGCCTCAGTTCCCTCATCTATAAAATGGGGATGAAGACTGTGAGCCTCCCGTGGGACAGCCTGATTACCCTGTATCTACCCCAGCGCTTAGAACAGTGCTCTGCACATAGTAAGCACTTAGCAAATACCAACATTATTATTATTTTTATTATATTCCCACATTGAACATGATCTTTGAAATCTATCTGCCACTTTCTCAGCACGGGTAGCAATTCACCAAAGCCTCTCAGTTCTACCTTCACGACGTTGCTAAAATCCACCCTTTCGTCTCCATCCAGACGGCAACTTCTTTGACCCAAGTCCTTATCCTATCCTGCCTCGATGACTGTATCAGCCTCCTCGCCAACATCCCAGCCTCCTGCTTCTCCCCACTCCAGTCCGTACTTCACTCTGCTGCCAGGATCATTTTTCTACAGAAACGTTAAGTCCGTGTCATGCCACTCTTCAAGAACTTCCAGGGGTTGCCCGTCCACCCCCGAATCGAACAGCAGCTCATCACCATCAGCTTTAAAGCAGTCATTCATCTTGTCCACTCCTACTTCACCCCGCTATTCTCCTACTGCAACCCAGCTCACACACTTCGTTCCTCTAATGCCCGCCTTCTCGCCGTACCCCCATCTCGTCTATCTCGCTGCCGACCTCTTACCTACGTCCTACCTCTGGCCTGGAACACCCTACCTCCTCATATCTGACAGACAGTGACTCTCCCCCATTTCTAAATCTTACTGGAGGCATATTTCCTCCAAGAAACCTTCCTCTCCTCTTCCCCCACTTCCTCTGCATAGCCCTGACTTCCTCCCTTCATTCATTCATTCTTTCAATAGTATTTATTGAGCGCTTACTATGTGCAGAGCACTGGACTAAGCGCTTGGAATGTACAAATCGGCAACAGACAGAGACAGTCACTGCCCACTGATGGGCTTCCAGTCTAATCGGGGGAGACGGACAGACAAAAACAATAGCAATAAATAGAATCAAGGGGATGGACATCTCATTAAAACAATAGCAATAAATAGAATCAAGGGGAATTCATTCATTCATTCAATAGTATTTATTGAGCGCTTACTATGTGCAGAGCACTGTACTAAGCGCTTGGAATGTAGAAATCGGTAACAGATAGAGACAGTCCCTGCCCTTTGACGGGCGCACAGTCTAATCGGGGGAGACAGACAAGACCAGTAGCAATAAATAGAATCAAGGGGATGAACATCTCATTAAAACAATAGTAATTCATCTTCCCTCCCATCCCCACAGCACGTGGCTCAGTGCAAAGAGCACGGGCTTGGGAGTCAGAGGTCATGAGTTCGAATCCCGGCTCTGTCACTTGTCAGCTGTGTGACTGTGGGCAAGTCACTTCACTTCTCTGGGCCTCAGTTCCCTCCTTTGTAAAATGGGGATTAAGACTGTGAGCGTCGCGTGGGACAACCTGATGACCCTGTATTCATTCATTCATTCATTCATTCAATAGTATTTATTGAGCGCTTACTATGTGCAGAGCACTGTACTAAGCGCTTGGGATGAACAAGTGGGCAACAGATAGAGACAGTCCCTGCCGTTCGACGGGCTTACGGTCTATTCGGGGGAGATGGACAGACGAGAACGATGGCAATAAATGGAGTCGAGGGGAAGAACATCTCGTAAAAACAATGGCAACTAAATAGAATCTCTGCAAATATTAAGCGCTTAACAAATACCAACATTATTATATATCTCTAATTTATTTATTTGTGCATATTAATGTCTCTCCCCCCCCCCCCCCGATTGTGAACTCGTTGTGGGCAGGGAATGTATCTGTTTGGTGTTGTATTGTACTCTTCCAATCCCTTAGTAAGTGCTAGGCACACAGTAAGCGCTCAATAAATACGATTGAATGAATGAACCCCACCTCAGCCCCACGTCACTTATGCACATAACTGTAATGTATTTATAGATATTAATGTCTGTCTCCCTCTCTAGAATGTAAGCTCACTGTAGTTGAGGAACATGTCTACCAATTCTTTTATATGGCCCTATCTCAGTGCTTTGTACATAGTAAGAACTCCACAAATACGATTGATTGATTGATTGATTGATTGACTGAATTTATGCCAGCCAGGTATGAAAGGTAAAAGGCAGTGAGTGGTTGAATGGGTAGAGCAATGGGCCTGGGAGTCAGAAGGACCTGGGTTCTAATCCCAGCTATGCCACTTGTCTGCTATGTGACCTTGGATAAGTCACTTAACTTCTCTAGGCCTTAGTTCTCTCATCTGCAAAATGGGAATTAAGACTGTGACCCCCATGTGAGACAGGACGTATCCAACCCGATTAGCTTGTATCTACCCAGCGGTTAGACAGGACCTGGCACATAGTGAATGCTTAACAAATACTCCAATTATAATTATTAAGTCAGAGGACATGAGTTCCAATTCTACCTCCGCTCCTGGAGCTCAAGTGGCGTGGCTCAGTGGAAAGAGCCCAGGCTTGGGCGTCAGAGGTCATGGGTTTGAATCCCAGCTCTGCCACTTGTCAGCTGCGTGACTGTGGGAAAGTCACTTCACTTCTCTGTGCCTCAGTTCCCTCATCTGTAAAATGGAGATTAAGACTGTGAGCCCCACGTGGGACAACCTGATTCCCCTGTGTCTACCCCAGCGCTTAGAACAGTGCTCGGCACATAGTAAGCGCTTAACAAATACCAACATTATTATTATTATTCTCTGTGCCTCAGTGACCTCATCTGTGAAATGGGGATTAAGACCGTGAGCCTCATGTGGGACGACCTGATTACCTTCTATCTCCCCCAGCGCTTAGAACAGTGCCCTGCACATAGTAAGCGCTTAACAAATACCAACATTCTAGCGTGTCACTTCACTCCTCTATGCCTCAGTTTCCCTATCTATATAAAAGGAATTAGATTTCTGTTCTCTTTTTTCCTTAGAGTTTGAGCCTCATGTGGGACAGGGATTGTGTCCGATCTGCGCATCTTCCTTCACGCGGTGCTTGGCGTATTGTAATTACTTAAAATTTAAGTAATTATATGATTCATTTTCTCTGTGGCCCTCTAAGCCTGGATTGGAGAGCAGGTCACTGAAACATTTTCTGGGCTTTTCCCTGTTAGCTTTGCTGTTCTCAGCAGTAAACTTTCCAAGCCGGCATCTAGACACAGTTCATCCCAAGTCTTCCAAACTTGGGTGAAGACTTAGACCGTAAATTCCGCTCTAGACTCTAAGCTTGTTGTGGGCAGGGAATATGTTTGTTACATTGTCCTAACGTACTCTCCCAAGCGCTTAGTATAGTGGGCTAATGGAAAAACCTGGGAGTCAGAGGACCTGGGTTCCAATCCCAGCTCTGCCACGTGACTGCTTGTGCCAGTCGTTTGTTTGAAAGAAGAGAAGGTTAGCACTCTGCTTGAGAAGGATGGAAGAGGTCCCAGTGGCCTTTACGACGCATATATGGTTAAGGCATTGCCACCTTCTTCGTGGCGTCTAATCAAGTTTCAGTGCTTAGTCCAGTGCCAGCACTTAATACGGTCTCCATCCCCTTGCCCCCTCCTACCTCACCTCCCTTCTCTCCTTCTCCAGCCCAGCCTTAACACTCCGCTCCTCTGCCGCTGCTATAACCTCCTCCCTGGGCCTCGTTCTCGTCTGTCCCGCCGTGACCGCCCCCGGCCCACGTCCTCCCGCTGTCCCGGAACGCCCTCCCTCCTCACAGCCGCCGAACTAACTCTCTTCCCCACTTCAAAGCCCTACTTAGAGCTCACCTCCTCCAGGAGCCCTTCCCAGACTGAGGCCCCCTTTTCCGCTGCTCCCCATCACCCCTACTCCCTCCCTCTGCTCTACCCCCTTCCCCGCCCCACAGCACTTGTGTGTATTTGTGCATATTGATTGCTGTATTCATTTTATTAATGATATGTATATATCTAGAATTCTATTTATTTTGATGCTACTGATGCCTATCTACTTGTTTCGTTTTGTTGTCTGTCTCCGCCTTCTAGATTGTGACCCCGTTGTTAGGTAGGGATTTTCTCTATCTGTTGTGGAATTGTACTTTCCAAGGGCTTAGTTCAGTGCACTGCGCACAGTAAGCGCTCAATAAATAGAATTGTACTTTCCAAGGGCTTAGTTCAGTGCACTGCACACAGTCAGCGCTCATCGGAGTCAGAGGTCATGAGTTCGATTCCCGACTCTGCTACTTGTCAGCTGTGTGACTGTGGGCAAGTCACAACTTCTCTGGGCCTCAGTTCCCTCATCTGTAAAATGGGGATTAACTGTGAGCCTCACGTGGGACAACCCGATGACCCTGTATCTGCCCCAGCGCTTAGAACAGTGCTCTGCACATAGTAAGCGCTTAACAAATACCAACATTATTAATAAATACGATTGAATGAATGAAATGAATGCCAGTGCGTAGTACAGAACCTGGCACATGGTAAGGGCTTAACAAACACCATAATTATTATTATTCCTATTATTCTTATTCTTCACTTCTCTGTGCTTTGGTTTCCTCATCTGTAAAATGTGATAAGATTGGGAGCCCCGTGTGGGACAGGGACCGCATCTAACATGACTATCTTGTAATAATGATAATAATGATGATGGCATTTGTTAAGGACTTACTATATGTGAAGTACTGTTGTAAGCGCTGGGGGGCATTCAAGGTGATCAGGTTGTCCCACATGGAGCTCACAGTCTTAATCCCCATTTTACAGATGAGGTAACTGAGGCTCAGAGAAGTTAAGTGCCTTGCCCAAAGTCACACAGGGGACAAGTGGCAGAGCCGGGATTAGAGCCCATGACCTCTGACTCCCAAGCCCGTGCTCTTTCCACTGAGCCACGCTGCTGCTGCTTCTTGTATCTACCCTAGCACTTAGTTTAGTGACTGGCATGTAGTAAGCGCTTAACAAATGCCACACTTATCATTATTATTACAGTAAGCGCTCAGTAACTACGACTGACTGATTGCAACCAGTGTCTCCTTCCCAGTTTCCCCTGTTGCTAGAAGAAGGGCACCATGGTGAACACTAGTGTAGGCCTGGGAGTCAGAACATCATGGGTTCTAATCCTGGCTCTTCCACTTGTCCACTGTGTGACCTTGGGCAAGTCACTTCACTTCTCTGGGCCTCAGTTCCCTCATCTGTAAAATGAGGATTGAGACTGTGAGCCCACACGGGACAGGGACTGTGGCCAATCTGGTAATGATAATAATGTTGGTATTTGTTAAGCGCTTACTATGTGCAGAGCCCTGTTCTAAGCGCTGGGGGAGATACAGGGTCATCGGGTTGTCCCACGTGAGGCTCCCGGTTAATCCCATTTTCCAGATGAGGTAACTGAGGCACAGAGAAGTGAAGTGACTTGCCCACAGTCACACAGCTGACAAGTGACAGAGCTGGAATTAGAACCCATGACCTCTGACTCCCAAACCCCTGTTCTTTCCACTGAGCCATGCTGCTTCTCAGCAAATGGAGTTGATAGACATGATCCCTGCCCTCAAAGAACTTACAGTCTACTGTGCGCAGAGCATTGTACTGAGCTCATCTGTAAAGTGGGGATTAAGACTGTGAGCCTGATGAGGGATTCCCTGATCACCTTGTATCCCCCGCCAGCGCTTAGAACAGTGATATGCACCTAGTAAGCGCTTAACAAATAGCATTATTATTATTACTATTATGGATTGACTCAGTCATACTAATTGAGTGATAATTGTGTGCAGTACTGCACTAAGTGCTTGGGAGAGTGAGATAGAGTCAGAGACGGGAACCCTGCCCTTGAAGAGTTTACAGAAGCAGCGTGACTCAGTGGAAAGAGCCCGGGCTTGGGAGTCAGAGGTCATGGGTTCAAATCCCGACTCTGCCACTTGGCAGCTGTGTGACTGTGGGCAAGTCACTTCACTTCTCTGTGCCTCAGTTATCTCATCTGTAAAATGGGGATTAACCGTGAGCCTCACCTGGGACAACCTGATTACCCTATATCTCCCCCAGCGCTTAGAACAGTGCTCTGCACATAGTAAACGCTTAACAAATACCAACATTGTTATTATTATTATTACACTCTAAGGGGAGAAGGAACACTTAAAACAACCTCTATAAGACTCGATTCATTCGATGGCATATATTGAGTGTTTACCGTGTGCGGAGCGTTGTTCTAAACACTTGGGGAGTTCAAAATCACAATAGAAGAGTGTAGATTCCCCTATGTCTACCCCAGCGCTTAGAACAGTGCTCGGCACATAGTAAGCGCTTAACAAATACCAACATTATTATTATTATTATTATTATTATTATTTTCACCTTGCACAACTTCCTGAGGTCACCCTCCGAATCCCTCCATCACCTGCATGTGAAAAACATTTCTCTTTCATTTGTATAGAACTTCACACCTTCAAGCTTCAGTGGCACCCCTCCATCCTTGAGGGGGTCTGGTGAGCAGCATTGTCTTCTGTTTTGGCCTTGTCTACCATTTTTATTTTCTACTGTGCCAGTGGGAAGACACAACCAAGGATGGATTCAGATCTCCAATCATGCCGTGAGGATTATAGTATTTGTTAAGTGCTTATCACGTGGCAGGCGCTGTTCTAAGTGTCGGGGTAGACGCTGGTTAACACAGTCCCTGTCCCATATGGGGCTCATAGGCTAAGTGGGAGGGAAGACAGATACTTAATGCCCATTTTATAGATGACAAAACAGAGGCCCAAAACAGAGGGTTCTAAACCCGCCTCCGCCACTCGTCTGCTGTGTGACCTTGGACAAGTCAATTCACTTCTCTGTGCCTCAGTGACCTCCTCTGTAAAATGGGGATTAAGACTGTGTGCCACACGTGGGATAGGGACTGAGAGGTCATGGGTTCGAATCCCGGCTCCGCCTCCTGTCAGCTGTGTGACTTTGGGCAAGTCACTTGACTTCTCGGTGCCTCAGTTACCTCAACTGTAAAATAGGGATTAAGACTGTGAGCCTCACGTGGGACAACCTGATTACCCTGTACCTACCCCAGCGCTTAGAACGGTGCTCGGCACATAGTAAACACTTAAAAAAAATACCAACATATTTGCTTGTTTTTGCCCTAGTGCTTAGAACAATGCCTGGCCAATAGTAAATGTTTAACAAATACCATAATTTGTAAATACTATAAAAAATCATTAAGTGATTTGCCCAAGGCCACACGCAAAGCAGTTGACAGAGCTGGGATAATAATAATTATGATAATAATAATAATGATGATGATATTTGTTAAGCGATTATTATGTGCCAAGCACTGTTCTAAGCACCGGAGTAGATACAAGGTAATCAGGTTGTCCCTCGTGGGGCTCACAGTCTTAATCCCCATTTTACAAATGAGATACCTGAGGCACAGAGAAGTTAAATGTCTTGACTGAAGCTTCTGATTCCCAAGCCTGTGCTCTTCCACTAAGCCATGCTGCTTCTCAGCTGGATTAGAACCCGGGACCTCTAACTCCCAAACGCACGCTTGTTCCAGTGGATTAGGGTGCCTCTCATGTTCTGTGGTTTATGGCACCTAAAAAGAGCAGAACTTCATAGAATGAGCCTGGCACACTGACATGAGAGGATACGTCTTCTAGAAAAGGGGGAAACAAATCGACGAAAGACTTGGGTTGTTGTCCTGATGGGTCCGTGGCCATGACCTTGTACGCGAGCAGAAAATCTCGTCACTGTATTTATTGAGCACTTATGGCGTGCAGAGCACTGTGCTAAGCATAACGGACACATTCCCTGCCCACAGCGAGCTTATAGTCTAGACTCATCACCATCACCATCATCTGAGGTTTTCAACAGGATCCTAAGAAAACCTTGCAGCAGTGGTAGGTTGGTGGATGGATGTTTCTAAGAAAATCTTTTTCAATTCCACATTCATTCATTTATCCTGACTACTCCTCTTGCAACTCCATTTATGTCTGTTCTCCCGGTAAAGCGTGAACTCCATGTAGGTAGGGAAGGTGTCACTTCTTTGTCTTGTATTGCCCTAAGGCTTAGTGCGGTAACGGAGAAGAAGTGTGGCCTGGTGGGTAGAGCACAGACCTAGGAGTCGGAAGGATCTGGGTTCTAAAATGATCTGGTTCTGCCACGCGTCTGCTGTATGACCTTGGGTAAGTCATTTCACTTCTTAAGGGCTCAGTGACCTCCTCTCTAAAATGGGAATTAAGACTGTGAGCCCCATGTGGGACAGGGACCGAATCCAACCCGATTTGTTTGAATACACCTCGGCACTTAGTACCATGCCTGGAACTTAGTAAGGACTTAATAAATTCCACAGTTATTATTATTACAGTGTAACTGTACCAGAAAAGCAGCGTGGCCTGGTAGATAGAACACAGGCCTGGGAGTCAGAGGATCTGAGTTCTAATCCCGGCTCCACTGTTTAATTACTGTGTAATTTTGGACAAGTCATTTCACTTCTCTGTGCGTCAGTTCCCTCATCTGCAAAATGGGGATTCAGTACCTGTTCTCCCTCCTACTTAGGCTGTGAGCCTCATGTTGGACCTGAAAATCTTTTATCTCCTGCTGGTGTTTAGTACAGTACTTAGCACACCATAAATGCTTAATAAATACCATTATTATTATTATTATTAAATGGGTTCTCAATAGCTAGACTGGACCTGCAATTTTCCCAGAATTTTCCTCATCTCTACCTTAACCATCAAGCATACAATTTTGCCAGATTTCCTCAGGTGACTTATCACGGTTCTTTGTATGCAGATCCACATATTATATTCACAGTCAAAAGATAAGGTTGTGATTTTTCCATTCTCTGCTTCTCTGGTTTCATCAGATATAGTCAGAGTTAGAAACACCCAACACACTCAACTGTGACATTGTTGATTTAAAACTTGGAAACAGACATATCATCAAGTAGAATAATAATAATTCTTAAAAAAAAAATTGAATTTACTTCCTACCTCATTTTGAGGAACATCAAGATTTAAGCTAGATTCATATTTTGAAAGTAGCAGCTCCCATAAAGGTTGCCAAAGGAGTGTGCCTTAGTGGAAAGAGCCCGGGCTTGGAAGTCAGAGGTCGTGGGTTCTAATCCCGGTTTTGCCACTTGTCAGCTGTTTGACTTGGGGCAAGTCACTTAACTTCTCTGTGCCTCACTTACCTCATCTGTAAAATGGGAATTAAGACTGTGAGCCCCACATGAGACAACCTGGTAACCTTTTGTCTACCCCAGAGCTTAGAGCAGTGCTTGACACATAGTAAGCACTTAACAAACAAATACCATCATCAAATTTCATAATTGACGTACTCAGGAGCCTAACAATTATGACATTAATTCTTTACTCTGTGCTAAACACCGGGTTAGACATATGGCTAAAGGTTTGGACGTGTGTGGTGAGCCCATACAGGGCTTGCAAACTATCTTATCCCCGTTTAAAGATGAGGAAACTGAGGACCAGCATGGTTAAGTGGTTGCCCAAAGTCACACAGCAGGAAAGTACCGGAACTAGGACAAATCCTCTCATCTCCTGATTCCCTGTCTCATAGAGAAGCAGCGTGGCTCAGTGGAAAGAGCCCGGGCTTGGGAATCAAAGGTCATGGGTTCGACTCCCGGCTCTGCCACTTGTCAGCTGTGTGACTGTGGGCAAGTCACTTCACTTCTCTTTGCCTCAGTTCCCTCATCTGGAAAATGGGAATTAACTGTGAGTCTCACGTGGGACAATCTGATGACCCTGTATCTACCCCAGCACTTAGAACAGCACATAGTAAGCACTTAACAAATACCAACATTATTATTATTGTTATACATAGCCACCACACCCATTACCTTCCCTAAGATATTTTATCACAAGAAGGCAAGCAAAGATACAACTGCACGTGTGAAAATTCAAGCACATACACCAAGAAAAACTCAACAGTCTAAGAATCATAGCTCCTTGCTGAAATCATAACCAAGAAAAGGGGCCCTGTCATATTGGCGTAGTTGAGGCATGATGCCTCGGTTTACCATTCTGATCGCAATTACAAGGGTGATTCGTTATTGGAAGACATTAAATGATGGGAAATTCATTCCATTGAAAAGCCACATTTCAATGAATGCTATCATCATCATGTTTTGTTTTTTTTTCCTTTTGTTACAGCAATACCAGATAAATTCCAGACAATCCTCTGGAGTCCTTCCACGTGTTTGTTTCAGATCTTTAGAAGAATTGAGCTAAATATAATATTTCCTCATTTCACTCTGTAATCATTCTGACAAAGGTCTCCTCAATTTTCAATAAAGATTCAGTAAGAGAAAGCTAGAGAGAGCTCTTAGAGTGCTTGGTAATAAAGAGTGAAGCTGAACTCCAGTTATTGAAATTTTTGATGGTATTTGTTAAGCGCTTAAGCAGTATCAAGAACTGTTCTAAGCACTGGGGTAATTTCAAGGACATCAGATCCCACATGGGGCTCGCAGTCTAAGTAGGAGGGAGAACATTAGCCCAAGTGTGATGTGATCAGTGAATCCCTTCTAGAACGTGAGCTCTTTGTGGGCAGGAATTGCCATTTTTTATTGCTGCCCCAAGTGCTTAGTACAGTGCTCTGCACGCAGTAAGTGCTCAAAAAATACGACTGAATGAATGAACGGGCACTGAATGCCCATTTTACAGATAAGGGAATTGAGGCACAGAGAAGTGAAGTGATTTGCCCGAGGTCACACAGCAGGCAAGTGGCAGAGCAGGGATTAGAACCCAGGTCCCCTGATCCCCAGGCCTGTGCTCTTTCCACTAGACCGCACTGCTCCTCGGTAGAACAAAGCATGCATTGTGCAAATGAGCTTTCTCAATTTGTCATCCCAATGCAGAAATTCCCAGATTTGAGTTGTGGTGCATATGGATTCACTTTTAGCAAAACTTTCACGACACACACGCACACACACACACATGCTCACATGCAAGAACATATGTCAAATAAAAGTTAGGAAGTGCACACGTCTTCTAGGAAAAGTGTCTGGAATAATCTGTGAAGGAAGATACATTTTCAACTGGAATAAAATCAACAGCTACTTTTGAGCTAGAGCTCGACAAATTTACAAAAGCCTCCACAACATTTGCCATTTTTATTACAACTGGCGACACATCAAAACCTATTTTCGGAGGCTGAGCGAACAAGAGGCTCGTACAAGTTGGACTCGCGACAGTATTCTTCGAGTGGCTTTGTAAATTATCCCTTTGTCCTTCAAGCCTCGAGAATGTAATAAAAGTTAAATATGCATCGAGAACAGTTTTGGGGAGATGCCCCATTAAAAACTGGATCAGAAGATACCGAGATTGAAAAACAGCTCGGTTAACTCCCTCTCATTTTTGTGTCTTTCTCTGCTTCCTGTTCTTGGCCGGATGCAAGAGCCACAGACTGATACACCAAAATACTCTGAGAAAGACCTTTGCTGGTGAGGGCAGAAAAGCAAACTAATGCTCCAATATTTCCAACCTCAGGCCCAAGAGGAGAGGCGTTTGGAGTTCTGTCTACATTCCTGCCTATCTGCACTAGGTTTAGGAATCGTTATCGGATATTTGCTGTCCGGTGAGGGAAAGGCTACAAAGGGGGGAAAAAAAAAGAGTCGGTCGCTGTGCAAATCGGTGCTTGCTCTGTCAGTCGGTGACGCCGCTGAGATAGTGTCACGAAGTTTAGTTGCTAGAGGAAAGGGTGTATTAGTCGTCCATCTGAAATCCCCAAGTTCAGGAGTCACGAGTTCGAGTGTTGGCAGCGTTCACTTCTTCTGAGGTAGAAAAACAGCTGCAGTTCAGAATGGCGAGACGAAAGTTTAGAAACCACAATATCTCTGTCTGGATCCAAAAGGGGCCTCCAACCATTGCACGGCTAATGTTGTGCTCGATTTCATTTTGCAGATAATGATGATTATTATTTTTAATGATAATTCTGGTATTGAACGCTTTCTGTGTCTCAAGCACTAAGAGCTGGGGTAGATAAAAGCAAATCAGGTTGAACACAGTCCCTGTCCCACAGCAGGCTCACAATCTCAGGAGGAATAATGATAATAATAATTATTATTATAATGGTATTTTTTAAGTGCTTACTATGTGCCAAGCACTATTCCACTCCGCCGCTTTTCAGCTGTGTGACTTTGGGCAAGTCACTTAACTTCCCTGTGCCTCAGTGACCTCATCTGTAAAAGGGGGATTAAAACTGTGAGCCCCACGTGGGACAACCTGATCGCCTTGTATCCCCCAGCGCTTAGAACAGTGCTTTGCACATAGTAAGTGCTTAACAAATACCACCATTATTATTATTATTATTATTATTATTATTATTCTAAGAACCGGGGTCGATACCAGGTAATCAGGTTATCCCACATGAGGCTCACAGTCTTAATCCCCATTTTACGGATGGGGTAACTGAGGCAAAGAGAAGTGAAGTGACTTACCCAAAGTCACACAGCCGACAAGTGGTGGAGCGGGATTAGAACCCATTACCTCTGACTCCTAAACCCGTGCTCTTTCCACTAAGCCACAGGTACTGAATCCCCACTTTGTGGGTAAGGAAACTGAGGCACAGAGAAGAGAATCGACTTGCCCAAGGTGACACAACGGACGGATGGAAGAGCCGGGATTAGAATCCAGGTCACCTGACTCCCAGGACCGTGCTCTTTCCACTAGGCCATGCTACTTTCCAATTACTAGATGCCTGTCCCAGTCAGATTTGGGAAACTAACTAAATGCTTTCTCAGTTGTTGAGGAAGCAGTGGTTGACTCATCTCGAGAAGGAAATTGGCTTTATCAACACTAGTTTCTTAAGAATCAACAGGATGATATGTAAAGCCAAGGAATTTTCTCTAGCACAATTCTGCTCAAGTCATCTTGTTAAAATCAATCAACCAATGGTATTTATTGAGCGCTGACTGTGTGCAGAGCACTGTACTAAGCTCTTGGGAGAGTAGAATACAAAAGAGTTGGTGAACGCGTTCCCTGTCCACAACAAGCTTACAGTCTAGAGGGGGAGACAGACGTCGATATAAATGAATAATTCATGGATATGTACATAGAAACCTTAAGGATACACCTGTCGGAACTACTTTATAACGGAAGATGGGACGTGCCGCGGAGGGTGTCCCATGGAGTTGCTATGGGTCGGAAATGACGCCGAGGTAATTGAAGAAGATGTAAGTGCTGAGAGACTGAGGATGGGGTGAATATCAAATGCTCAAAAGTCACAGATCCAAGTACATAGATGACACAGAAGGGAGAGGAAGCCGGGGAAAAGAGGGCATCATCCGCGAAGGCCCCTTGGAGGAGATGTGACCTTAATAACGCTTTGAAGGTGGGGAGAGTAGAAGTTCAGTGGATATGGAGGGGGACAGAGTTCCAGGCCAGAGGGAATTTTAAACCTTTGTAACTCTCAATCCAGGCTCAGGGCACCATTCATGTAATCATTTTTATTGAGCCCTTACTGTGTGCAGAGCACTGTACTAAGCGCTTGGGAGCGTATAATGTAACAATGAGCAGGCACATTCCCTGCCCACTATGCACTTACAGTCTAGAGGGGGAGACAGGCATTAATAGAAATAAATAAATGACGGATATGGACATAGGTGGTGTGGGGCTGGGGGCGGGGGATGAATTAAGGGAAAAAGTCAGGGAGACACAGAAGAGAGTGGGAGAAGAGGAAAGGGGGGGTTAGTTGGGGAAGGTCTCTTCCTCATTGCCCCTACTCCCTCCCTCTGTTCTGCCCCCTTCTCCTCCCCACAGCACTTGTGTATATTTGTACATATTATTTATTACTCTATCTTATTAATATGTGTATATATCTATGATTCTATTTATCTATTTTGATGATGTCGATGGCTATCTACTTGTTTTGTTTTGCTCTCTCCCTTTTTTAGACTGTGAGCCCCTTGTTGGGCAGGGATTGTCTCTATCTGTTGCCAAATAGTGCGTTCCAAGCACTTAGTACAGTGCTCTGCACACAGTATGCGCTCAATAAATACGATCGAATGAATGAATGATTGAATGGAGGCACAGTGAGAAGGTTAGCACCAGAGGAATAAAGAGTTTGGGCTGGGTTGTAGAAGGAGAGAAGAAAGGTGAGATAGGAGGGGGAAAGGTGACGGACTGCTTTAAAGTCAAAGGTGAGGAGTTTTTGTTTGATATGGGGGTGGATGGGCAACCACTGGAGTTTCTTGAAGAGTGAGATGATACGTCCTGAACGTTATTATAGAAAAATGATCCCGGCAGCAGAGTGAACTATGGACTGGAGTGGGGAGAGACAGGAGGCTGGGAGGTCAGCAAGGGGGGTAATTCAGTAATCCAGGCAGAATAGGATGAGTGACTGCATTAATACGGTAGCAATTTGAATACAGAGGAAAGGGCAGATTTTAGCATTGTTGTGAAGGTGGGACTGACAGGATGGATTGAATACGTGGGTTGAATGACAGAGAAGAGTCAAGGATAATGCCAAGGTTACGGGCTTGTGAGACAGGGAGGATAGTGGATGGGTGGAGATGCCCCCTGAATGGGGAGAGCAACCGAAGATACTTTTGAGGGCAAAGATCGTAGTTTCTTAATTCTATTGCACTCTTCCTTGGGTTTAGTACAGTGTCCTACACACAGTAGGTGCTCAGTAGACACAAATGATTGATTGACTGATTGATTACCCAAGGGAATCATGATAGAAATGAACTGACTATATTCCCAAATTCTCAATCTTCTTGCCTCAACTTCCTGCGGTGGCAGACTGTTGAAGCTGGAGTTGGCTCGGGTGTGGGGTAGGGGCGGGAAAGAATCCACATAAACAAGACACGAGAGAGCCGAAAACTATCCCAGATCCCAGATCATGTAGGATATAATCCATCAATCATTATTTACTAAGGGCATACTCTGTGCGGAGTACTTGCGGGAGTACAGAAGAGTAATAATGATAATACTTGTGTGATTTGATGGGCGCTTACTATGTGCTAAGCACTGTACTAAGCCCTGGAATAGATACAAGATAATCAGACCAGACACAATCTCTGCCCCTTACAGAAGCAGCATGGCCTAGTGGAAAGAGCACAGGCCTGGGAGTTGGAAGACCTGGGTTCTAATCCCATCTCCTCCACTTGTCTGGTGTGTGACCAAGGGTAAATCACTTACCTGCGCTGCATCTCAATTTCCTCATCTGCCAAAAGGGGAATAAATCCTTCTCCTTCCTACCCATATAACAGGGAATGTGTCCATCCTAATTATCTTATATCTACACCTGAACTTAGTATAGTGTACGGCTTCACAACTGCCATATTTTTTATATGGGGCTCACAACCAAGTGGTTGCTAAATCCACATTTGACAAAAGAGGAAACAAAGGCCAGGAGAAGTTCAGTGATTTCCCCAAGATCTCACAGCAGACAAGCGAAGGAGTTAGAATTTGACACCCAGGCTCTTGTGCTTTTCATGAGGCTACCCCCTAGATGCCATCCCTGCCTTCGAGGAGCTCACAGACAGAGCTTACTGGGTGAGAGTGGCATTTAAATTACTCTCAAATCATCCTTCACTCCCAAACCCTCAGGAATTATGTATATATTTTTAATTTTATTTATTTGTATTAATTTCTGTCTCTCCATCTAGACTTTAAGCTCACTGTTGGCCGAAAATATGTTATACTCTCCCAAGAACATAGTTCAGTCCTCTGCACGTAGAACAGTGCTCTGCGCACAGTAAGTGCTCAGTAAATATGATTGACGGACTGACTGACTAAATAAATTACTGAGGTCCGTATTACCTAATGGATACTCAAGTGTTCAATCCACCTATGAAATTAAATGCTTTATTTGCAAAAATCAATGATGTTTATTTCGTGCCTGTTGTGTGCCGTGCTCTGTAACAAGCGCTCAGGAGAGTACAATAGAATTAGTAGACGATATAGCAATGATAACTGTGGTTTTTGTTAAAACTTACGACGGGCCAAGCAGTGTACTACGTGCTGGGGTGAACTTATATACACATTGGACTCAACCCCTGTTCCACAAGTATCTTACTGTCTATTCCTGTCCTCAAGGAGCTCACGGTTTAGTATTCATTCATTCAGTCGTATTTATTGAGTGCTTACTGTGTGCAGAACACTGATCTAAACGCTTGGGAGAATACAATAAAACAGTAAACAGACACATTCCCCGCCCCACAATGAGCTTACAGTCTAGAGCAGGGAGAGACTGATGTTAATAGGAAGAAATAAATGACAGATATGCACATAAATGCTGTGGGGTGGGAGGGAGGAAGAAGAAAGGGAGTAAATCAGGATGGCACAGAAGAGGGTGGGAGGAGAGGAAAGGAGGCCTTAGTCAGGGAAGGCCTCTTGGAGGAGAAGGCTCTTCAATAAGGCTTGAAGTGGGGGAGATTCATTGTCCGTCGGATTCGAGGAGGGAGGGCGTTCCAGACCAGAGACAGGATGTGGGCGAGGGGTCAGCGGCAAGATAGACGAGGTGGAGGCCCAGTGAGAAGGTGAGCAATAGAGGAGAGAAGTGTGCGGGCTGGATTGGAGTAGGAGAGTTAGCGAGGTGAGGTTGGAGAGGGCAAGGAGATTGCTATAATAAATTGTAGATATACTACAGTGTAGTATATAGAGGCTACCTATAGCTCCCTGTGGGCAGGGAATGTGTCTGTTCCTGTTGTAGTTTACTCTTCCCCGTGCTTAGTACTGTGCTCTGCACACAATAAGTGCTCAATGAATACGACTACATGAATGAATGAATGGAAGGCTTCTTGGAGGAGCTGTGCCTTCAATAAGGCTTTGAAGGCGGGGAGACTCGTTATCTGGTGGATTTGAGGAGTGAGGGGGTTCCAGGCCAGAGGCAGGATGTAGGTAATAGATGAGATCACGAAGGTTGGCATTAGAGGAGCGAAGTGAGCGGGCTGGGTTGTAGTAGGAGAGTAGTGAAGTGACATAGGAGTGGGCAAGGTGATGGACTGCTTTAAAGCCGAGGGTGAGGAGTTTCTGTTTGCTGTGGAGGTGGATGGGCAACCACCGGAGTCTTCTGAGGAGAGGGGAAACATGTCCTGAACGTTTCTGTAGAAAAATGATCCAGGCAGCGGAGTGAAGCAAGGACTTGAGTCGGGGAGACAGGAGGCTGGGAGGTCAGCAAGGAGGCTGATGCAGTCATCCAGGCGGGATAGAATGAGTGATTGGATTAATGTGGTAACAATTTGGATGGACAGGAAAGGACAATATATGCATTAAAGTGCAGAGAATGGTATTAAATTCTTGGGAGTATACAATAGAACTATAAAAGACATTACCCCTGCCCTCAAGGATCTTACAGCCTTCCCTGGGCAAAGTATTTACTAAGCTCTTGGGAAAATGCAATAGAATCATTAAACAAGATCCCTGCCCTCAAGAATTTCACAATCTATAATGTATAATAGACCTCACACCACTTCCTACATGAAAGAGATCCAGTCGGCTTGAGATAAAACAGACAATAGTGTGATCTAGCGGGAAGAGCCCGGGCCTCTAAGTCAAAGATTCTAATCCCAGATCCACCACTTGTCTGCTGTGTGAACTTGAGCAAGTCATTTAACTTCTCTTTGCCTCAGCTGTGCTATCTGTAACATGGGGATTAAGTGGGTCATGGACTGTGTCCAACCTGATTACCTTGTATCTACCCCAGCACCTGGTACATAGTAAACAACAAATACCTTGAAAAAAATCCCCCAAACCCGGAATGTCCATTTCAGGTAGCGAGAGCTAAATGAATGGCATAGTGGAAGCAACATGGCATAGTGGCTAGAGCAAAGGCCTGGAAGTCAGAAGGTAACGGGTTCTAAATTTGACTCTTCCAATTTTCTCCTTGTATGACCTTGGGTAAATCACTTCACTTCCCTGGGCCTCAGTTACCTCATCTGTAAAATGGGGTTTGAGACCATGAGCCTCATGTGGGAAAGGGACTGTGTCCAACTGGATTTGCTTGTATCCATCTCAGCACTTAGTACAGTGCCCGAAACATAGTAAGCATTTAACAAATACCATTATTATTATAATCACTGATGATTAAGTCTACCCTGGAGATAAAGGAATGAGTGACAGTTACCCAGTTCATTTTATTCGCTCTCATCCCTGATTAGTACAAAAGCTCTCACTGTATAAATAGTAGTTTCCTTATTAAAAAAAAGAAGCTCAGGGTGGTCTGGTAATCAGCAAGTTTTGCTTGTGTGTGTGTGTGTTTTAATAGTTAAACAGGATGCTGATCCCAAATCCCATTTCCTTCAATGCTCTGGGCTCCATAATAATAATAATGATAATGTCGCTATTTGTTAAGTGCTTACTATGTGCCGAGCACTGTTCTAAGCGCTAAGGTAGATACAGGGTAATCAGGTTGTCCCACGTGGGGCTCACAGTCTTCATCCCCATTTTCCAGATGAGGTAACTGAGGCCCAGAGAAGTGAAGTGACTTGCCCACAGTCACCCAGCTGCCAAGTGGCAGAGCCGGGATTCGAACCCATGACCTCTGACTCCAAAGCCCGCGCTCTTTCCACTGAGCCACGCTGCTTCTCTATCTATCTCCATCATCGATGTACCACTCCCCATCCTAACATGGTAATGATCACGCTATCCGTGCGGCGCCACGTTGCCGGGCACCGTACTAGGCGCTGGGATGGATACCATCAAATCGGTCCCCATCCCACGTGGGATGCACAGTCTCAGTCAGAAGCGTGTGAGTGAGTGACATAGCACCTGTTCCAACTCAATATGCTTGAGATGAAGGATGATTTAGGGAATTTCATCCATCAATCACTTTAAGAGGAGAAGGAAAAGGAAAGGAGATGGAAAAGCTCCTCCGATTAGGGCCTCAAGTTGTTCTCTCCGTCCACTAGAGGGCGCAGGTTGTCCAAACAGACCCCGGGAAGGGTCGGGCTGAGATTGCGATCCCCACAATAATCCTGTTTCTTTTTTAATGCAGTTAATTAAAACACATAATAGCACGGCTGCCAAAAAAACGCAAGAATACCATTTTGAAATCATTCCTGGCAGAAAGATGAGAAGTATTTATGGTTCTCAGCCCAACTTAAATTTTCTAAATTTAAAGTGATCTTGAAGAAAAGAAAAGAAAAAAAAAAACACCCAACTTATTTTGGGGTTTAATTTTCTCAGGAGGTTTTCTTTTCTTTTTTTTTTTTTACCTGAAATGAAGCTTCTTCAGCATTGATTTTCAGATTAGTGTATATATCGGTATGACTAATTTCTACCAATTTAGAGGTGATAATTAGATTCTTTCGCCTATTGTTGGCCACTGGGGCAAATTAACTGTCTTTCTGCCATGCATGTCTCAGAAAACATTATCTGAAACCAGAATGAGAAAGAGTGAACCATGGACACAAACAACCCAATTTTGTAATTTAGAGAAATGATATCAGTCAATAATAGCTGCTTTTGATTATAGTACAAACACCTAGAAGTGTGTATATATATACATATATATATAAATTTATATATATATATATGTACAGTTCCATTTAAAGTTCACCTGGGGATCTTGTCATTCTGTCATAAAATTTGATTTGAATGAACTTTTTAAAAATGGTACTGTTAAGTGTTTCCTATGTACCAGGCTCTGTACTAATTGCTGGGGTAGATATAAAATAATTAGGTTGGACACAGTCCCTGCCCCACACAGAGCTCATAGTCTAAATCTGCATTTTCAGATGAGGTAACTGAGTCACAGAGAAGTGAAGTGACTTACCCAAGGTCCCACAACAGACAAGTGGCGGAGCTGGGATTAGAACCAAGGTCCCTCTGACTCTACAGTCCTCAAAACTGTAAACTCGTTGAGGGCACGGAATGTGTCTGTTTCTTATTCTATTGTACTCTCCCAAACGCCTAGTACAGTGCTCTGCACATAGTATGTGCTGATTGAATGAATGAATGAATCCCAGGCCTGTGCTCTATCTATTAGGCCACACTACACATGGACAGTACCACTTTTCTAAGAAAAGAGTTTTTGTTTAAGCTAGAGGGAAACGTTTTCATTGTATCTGTGAATTGTCTGAACATTACGTAGCATATTGCATGTAAGAGTGTTGTTGAAATACCATGTTTTAATCCCGGCTCTGCCCCTCGTCTACTGTGTGACCTAGAGCAAGTCACTTCACTTCTCTGGGCCTCAGTTCCCTCATCTGTAAAATGGGGATAGAGACCGCGAGCCCCACGTGAGACAGGGACTCTGTCCAACCCGATTTGCCAGTATCCACCCCGACGTTTAGTTCAGTGCCTGGCACATAGTAAGGCCTTAAAAATGCCATGGTTATTATGTTGTTACTTAATCATTGCTGCTGCTTGGAGGACTTCCAGATATGGCTAACAAAGGCTTGAAGAAAGAAATAAAGCATCATGGAAAATAAGAAAAACTTTGTTAAAGAAAAGAACAAATATTTATAAAATATCATTCCCAGTAGACCAAGAAGCTTATAAATAACTAATGCAGTCTTCTAAAGGTATTAGCATACAAATGCACTTATTTATACACATACTGAGTAATGTATTTGTCTTAAAGATAAAATGAAGCCTCTAATGATGAAATTATTATTTCTTTTCACCGTCTTTTTTTTTTTTTGTCAGAATGTACTGTACCTTCTTAGGCATTAGGAAAGGTCACTTCTGTTTCATTAAAAAAGAGGTTACCTTCAATTTTTTATTGATTTTTTTTTTAGGCATTTGTTAATGATCCGGGCGGCAGAGGGAAGTATGGGCTGGAATGGGGAGAGACAGGAGTCGGGTAGGTCAGCAAGGAGGTTGATGCAGTAATCCAGGTGGGACAGCGTAAATTTTTGCTTGGATTAGTGTAATAGCAATTTAGATGGAGAGGAAAGGGCAGATTTTAACAATGTTATAAGGTAAAACTGACAGGGTTTTGTGACAGATTGGACCAGTGGGTTGAATGAGAGAGGTGAGTGGAGGGTAATGCCAAGGTTATGGGCTTCCGAGGCAAGGAGTATGATGGTGGATCACTATGGGGAGGTCACGGTTTGGGTGGGGAGATGAGGAGTTCTGTTTTGGACATGCTAAGTGGGAGGAGTTGGCGGAACATCCAAGTAGAGATGTTCTGAAGGCAGGAAAAAATGTGAGACTGCAGAGAAGGAAAGAGATCAAGACTGGAGATGGAGATTTGGGAATCAACCACGTAGAGGTGGTGGTTGAAGCTATGGGAGCGAGTGAGTTCTCCAAGGGAGTGGGTGTAGATGGAGAATAGAACTGAACCTTGAGGGACTCCCGCATTTAGAGGGAAGGAGGAGTCCGTGAAAGAGAATGAGAAGGAGAGGGAAGAGAAATAGGAGGAGAACCAAGAGGGACATTATCAGTGAAGCCAAGGTTGGATAATGTTTCCAGGAGAAGGGGGTGGTTAAGAGTGTCAAGGACAGCCGAGAGGTTGAGGAGGATTAGGGTGAAGTAGAGGTTATTGAATTTGGCCAGAAGGACACCACTGGTGACATTTGAGAGGGAATTTTCTGAGGATTGGAGAAGGTGGAGGCCAGATTGGAGGGGGTCGAAAAGAGAATCGGAGGAGAGGAAATAGAGGCAAACAGGTGTAGGCAACTCGATCAAGGAGCCTGGACAAAAAATGGTAGGTGGAAGAAGGGGCGATAACGGGAGGGAGTCATGGGTTTTTTGGATTGAGGGGATACATAAGCATGTTTGAAAGCAGTGGGGAAGAAGATGTTAGAAAGTGAACGGTAATAATATCATTGAATGTCTTATCCAAAAAGCTATTTTATCCAACTACATCAAGAGCTCAAATTATTGACATTCCCTACTTGCACTCACAAACGTGGTTCCATAACTAATCTTGATCATGAAACTTATTGAGCATCTACTATCTACCCTCTCCTCAATGTCACCTATTCACTTGGCTGTGGAGAGAAGCAGCATAGCTCATTGGAAAGAACATGGGCTTTGGAGTCAGAGGTCATGGGTTTGAATCCCGACTCTGCCCCTTGTCAGCTGTGTGACTGTGGGCAAGTCACTTCACTTCTCTGAGCCTCAGTTACCTCAACTGTAAAATGGGGATGAAGACTGTGAGCCTCACATGGGACAACCTGATTACCCTGTATCTACCTTAGCGCTTAGAACAGTGCTTTGCGCATAGTAAATACTTAACAAATACCAACATCATTGTTCCTTGAACACTTTGATGCTCACTCAAAGGATTTGTAAATATTCTTATACTCTACTATACTCTTATATTCTTATATTCCACTACTCTACTATTTCCCTTACCCCTAATCTCTTGTAATATTTGTCCCTTGTAGACTTAAAGTTCCTTGTGGTCAGGGGTCATGTCTACTAACTCTGTTGTATTCTACTTTCCCAGATAACAATGATAATGATGTTTTCTGTTAAACACTTAGTACGCGCCAGGCACTGTACTAAGCACTGGGATGGATACGAACAAATGAGGTTGGACACGGTCCCTTCCCACATGGAGCTCCGAGTCTTAAACCCTAATTTACAGATGAGGTAACTGAGGCCTAGAGAAGTGAAGTGACTGACCCAAGGTCACACAGCAGACAAGGTCACACACGAGCCAGAATTAGAACCCAGGTCCTTCTGACTCCCAGGTCCGTGCTCTATTCACTAGGCCACACTGCTTCTTGGTGTGTGTGCAGAGCGTCATGCTAAGCACTTAGGAATGACTGATAATAACAGCAATGATATTTGTTATCTAAGCACCGGGATGGATACAAGGCAATCAGGTTGTCCCTCGCTGGGCTCACAATCTTAATCCTCATTTTACAGTTGAGGCAACAGAGGCCCAGAGAAGTGAAGCGACTTTTCCAAGGTCACACTCAGATAAGTGTGACCCTCCCTTTCCCTCTGCCCCTCCTCCCCTCCCCATTGCCCCCGCTCCCTCCATCTGCTCTACCCCCTTCCCCTCCCCACAGCACTTGTATATATTTGTATATATCATTTATTACCCTATTTATTTTATTAATGACGTGTATATAGCTATGAGTCTATTTCTCTATTTTGATGATACTGAGGCCTGACTACTTGTTTTGTTTTGCTGTCTGGCTCCCCCTTTGAGATTGTGAGCCTGCTGTTGGGCAGGGATTGTCTCTGTCTGTTGCCGAACTGTACATTCCAAGTGCTTAGTATGGTGCTCTGCACATAGTAAGCGCTCAGTAAATGTGATTGAAAGAATGAATGAAATAAATGAATAAGCGGCGGAACCAGGATCGGATGGAACACAGCACTGTAGTAAGCCCAAGTAAAAGTTCATTTGAGAAAGAGACCTTGCTCCTATCCTCGAGGAGTTTGCAATCCAGTGGTGGGGAGACAGAGACAACCCCATTCCTATTGTCATCAAGAAGAAACTCTTGACCACTGGATTTAAAGTCACTAAATCGGCTCTTCCTCTTCCACCTTACCTGCCTCCCCTTCCACTACATCCCATCCCGCACACTTTTCTCCCATTAGACCGTAAGCACGTCAAAGGGCAGGGACCGTCTCTATCTGTTACCGATTTGTACATTCCAAGCGCTTAGTCCAGTGCTCTGCACATAGTAAGCGCTCAATGGATACTATTGAATGAATGAATGAATGTTCCCTGTGCCTCATTCTCATTGCTCTTATCACTGACCTCGTGCTCACACCCGACCTGGAACTCGCTTCCCTATCACATCAGAGACACCACCAGTCTCCTCATCTGCAAAGTCCTACTAAAATCACACCCTCGCTGGGAAGTCTTCCAGAGCTATTCTCTCATCACCCCAACCTATTTCTCTTCCTAAGGAGTCACCTATGCATTTGAGTCAGCATGTACTTTGATAGCTCTATACTCATTCATTCTTTCATTCATATTTATTGAGCGCTTACTGTGTGCAGAGCACTGTACTAAGCACTTGGAAAGTACAATTTGGCAACAGATAGAGACAATCCCTACCCAACAATGGGCTCACACCCTCACTATAATTTATTTCAATCTCCCTCGATTGATCATATTTATTGAGTACCTACTATATGGAGGGCATTGTGCTAAGCGCTTGGGAGAGTAAAATAGATCGCAAGCCCCTTTAGGGAGGAGTTCATGTCAACTAACTCTAGCATGTTTTTCTTAAGCATTTAGTACAATGTTTAGTAACTTCTCAATGAATGTCAGTAATGGATTGATTGGTTGATCTAGACTGCAAGCCTGGTGTGGGCAGGGATTACCTCTCTCTATTGCTGGATAGTATTTTCCAAGCGCTTAGTACAGTGTTCTGCACACAGTAAGCGCTCAATAAATATGATTGAATGAATGAATGAATGAATAAATGAATGAATCATCCCCCTCAGTAGTGACCTGCATCTCAGTATTTGATTTATATTTGGTGTTTCATCTAGACTGCAAGCCTGGTGTGGGCAGGGATTACCTCTCTCTATTGCTGGATAGTATTTTCCAAGCGCTTAGTACAGTGTTCTGCACACAGTAAGCGCTCAATAAATATGATTGAATGAATGAATGAATGAATAAATGAATGAATCATCCCCCTCAGTAGTGACCTGCATCTCAGTATTTGATTTATATTTGGTGTTTCATCCTGGGCCCTGTCTTCTAATATTCCCACGTCTCCTTCGTCTAATGTACTATCCCAAGTGCTTAGCACTGTGCTCTACACACAGCAAGCATGAAGCAGTGCGGCCTGGTGGACAGAGCCAAGAAAAAGGAGAAGGATCTAAGTTCTAGTCCTGGATCCGCCACTTATCTGCTGTGTGATCTTGGGCAAGTCGCTTCACTTCTCTGTGTCTCAGTGACTTCATCTGTAAAATGGGGATAATAATAATAACAACTGTGGCACAATGTTAAGCACTTACGATGTGCCAGGCACTGATCTAAGCACTGGAGTGGTTACAAACAAATCAAGTTGG
The DNA here is from genome assembly GCF_004115215.2 of Ornithorhynchus anatinus. NCBI lineage: Eukaryota > Metazoa > Chordata > Mammalia > Monotremata > Ornithorhynchidae > Ornithorhynchus > Ornithorhynchus anatinus. Next base: position 163,785,957 of record NC_041729.1, read on the forward strand.
ACACCATCTCTGTCCCACATAGGGCTCATAGTCTTAGTCCCCATTGTACAGATGAGCTACCTGAGGCCCAGAGAAGTGAAATGACTTCTCCAAGGTCACATAGAAGATAAGTGGTGGAGTCAGGGTTAGAACCCAGATCCTTCTGATTTCTAGGCCTGTGCTCTATGAAGACTGTGAGCCCTATGTGGGACAGGGGCTGTGTCCAACCCAATCTGCTTGTATCCACTCCAGTGCTTAGTACAGTGCCTGGCACATAGGAAGCTTTCAACAAATACCACAATTCTTCTTCTCCTTTTCCACCTCTTCCTCTTTCTCCTCTTCCTCCTTTTTCTTCTTCTTCTATTCCATTGATCAACTGACTGATTGATTGAGTGGGTTTGGAGCTCTGGACTCCTCCAGTTATCTGGACTAATAATAATAATGGAATTTGTTAAGCGCTTACTATGTGCCAGGCACTGTACTAAGTCCTGGGGTGGATACACACAAAGCAAATTGGACACAGTATCTGCCCCAAATGGGGCTAACAGACTCAATTCCCATTTTACAGAGGAGATAACTGAGGTCCAGCGAGGCGAAGTGACTTGCCCCAGATCTAACAGCAGGCAAGTGGCAGAGCCAGGATTAGAACCCATGACCTCTGACTCCCAAGCCCAAGCTCTATCCATTAGGCGGGAGAGGACAATATAACAGAGTTGGTAGACACGTTCCCTGCTCACAGAGAGCTTCCTTTCTACCTCATGATGTCATGAGTTTCTAACAAAACTGGGTCTCTGAACTCTCAGAGGCCGTACTGATAAGGGTCTAGTTGTAAATGAATCAATCAGTCGTATTTATCAAGCGCTTACTGTGTGCTCAGCAGTGTATTAGACTGTAAGCCCGTCAATGGGCAGGAACTGTATCTGTTGCCGATTCATTCATTCCAAGCGCTTAGTACAGTGTTCTGCACATAGTAAGTGCTTAATAAATACTATTGAATGAATGTATTAAGCACTTGGGAGAGTACGATAGAACAATCAACAGACACATCCCCTGCCCACAATGAGCTTACAGTCTAGAGGGGGAGAACACAGTCCCTGTCTTCAAGAAGCTTGTACTTTCTCTGTTTCTCACTTGCATTTCTGTACATTAGCAGTTTCCAGTGCATAAACCCTGAGACTATTTGGGGGTTAAAAATACAAGGCATTTATGCTGTGGCCCATGCTATGCTGGGGAGGCATTTTTTTCTTCGTTTTTTTGTGTTTCCTGTTCCAACATGGTTAAAAAAAAAAGATTCTAAGCCCTTAGGCAATGCAATTGTACCAAAATGGAGATTTTTTTTCTGCTTTATTTCTCCTTGATTCCATCTGGGTGTCATTCCCTTGTCTCCCTCTTATCTCTTCGTTGTTTCTTTTCTTTGTATACATATTTTTGGATCTCCCTCTTTTCCTCATGACACCATCCCCCTTTCCCTTTACTAATAACTCTCTGCCCCACCCCAGACCTGTACTGATTTTTCTTTCTTTGCTTTAGGTTTTATCGGCTAAGCACTTACTATGAGTCTAACACTGTATTAAGCCCTGGGATAGATTCAAGAGAATCAGGTCAAACGCAGTCTCTGCCCCCTCTGGGGCTCACAATCTAAGTCGGGGAAGCAACAAGTATATTGTGTCCCCATTTTATAGATAATAATAATAATAATAATAATAATGTTGGTATTTGTTAAGCGCTTACTATGCTTACTATGAGCACTGTTCAAAGAGCTGGGGGATACAAGGTGATGAGGTTGTCCCACGTGGGGCTCACAAACAATCCCCATTTTACAGATGAGGTAACTGAGGCACAGAAAAGTTAAGTGACTTGCCCAAAGTCACACAGCTGGCAGGTGGCGGAGCTCGGATTGGAACTCATGACCTCTGACTCCCAAGCCCGGGCTCTTTCCACCGAGCCATGCTGCTTCTCCAGTGAAGTAACTGAGGCCTAGAGATGGGAAGTGACTTACCCAAGGTCAAACAGCAGACAGGTGGTGGAGCTGGGATTAGAACTCATGACCTTCTGATTTCCAGGCCTGTAGACTATCCACTAACGCCATGCATTTCCTTAAGCATTAATGTGGACAGATGACCATATGGTAGGATAACCACTCAGGAAGACAGAAGTTTTGAACCTGGCCTCGTGGAAAGAAGAGAAGGCTGGAAGTAAGGAAGCCCAGGTTGCAGGCTCTGCTCTGTCCCTTGCCCGCCGTGTCACCTTGGGCAAGCCACTTAACCTCCCCGGGCCGCAGTTTCCTCATCAGTCAGATGGGCATAAAATCCCTGTTCTACCTGTCTTAGACGCTGAACCCCCTGGGGGAAAGGGAGTATGTCCAATCTGATGATTTTGTTTGTCTACCCCACCGCTCGGCATAGTGCTTGGCACAGAGTAAGCACCTCATAAACACCATCGTGATTATGGTTACCCTCTAGCCTTTCGGCTTGGCTAAAATCCTGCGGTAAATCCCCATTCAATGCAAAATCATGACACTGTGCTCCGCTGCCCTGATTGGATAGCGAATGTATTAAAAAACAATGTTTATAAAACTGAAATCTCAGTAGGGTAGGGAGACCTTGTGGGGGTTTTTTTGCCTGAAACCAGAACAGGATGCAAAGGGTAAGGGATGTAACCAACTGTCCAAAAGTTTCATTACAAAAGTAAAATGAAACCACAAATCTCAATCGGAGCACGCCAGAGGCACAGAAATAAATTACTTTGCAGTTTGAGTGGTCCAGCTAGTTGGAGTGGAAGATTTTGCCCTAAAACAAGTTGCCTTTCATGAATCTTTGTATTGTTTTAAAACTAAACTTTTTTTTTTTGCCTCTCTGTTCTCAATTAAAGGAATGCCCCTGACGCAGCCCATAAAAATCAATCTATGCAACACATTACCATTTATTTGTGAATAATTCTATTCTTAACAGCAAATCATTCCATTTTGTAAAAACCCAGAGGTCTTGAAATAACTACCCCGTGATTTATGAACAAGATCTTTACCTCCCCACTCATGATTTACAGGTTTAGAGACCCTATAGATAGTTAGTAACAGGGAAAGGCAAGCTTGGAACCCCCCAGGGTAAGTTTAATAAGGTCATGAGCGCCAGCTTTTAGTCCCAGCTGGAGAAGGGTTTGTGAGAGAAGGTTGACGGTTGTCTCAGGGATTCGTCGGCCTCTGGACTGCCTTCTTTGTTTGCTTCTTTGTTTTTGGCATTTGCTGAGCATTTACTATGTGCCGAGCACTGTACTAAGCACTGGAGTCGATGCAAGCTAATCAGGTCGAACGTAGTCCCTGCCCCACAGCGGCTCATAGTCTTCATCTGCATGTCACAGATGAGGGAATGGAGGCACAGGGAAGTGAAGTGACTGGCTCAAAGTCACACAGCAGTCAAGTGGTGGAGTTGGGATTAGGACCTAGGTCCTTCTGACTCCCAGTCCCGGGCTCTATCCACTAGACCACGCTGCCTCGCCAATGGAAGCCTGCATGGGTCTGGAAATGCCTCCCTCCAAGCCACATTTCTCCCAAATCCCATCCTTTTGATAGGCCAGAAATGTGTCTCTCTCTCACATACCAAAATGAAAAGAGCCAACCTGATGGAACTGAGGCCCAGAGAAGAATAATAAAGATGATGATGGTATTTGTTAAACGTTTACTATGTGTCAAGCACAGTTCTGCATGCTGGGGTAGATATAATCTAACCAGGTTGAAACAGTCCCTGTCCCACTGGGAGCTCACATCCTTAATCCTCGTTTTACGGAGGTGGTAACCGAAGCACAGAGAAGTGAAGTGACTTGCCCGAGGTCATATAGCAGACAAGTGGAAGAGCCTGGATTAGAACCTAGGTCTTTCAGACTCCCAGGCCTGGTCTCTATCCATTAATAAGGTTGGTATTTGTTAAGCGCTTACTATGTGCAGAGCACTGTTCTAAGCATTGGGGTAGATACAGGGTAATCAGGTTGTCCCACGTGAGGCTCACAGTTCATCCCCATTTTCCAGATGAGGGAACTGAGGTCCAGAGAAGTGAAGTGACTTGCCCACAGTCACACAGCTGACAAGTGGCAGAGCTGGGATTAGGCCATGCTGCTTTTGTGTAGTGACTTGCCCAAGGTCACACAGCAGACAAGTGGTGGAACCAGTATTAGAACCCGGGACTCATCGCTTCCTGTTGACTCCAAGCAATCACCAGGAGACAGTCAGGTTCGACCACCTGGCCTAGTAGCCTACTGGCAGCATTGCCCAGTGGATTGAGCCCGGGCCTGGGAACCAGAAGGGCCTGGGTTCTCACCCCAGTTCTGCCATGCATCTGCTGTGTGACCTTAGGCCAGTAACCTTTCTTTTCTGGGCCTCAGTTTCTGCATCTGAAAATGGGGATTAATCCTGCTCCCTTTTACTTAGACTGTGAGCCTCATGTGGGACAGGGATTGTGTCCAACCTGATAAACCCATATCTAACCCAGAGTTTAAAACAGTGCTTGGCTTGGAGTGAGGGCCAAAATCATTATTATTATTATTGTTACTTCTATTACTACTATTACTATTTCTATTATTACTACTATTATTTCCACTATTACTATTATTATCCAGTGCCAATATAATAATAATAATAATAATGTTGGTGTTTGTTAAGCACCTACTATGTGCAGAGCACTGTTCTAAGCACTGGGGTAGATACAGGGTAATCAGGCTGTCCCACATGAGGCTTACAGTCTTCATCCCCATTTTACAGATGAGGTCACAGAGGTCCAGAGAAGTTAATAATAATAATAATAATGTTGGTATTTGTTGAGCGCTTACTATGTGCAGAGCACTGTTCTAAGCGCTGGGGTAGACATAGGGGAATCAGGTTGTCCCACGTGGGGCTCACAGTCTTAATCCCCATTTTACAGATGAGGGAACTGAGGCACAGAGAAGTTAAGTGACTTGCCCACTGTCACACAGCTGACAAGCGGCAGAGCTGGGATTCGAACCCATGACCTCTGACTCCCAAACCCCTGCTCTTCCGGGTGGCCTACAGAGCCGTCCAACCAACCACCTGAACCCGCTTCAGACATATCTGACTTCACGTTCAATCGTACGGTCCTTACTGACGGGGAACACCCCTCATCTCCCTATGTCATTATTAATGGTTACTTCTATTACTAATATTACTACTATTACTATTTCCATTATCAGTACTACTATTTCCACTACTACTATTATTAGCCCAGGTCCCCTCATTTCTATCTTTGAACCAGAGAGGTGGGCTACCCAATCAGTTCCTGAAAGCCTCCCTTCATTTCAAGAGCTGGTCTACGGCTCTCAGCACCTTAATCCAAAATCTGTAAAAATCAGATTCTATCAATCGAGAGATGGTATGTACTGAGTTCTTATTGCATGCACAGCACTGTGCTAAGCGCTTAGAAGAGTACAATAGAGTCAAACTGATCAATCAATTCATCAATGGTAGATTTTTACAGACATTAACCCTGCCCTCAAGGAGCTTATGGTCTACCGTGTGCAGAACACCGGTCTGTAGGTCGAAGGTTCTAACCCTGGCTTCACCACTTGTCTGCTGTGTGACCTCGATTTGACTGTAAACCCGTCGATTAGACTGTAAGCCCGTCAATGAGCGGGGATTGTCTCTATCTGTTGCCCCATTGTCCATTCCAAGCGCTTAGTCCAGTGCTCTGCATATAGTAAGCGCTCAATAAATACTATTGAATGACTGAAAGTCACTTTGTTTCTCTATGTTTCAATTACCTCATCTGCAAAATGGGGAGTGAGACTGTGAGCCCCATGTGGGATAGAGACTGTGTCCAACCCGATTAGCTTGCATATACCCCGGTGTTTAATATGGTGCATGGCGCATAGTAAGCACTTAACAAATACTACAATTATTATTGTTATTGCTATTATTATTACTGAGCCCTTGGGAGAATACAATAGGGCTAACAGACATGATCGTTACCCTCAAGAAGCTTACGACTGCCCTTTTCAAAGCACTTTACTAAGCACTTAGGAGAGTACAATAGAAAGCAGTGTGGCCTAGTGGATAGACACCGGGCCTGGGAGTGAGACGGTCATGGGTTCTTATCCTGGCTCCACCATTTGTCTGTTGTGTGACCTTGGGCAAGTCACTTCAATTCTCTGTGCCTCAGTTACCTCATCTGTAAAATGGGGATTGAGACTGTGAGCTCCATGTGGGACAGGGACTGTGTCTCGATTGCCTTGTATGCACCCCAGCACTTAGTACAGTGTCTAAGTGTCTTAGAGAGGCACAGAGAAGTGAAGTGACTTGTCCAAGGTCACACAACCGACAAGGGGTAGAGCCAGGATTAAAACCCATGACCTTTTGACTCCCAGGCCCGTGGTCTATCCACTACCTCATACGGCATCCTTTCTGATTTCCTTTTTGCTTTTCTGTGGTTTGGTTTTTAGGTTTTTCTGCACCCACATCTGGGGGCAGGAGATGCCAGAACTGCAAACTTTCCTGCCTTGGCTCATTGCCAGGAATTTGACCATTATTTAATTGTGCCAAATCCTCATTGCAATAACTTAGTCACTCTGACCCCTCCTCTACCATGCCCAAGGACACATTGCAACACGGAAAATTGCTTCAGAGCCCCCGAAACAGAAGTGGACCTTTGAAAAGAGCAAGAAGCACCCCTTCTTTATTGATATTTTCTTGCAAAGTTTGGGAAGTAAAAGAGCAGAGCTCATCCTTTAAAATAGTTGAGCTTTTTTTCAATGATATTTCTTAAATGCTTACTATGTTCTAAGCTCTGTACTGAGTGCTGGGATAGTTAGAAGATAATCAGGTAGGGCACAGTCCCTGTCCCATAAAGGGCTCACAGTCTTAATTCCCATTTTACAGGTGAGGTAACAGAGGCACAGAGAAGTTAAGTTACTTGCCTAAGGTCACACAGCAGACAAGTGGCAGAGCTAGGATTAGAACTCAAGTCCTCTGATTTACAGGCCTGTGCTCTTTTTTTGAGGCCATGCTTCTTCCCTTTGCCCAAAAGGCTACTGCCACTTCAATTTTTAAGTGATTGGAATGATTTCTCAGTTTTTTGTCTGTGTGGAAGGGAGGGTAGGATGTGTGATGAGGGTTAACCATTTTAAGGTTTTGCTTGATTCACCATTACATAGACACAAGCTTATTTTGAGAGCTGGAGATACCTTTAAGAATAAGATGAGAAACCCTGACTTTAGCTTCCAAAACCCTAGCAGCATTCCCAGACTGATGACTGTCTTCTTTTCTTAATATTTGCAAGGGATAAAACACCTATCCTCCTCACCCTTGTTACTCCGTAGTAATATTTGGAAAGTCTTTATTTTCCTTCTCTTTAAAGTTGTCCTGCACTTATTTAAGCAGACCCACACCATCACTAGCATCTTCTTACTTGTTTCTTTCGCCATTTTCCTTCCCTCCCTTCCTCCCTCCCTTCCTCCCTCCCTTCCTGCCTTCCTGCCTTCCTGCCTTCCTCCCTTCCTCCCTCCCTTCCCTCCCTTTCCTCCCTTCCCTCCTTTCCTTCCCTCCCTCCTTTCCTTCACTCCTTTCCTCCCCTCCCTCCTTTCCTTCACTCCTTTCCTTCCCTCCCTCCCTTCCTTCCTTCCCTTCCTTCCTCCCTTCCTTCCTTCCCTCCCTCCCTCCCCTCCCTCCCTTCCCTCCTTCCTTTGCCCAAGGTCACGTAGCAAGCAAATGGTTGAAAAGGAATTAGAAGCCAGGTCCTTGTCTTCCCAGATCTGAGCTCTTTCCACCAGGCCATTCTTCTGCTTGATGGTAATAATAAGGATTGTATTTGTTAAGCACTTACTATGTCCCAAGCACTGTTCTAAGTGCTGGGGTAGATACGGGGTCATCGGGTTGTCCCACTTGGGGCTCACAGACTTAATTCCCATTTTACAGATGTGGTCACTGAGGCACAGAGAAGTGAAGTCACTTGCCCAAGGTCACACAGCTGATGTGACGGACTTGGGATTAGAACCCATGACCTCTGACTCCCAAGCCCGGGCTCTTTCCACTAAGCCACGCTGCTTCTATTAGGCATTATTAGGGTGGTAGAATGAGCTCCTCCTGTGGTCTGTAAGCTCCATCAATCAATCAATCATTCATTCAATCAACTATATTTGATTACTATGATGACAACAACACAACCGGGCAGAATGTTTTTGTGTGCCCACTGTGGCTAGTACTGTTGGTACCATTTTGGTCTCTTTCCATACCCTTCAAAGGTGAGTCGGTTAGTCCCACCAACACACCCGTGTTTATCAGCTTTGCTGACCTCCCCTCCCTTGAATAATTTCTCCCCCTTCCCGCAAAATGTAGAGGAAGGTTAAACTCCAAGTCATCCAAGGCCCGACAATACTGAGGAGCTAACTCTTGGTTGTTCCATCCCTCTAGACTGTCAGCTCATTGTGGGCAGGGAATGTGTCTATCATTCTACTGTACTCTCCCAAGCACTTAGTACAGTGCTCTGCACACGGTAAGAAGCTCAATAAACATGACTGACTGCTTAATTATAGCACCAGATCATTGACCTATTGAGTGTCCACTACCCAGTTTACATCAGTTAAATCAGTTTATCCGGCCCCAGTGGAAAGAGCCTGGATCTGGGGGTGAGGGGACCTGAGTTCTATTCCCAGCTCTGCAGCTTGCCTGCTATGTGACCTTGGACAAGTCGTTTCCCTTCTCTGCTCCTCGGCTTCCTCATCGGTAAGACATTGATTCAATACCTTTTCTCTCTCCTACTTAGACTGGGAGTTCCTTGTGGGATAGGGAATGTGTCCAAATGAATTCAATTGTACCAACCTCAGTCAATAGTACAGGGTTTGGCACAGAGTGAGCACTTAACCAATACCACGATTGAACATCAGTCATTCCCCAACTGGGAATACTATTTTTAAAAATTCTGAAGTGTAGCATTTTGTACTCCAACCCATTAACTTTCATCCTGTTTTCGACGGACACCCGCTAGCCTGTCGGGGTGAAAACATACAAAATAGGGGCTCTGGTTTCCTGTCATGCAAAGGCAGAGAGGTAGCTTTGGGACCATTAACCAGTGAGCTGGCAGTCTTTAGAATTCTACAGAATTTAGAATCAGGCTGGGGTTGATGTTTAGGGACTTTTTTTTAAGCGGCCTTGATTTTCCATTCCGACTTGGTTCCAAATGGAAGGCATACCAGTGATACCATTAGAAACGTAGTGCAAAGTTCAGGGAGAGATAAATTTCATTTGTAGGTGTGATTTATTTTTCTGCCGTGTTCATTTTAATTATCTAACTCTTTCTATGATTTGATCGAAACAAACTAGTAAAAACCTTTTTCTTGTTCTTGTTGCTGATATTCTCCCCATGTTATTAACCACCCTAGAAATTCTCTTTCTCTTTGCATCTTTCCCTTTCTTTCCATTTCTCTCTCGCACACTTTTTTTGCTGTTCTAAGATTGTACTATTGATGGTGAGAGTTAATGCCTCTGCATCAGCATTATAAACAGGTAAAAAGTGTCGCCTAGTAGAAAGAGCAGGGGCCCTGAGTCAGAGGACCTGGTTTTTAATCACAGCTCAGCACGTATCTGCCGTGTGACCTTGGGCAAGTAATTTAACTTCTTTGTGACTCAGTTCCCTCATCTGCAAAATGGAGATTCTATACCTGTGCTCCCTCCTACTTGGATTGTGAGCCCCAAGTGGGACCTGATGATCTTATATAATAATAATGATGGCATTTTTAAGCACTTACTATGTGCCAAGCACTGTTCTAAGTACTGGGATAGATACAAGGTTCTTTCCCAGTGCATAGTTCAGTGCTTGACACAGAATAGTGCTTAACACCATAATTATTATTATTGTTAGTAGTAGTAGTAATAATAATAACCAAAAGAAAAACAGATCTGTTCGGAAACAACAAGCACCAATGTATATGTGAAAACACATGTAGAAATCTAAGTGTATTTGAAAACCCAGTTTAAAATATGATTTTCCAAAGCTAGCAATTACTTTTGAAAGAATTTCTCCTGCCACTTTGAAATCAGTGAAAAGTATCAGTGATTGTCCTCTTGCTTACAAATAAAATCAATGTATATCATTGCAAGTAAACCTTTTCTTTTCCCGGTATCTGTGATAGTCATTTAGTGGTATGCCCCAGAAGGTATTCATGAAAGAAAGCTGACTTCACAGAAAAGAAACTATTTTCATATCTTTTTCTTTATTCCTCCTTCCTGTCATGTATGCATTATCATTTTTTACAACGAAAATTAAATTCAAAAACATAGCAAACTTATTAGAACACTGGATTTTCCTACTGTCAATTCTTTCACTTTTGTTTAGTACTAATTTTATAGTTTCTCCCTGTAACAGTGATGCCTTGATTCAAAATGAGAATCAGTTTCAATTTTAAAGGGCAACGTAATTGTAGTTTTAGTCATTTTTAAAAGCTCTTGTTTTAAAATTAATGGCTTTGTTTTCATGGTTGAGGGGGTGACTTTTACAATCTAATGTTATTAAAAATGGAAATAAAATTACAAATAATTTACTTCTTAGAGTTATTTAACATTTCACTCGCCGTAGCCAATAAAACTAGATTTCCAGACTTAGCAATTTTACCAATGGTCATAACCAGATCTAGACATGAATTTGGCTGGAAATCGTTAACTCAATATGATTGTGCCGTGATTCACGGAACCATAGAGGAATATTTAAATTTTAAAAAATAAACATTTTCATAGGAATGTGTAAAGCAAAAACACATGTATTTATGATAATGATGCTTTTCTTTTCCTCTCCTCCCCTTCACTTTTCCATCACAGTAGACAACTCCACTATCCTCTCTGTCTCTAAATCCACAAACTCGGCATCATCCTTGATTCCCCACTTTCTTCCAACCTCCATATTCAGTCTGTTACTAAATCCTGTCAATTCATCCTCTACCACATTTCTAGAATCTGTCTCCTCTCTTCTAGACTGTAAACCCGATGTAGGCAGGGATTTGTCTCTATTGCTGAATAATACTTTCCAAGTGCATACTACAGTGCTCTGCCCACAGTAATCGCTCAATAAATATGATTAAATGAATAAATGAATAGAATCTTCTCATTTACTCTACATCTAAAAGCTACCAGAATAGTCCAGACATATTTCTTATTCACCCCTTCATTCAGTGGTATTTACTGAGCTCTTACTGTATGCAGAGCACTGTATTAAGCACTTGGGAAAGTGTAGTACAACAATAAACTGTGATAGCCATAAACAAGCTCACAGTCTAGAGGAGGAGAGACAGACGTCAATACAAATAGCTAAAATGAGAGGTATGGACATAAGTGCTTTGGGGCAGGGAGGGGGGAAGAGCAAAGGGAGCAAGTCAGGGCCACATAGAAGGGAGTGGGAGATGAAGAAAAGTGGGGCACTGTGTCAGCCTCCTGGTTGACCTCCCTGCCTCTAGTTTCTCCCCTCTCCAGTCCATACTGCCTGGGACATTTGAAACAAAAAACATCATTCTCTGTGTGCCTCCCTACACTTCAGAACTCTCCATTTCTGTCATCTATCTTGGCATTGAGCAAAATCTTCTAACCATTGACTTTAAAGCACTCATTCAGCTCCTCCCAATACTAATCCTTGCTTTTCTCCCACTACACCCCAGCTGGCAGTCTTCTTTCCCCGCCGGTCAACCTACTCCAGTCAACCTGCCTCCTTTTCATCTTTTCCTCTGCCAACCTTTTACTTATTCATTCATTCAATCATACTTACGGAGCGCTTACTGTGTTGAATAATAATAATGTTGGTATTTGTTAAGCGCTTACTATGTGCCAAGCACTGTTCTAAGCGCTGGGGTAGACATAGGGGAAGCAGGTTGTCCCACGTGGGGCTCACAGTCTTAATCCCCATTTTACAGATGAGGGAACTGAGGCCCAGAGAAGTGAAGTGACTTGCCCACAGTCACACAGCCGACAAGTGGCAGAGCTGAGATTCGAACTCATGAGCCCTGAAAGCACTGTACTAACCACTTGGGAGAGTCTCCCGTCCCATCACCTCAGCACTGTACTCGTCCGCTCAACTGTATATATCTTCATCACCCTATTTATTTTGTTAATGAGATGTACATCACCTTGATTCTATTTATTTGCTATTGTTTTTATGAGATGTTCTTCCCCTTGATTCTATTTATTGCCATTGTTCTTGTCTGTCCATCTCCCCCGATTAGACTGTAAACCCATCAGAGGGCAGCGACAGTCTCTATCTGTTACCGATTTGTACATTCCAAGCGCTTAGTACAGTGCTCTGCACATAGTAAGCACTCAATAAATACCATTGAATTAATACAGTATAACAACAAACAGACCCATTCCCACCCACAAAGAGCTCACTGTCTAGAGGGAGAGACAGACATTAATATACATAAATTGGTAGATGAATTGGTAGATGAGTAAATAAATGAATTTACAGATATATACATGTGTGCTGTGTGAATGAGAGGGAGGATGAATGAAGGAGCATGTAAGAGTGGCGCAGAAAGGAGTGGGAGAAGAGGAAGGCTTAGTCAGGGAAAGCTTCTTGGAGGAGCTGTGCCTTCAATAAGATTTTGAAGTGGGGGAGAGCAATTATCTATCAGATATGAGGGAGGACATTCCAGGTCAGAGGTAGGACATGGGCGAGATACTCTCTCCTCTGTCTGGAAGACTCTCCTGCTTCCCATCTGGCAGACCACTACTCTCCTTTTTTTTAAAAAAAATTCATTTTTTATGGTACTTGCTAATTGCTTATTACATGCTAGACATTGTTCTAAGCTCTGAGGTAGATACAAGGTAATCAGGTTGGACACAGTCAACGTCCCACATGGGGCTCACAGTCTTAATCCCCATTTTACAGATGAGGTAACTGTCAGTGAGTCATATTTATTAACAGCTTACTGTGTGCAGAGCACTGTACTAAGCTCCTGGGACAGTACAATAGAGTGATAACAGGCAAATTCCCTGCCCATGACAAATCTGTGGTCTAGAGGGGGAGACAGACATTAAAAGAAATAAATTACAGATATGTACATTAGTGCTATGGGGCTGGGATGAATAAAGGGAGAAAGGGCGATGCAGAAGGGAGTGGGAGAACTGAGACACAGAAAAGTTAAGTGACTCGCCAAAATCACACACCAGACAATTGGGAGAGCTGAGATTTGAACCCAGTTCTTTCTGACTCCTAGGTCCATGTTCTGTCCACTAGGACACGCTGCTTCTCTGTTATCTCTGTCTTCAAACCCTTCTGAGATCACACCTCCTGTGGGTGCCTTCCCTGACAAATCTCCCATCACCCCACCCTAGAGTTTCCAACTACCATCTCGGCTCTGTCCCTCCACCCCCACTACTGGGTAGTCACAGATTCACCCCCTCTAGATTCGTTGTGGGTGGGAAATTTGTCTGTTTACTATTATATTGTACTCTACCAAGCACTTAGTACAGTGTTCTGCAAACAGCAAGTGCTCAATAATAATAATAATCTTGGTATTTGTTAAACACTTACTATGGGCAGAGCACTGTTCTAAGCGCTGCGGTAGATACAGGGTAATTAGGTTGTCCCTCATGAGGCTCACAGTTAATCCCCATTTTACAGATGAGGTAACTGAGGCACAGAGAAGTTAAGTGACTCGCCCACAGTCACACAGCTGACAGGTGGCAGAGCCTGGATTTGAACCCATGACCTCTCACTCCCAAACCCGTGCTCTTTCCACCGAGCCACGCTGCTTCTTGCAATAAATACAGATACGACTGACTGACTGACTAGCATTTATGTGAACAACTTTACACACTTTATTGCTCCCCCTACTAGTAATGAGAAGCAGTGTGGCCTAATGGAAATAGCCCAGGCCTGGGAGTCAGAAGGACCTGGGCTCTAATCCTAACTCCCCCATATGTCTGCTGGGTCAAGTCACTTCACTTCTTGGTGCCTCAGTTTCCCGCTTAAGTACTCGAGCAGTGAGAAATGCTGAAGTAACAGTTAGGGGTGCTATAAAGTAGGGAGATGAGATACCGATTGGAGAAGGTCTTTTGGAGATGATGTCATTTCGGGTGGACTCTGAAGATGGGGAGATAATAATTATAACTATGGCACTTGTTAAGCACTTGCTATATTCCAAAATTGTAACAAAATAATCAGGTGGGACCCAGTTCCTGCCCCACATGGCAGGAGCTAAGCAAGACGGATAGTGAACCCGCATTTTACAGTTGAGGAAACTAAGGCCCAGAAAAATTCAGCGACTGGCCCAAAGTCACAGAATAGTCCGGTAGCAGTGCTGGGACAAAAAGCCGTGTCTTCTGACTCCCAGACCCTTTCCACGAGGTCACGCTAGGTAAAATAGAGCAGAGAAGAAGAGCTTTAAGGCCATATCCTGCTTTTCTTTAAGCACATCCTGACTTCTTGCATTCCTGAGGCAGGTGGGCTTGTGCTTGTTTTCATGGCAAAGGCAGTTATTGAGTGATAGGTATTATGGGTACTTGAAAGACAAATTGTCAAACTTTAAAAAGAGCAGCTTTGAAATGTGAGGGGCACGGTGAATCTTGAGAAGCAGGTTAATTAAAAAATGGGAAACCAAACAGAGCTGAAAGGAAACCAAAAAGGATGCAACATGGTGTAGTGGATAGAGCATGGGCCAGGGAGTCAGAGGAGGTGGGTTCTAATCTCACCTCCGCCACATGTCTGCTGTGTGACTTTGGGCAAGTCACTTCACTTCTATGGGCCTCAGTTACCTCTTCTGTAAAATGAGGATTAAGATTGTGAGCCCCACTTGGGGCCACCTGATTATTTTGTATCTGCCCCAGTGCTTAGAACAGTGCTTGACACATAGTAGGCGCTTATTATTGTTATTATTATTATTATTACATATGTTCAATCAATTCATTTATTCTGATAACCCTAGCTATAAATATTTTGACATCTGTTTCTTTGTTAGAATGTCAGCTCCTTGCAGATGGGGTACGTATTTCATCCTTGCCTAGCTTGTTTTGAAGTGCTTAGTACAGTGGCGGCTGTGAGGGAGGAGGAAAAAGCCAGAATTGTGATAGGAGAGCTTGTCATTGGTCCTCATACCGGTAGCTCCTCTCACACGTGCTATTCTGTGGCCCCCCAATCCGTCTGGTCTCTTCAGTGTGAATTGCTTTCTTTCCCTTTTATAGAAGGTGCCCAAGAACCAGGTAGATTGCTGTTGTTATTTTACTGCTATTGGTTTTGTCTGTCCGTCTCCCCCGATTAGACTGTAAGCCGTCAATGGGCAGGGATTGTCTCTATCTGTTGCCGAATTGTACATTCCCAGCGCTTAGTACAGTGCTCTGCACATAGTAAGCGCTCAATAAATACTACTGAATGAATGAATGAATGTTGTCAATCAGTCAGTGGAATTTATTGAGAGTTTACTATGTGCAGAGCACTGTGTACTAAGAGGTTGGGAGAGGGCAATATAGTAGAATTAGGCACCTTCCCTGCCCATAACAAACTCTCAGTTTAGACAGATATTAATATGAATAAATATTATAATCTATAATTTACAGATATAATAATAATAATGTTGATATTTGTTAAGCACTTACTATGTGCAAAGCACTGTTCTAAGCGCTGGGGGGATACAAGGTGATCACGTTGTCCCTCATGGGGCTCACAGTCTTCATCCCCATTTTACAGATGAGGTAACTGAGGCCCAGAGAAGTTAAATGACTTGCCCAAAGTCACACAGCTGACAAGTGGCGGAGCCGGGATAAGAACCCATGACCTCTGACCCCCAAGCCCGGGCTCTTTCCACTGAGTCACGCTGCTTCTTATATGCTTCTTATATGCGTAGATATATGTGTAAGTGGTGTGGGGTTGGGGATGGAGCAGATATCAAGCATCCAAAAGTCAGAGATCCAGTGAAAAGATGACGCAGAGGGGAGAGGGAGTGGGGGAAAATGAGGGTGTCATCCAGGAAGGCCTCTTGGAGGAGATGTCACCTTAATAAGCCTTTGAGGGTGGAGAGAGGGGTGGTCTGGCGGATATGAAGGGGGAGGGAGTCCCAGATTAGGGGGAGGATGCGGGAAAGGGGTCAGCAGTGAGATAGATGAGATGGGGATGAGGAAACCGGTGCTAGAGGAGCAAAGTGTGAGAGCTAAACTGCAGTAGGATGATATACTGTCGACGATATAGTAGTAGTGTCTAATGCAATATAGAGCCATCCTGTCTATACTGAAGACATTTGTGATTGCTTGTCAATTAGTCAATAAATCAATCAGCCAATAGCATTTACTGAGCACGGGAAGCTGTGTGGCATAGTGGATAGAACCCGGGCCTGGGAGTCAGAAGATCATGGGTTCTTATCCCAGCCCCGCCACTTGTCTGTTGTATGGCCTTGGACAAGTCACTTCACTTCTCTGTGCCTGAGTTACCTCAGCTGTGAAATGGGGATTGAGACCGTGAGCCCCACATAGAACAAGGGACTGTGTCCAGCCTGATTTGCTTGTATCCACTCCCAGCGTTTAGTACAGTCCCTGGCACATAGCAAGCACTTAACAAATACCATTACTGTTATTATTATTACTATTACTACTATGTCCTGTGAGTACAGTACCAAAGGAAGCAGAGGGAGGATACCAAAGAACTTGTAGACGCAATTGAGAAATTGACAACTTAGAGGGCAAGATGGGCAATATAAAAATTGATAGATAGGAGGAAGAAACAGTGGATAAGCTGATGAGAGAGTGCTTAAGTCATTTTAAAACATTTATCGATCAGTAGCATTTATCAAAGCTTACCTTGTGCTTGGACAGAAAGCTTGGGAGAATACAACAGAGTTCATAGACATAATCCCTCACCACAAGGAGCTTACATCTAGAGGGGGAGAAAGACATGACTATAAATTAATATTTAACGAGATATAATTTATAGATAGGTACATAAGTGCCATGGGGCCCGAGGATGAGGCATTATTATTATTATTATTATTATGGTATTTGTTAAGCGCTTAACTATGTGCCAGGTACTGTACTAAGCGCTGGGATGGATACAGGAAGATTGGGTTGGACACTGTCCCTGTCCCACATGGGGCTCACAGTCTCAATCCCCATTTTACAGATGAGGTAACTGAGGCCCAGAGAAGTGAAGCGACTTGCCCAAAGTCACACTGCTGACAAGTGGCGGAGTTGGGATTAGAACCCATGACGTCTGACTCCAGAGCCCAGGCTCTTTCCACCAAGCCACACTGTTTCTCAGTAGGTACCAAATGCCAAAAAGTCACAGATCCATGTGCAATAAAAATAATTTTGTCACAGTTTAACACAGTTCACCAAAGACTAAGCGGGTCTTGGAGGGACAAGAAGCCACTCCAACATTTAGCATGAAGGTCAAGCGACTGACAAAAAGGACTATGGGTAAACTTAAACTTGAAATACCATGCAAGAGGAGCAGCATGGGACTCAGAAAGTCATGGGTTCTAATCCTGGCTATGCCACTTGTCTGCTGTGTGACCTTGGGCAAGTCACTTAACTTCTCTGGGCCTCAGCTACCTCATCTGTAAAATGGAGATTGAGACCGTGAGCCCATGTGGGACAGAGACTGTGTCTAACCCGATTTACTTGTATCCACCTGAGAGCTTAGTATAGTGCCTGGCACATAGTAAGTGCTTAGAAATACCATAATCATTATTAATATTATTATTATTGTTGTTTTCCATTGGAAGCAGCGTGGCTCAGTGAAAAGAGCATGGGCTTGGGAGTCAGAAGTCATGGGTTCAAATCCCTGCTCTGCCACTTGTCAGCTGTGTGACTGTAGGCAAGTCACTTCACTTCTCCGTGCCCCAGTTCCCTCATCTGTAAAATGGGGATGAAGACTTTGAGCCTCAGGTGGGACAACCCAATTACCCTGTATCTACCCCAGCGCTTAGAAGAGTGCTCTGCACATAGTAAGTGCTTAACAAATACCAACATTATCATTATTATTATTATAAGCTATATCCTAGAATATTAGGACTGACTCAGATTTCACCAGTTCCCCTAGTTTTCTAAGCAAGCAAAATCCCACAAAACTAGATTTCCCTGCTTTTCTTAAAAAAAATTCCCCAGATATTCCATAATTCCTTCTAATTCCCACAACCTGAAACCTAATTCAAATCATGTCTGTCATAATTTAAGACAGATCCTTCTAGTTTCTAATCTGCCTCTTTAACCACTATTTTGATGAGTTGTTTTTTTCTAATTAAACACAGGTACCAAAAAAAGTGATACCTTCCTTCTCCAAATCAAAGAAACTACCTGGATGCAACAATTTCGACTATTCTTTATCCAGAACAAAATGTCTTAGTCAACACAAGACAAAATAAATATGCTTTTGTGGAAAAAGTCCCACTGCCATATGTTTAACAACTGAAACATTTTCTGCCTCCGTGTCCACAACCGAGGCATTTGAGGATTCGCTTTCCTGCATAAAACGGCTCTCCCAAATAAATGGTTTCAGTTTAACTGATGCCCTAAAAGGCAACTTTTCCTGCCTTTCTTCCCCCCAAATGGCTCCAGATGAGTCCAGTGTTCTGACTGGCCTGCCTCAAGGGGTGCTAATTCTCCCTTATCTGCTTTTATTTCCGATCTTCTAATGTGCTAATTCTTCTTATCTAATCTGATCATATTTGCTGCTTCTCATCTTCTTCCAAAGTGGGAGCAAGCTTGAAAAGCAGATTTTTTATTTTTTATTTTGCCAAGTTTTTCTTCTGGGCACTAATTCTGCAATTCCTGGTGTGGTCTTTTCATTCAGTTCCACTGGGTTAGTTAACGTTAGACAGAAACACTATTTATAAGGATAACAAACAAACACACTTTAAACTTTTCCCAGCTAGGAGCTTTATCAGATTAGAACATCCCATTTCCCTGCTTTCGTCTTTCCCTCAGGGTGGAACTCCCTTCCTCTTGGCATCCCAAAGACTGGTAATGTGTTCTAGTGGGAAGAGTCTTTAACTACCTGCTCATCCTCCCTCTTATGTTTTGAGCTCTGTGTGAGACTAGGACTGTTTCTGATCTATTTGCCTTGTGCAGCACTTAGTTCTTCGCACAAGGTAAGCATTTAACCAACACTGTAATTTTTTTAGTGGCATTTATTAAATACTTTACATGTGCCAGCCACTGTACTAAGTGCTGGGGTAGATACAAGTTAATCAGGTTGGATTCAATCCATGTCCCACATGGGCCTCACAGTTATTCATTCATTCAGTCAGTCATATTTACTGAGAGCTTACTGTGTGCAGAACACTGTACTAAGCACTTGGAAAGTACAATTTGGCAACAGAGACAATCCCTAACCAACAAAGGGGTCACGGTCTAGAATCTCCATTTTACAGATGAGGGAATTGAGGCACAGAGAAGCAGCATGGTCTAGTGGATAGAACATGGGCCTGGGAGTCAGAAGGACATGGGTTTTTCATTCATTCAGTCGTATTTATTGAGTGCTTACTGTTTGTAGACCATTGCACTAATCGCTTGGGAAAGTACTAAGCAGCGTGGCTCAGTGGAAAGAGCACGGGCTTGGGAGTCAGAGGTCATGAGTTCGAATCCCGGCTCGGCCACTTGTCAGCTGTGTGATTGTGGGCAAGTCACTTAACTTCTCGGTGCCTCAGTTGCCTCACCTGTAAAATGGGGATTAACTGTGAGCCTCACGTGGAACAACCTAATTACCCTGTATCTACCCCAATGCTTAGAACAGTGCTCGGCACATAGTAAGTGCTTAACAAATACCAACATTATTATTATTATTATTACCAATAATGTTGGTATTTGTTAAGCGCTTACTATGTGCCAAGCACTGTTCTAAGCGCTGGGGTAGACACAGGGGAATAATAATAACGTTGGTATTTGTTAAGCGCTTACTATGTGCCGAGCACTGTTCTAAGCGCTGGGGTAGACACAGGGGAATCAGGATGTCCCACGTGGGGCTCACAGTCTTAATCCCCATTTTACAGATGAGGTAACTGAGGCATAGAGAAGTGAAGTGACTTGCCCACAGTCACACAGCTAAGTGGCAGAGCTGGGATTCGAACTCATGACCTCTGACTCCAAAGCCCATGCTCTTTCCACTGAGCCACGCTGCTTCACCAACATTACTATTATTATTATTATTACTATAGAGTAATAAGGAGAGACAAACCTTGCCCACAGTGATCTCACAGTCTAATACCATAATTATTATTATTAGAAGGGGGAGACAGACATCGATAGACTGTAAGCCCGTCGATTAGACCGTAAGCCCGTCAAACGGCAGGGACTGTCTCTATCTGTTGCCGACTTGTTCATTCCAAGCACTTAGTACAGTGCTCTGCACATAGTAAGCGCTCAATAAATACTATTGAATGAATGAATGAATGAAATAAACAGGCATCAATGTAAATAAATGAAATGACAGATCCGGGCATAAGTGCAGTGGGACGGGGCCGAGAGGGGGAGAGCAAAGGGAGCGAGTCAGAGTGAAGTGGAAGGGAGGGGGAGCTGAGGAAAAGTGGGGCTTACTCTGGAAAGGCATCTTGGAGGAGATTTGCCTTCAGTAAATCTTTGAAGGAGAGGAGAGTAATTGTCTGGAGGATTTGAGGAGGGAGGACCTTCCAGGCTAGAGGTAGGGCGTGGACCAGGGGTCGGTGGCGTGATAGACGAGATGGAGGCGAGTGAGAAGGTTAGCACCACAGGAGAGAAGTGTGTCTGCTGGGTTGTAGAAGGAGAGAAGGGAGGTGAGGTGGGGGGACGGGGAGGTAGGCAAATTGATGAAGAGCTTTAAAAGCCAGTGGTGAGGAGTTTTTGTTATGGAAGTGGTTAGGCAACCACTGGAGATTTTTGAAGAGGGGAGTGACATGCCCTGAATCTTTCTGTAGAAAGACAATCCGGGCAGCAGAGTGAAGTATAGACTGAAGTGGGGAGAGACAGGAGGTTAGGAGGTCAGCGAGGAGGCTGATGTAGTCATCCAGGGGGATAGGATGAGTGACTGCACTAATGTGGTGGCGATTTGGATGGGGTGGAAAGGGCAGATTTTAGAGATGTTGCGAAGGTGAGACTGACAGGATTTGGTGACGGATTGGATGTGTGGGTTGAATGAGAGGGCGGAGTCAAGGATGACATCAAGGTTACTGCCTCGTGAAACCGGAAGGATGGCTGTGCTTTCTATAGTGATGGGAAAGTTTAGGAGAGGACAGGATTTGGGAGGGAAGATAAGGAACTCTGTTTTGGACATGTTTAGTTGGAGGTGATGGGAGGACATCCAAATAGAGATGTCTTGAAGGTAGGAGGAGATTTGAGCCTGGAGAGAGGGAGAGAGATCAGGAAAGGAGATATAGATTTGGGTGTCATCCGCATAGAGATGGCAGTTGAAGCCGTGGGAGCAAATGAGTTCTCCAAGGGAATGAGTATAGATGGAGAATAGAAGGAGACCCAGAACTGAACCTTGAGGGACCCCCACTCTGCCACTTGTGTGCTGTGTGACCTTGGACCAGTCATTTCACTTCCTCTGTGCCTTGTTTACTTCCTCTGTATAATGGTATTAAGACTTCGAGCCCTGCGAAGGTCAGGGACTGTGTCCAATCCAATTATCTTGTATCTACCCCAGACCAAAGAGCATTGCCTGGCGCACAGCAAGTGCTTAACAAATATCTCAGTGATAATAATTATTATTATTCGAAGTGACTTGCCCAAGGTCACATAGCATACAAGTGCCAGAGCCAGGATTAGAATCCCCAGGACCAGGCTTTTACCACCCAGAGCCAGGATTAGAATCCAAGTCTTCTGACTCCCAGGACCGTGCTACTTTTTGTTAATTCAAAGCAACATAATCCATTTATTCATTGCATGTGATTCAAATGCTCAACTGAGCCTGGGGAAGAAGGCTTCCCATAGCTTCTTCAAACAGATGCACACTGTCTCTAGGGTGCCCAGAATGGAAAGAATTACCTCAGGCACGGGACATTCTTGGACCTTTCAGACATTCATAGCCCTGAGAAGCAGCGTGGCCTAATGGAAAGTGCCTGGGTCTTGGGAGTCAGAAGGACCTGGGTTCTAATTCTGATTCCACCGTTGTCTGCTGTGTGACCTTGGGTGAATCATTTCATTTCTCTATGCCTCCGTTACTTCATCTGTAAAATGGAAATTAAGACGGTGAGCCCCATGAGGGACATGGACTGTGTTCAACCTGATCAGCTTGTATCTACCCAGCACCTAGTATAGTGCCTAGCGCAAAATGAGAATTTAACAAATACCATTAAAAACAGCAACAAATAAATGGGCATAGATTTAAGGTCCCAGACAAAATCAGCAAGAATTCCTGCTACATCATGTTTTTGGTACCTGTTTTAGTGATTTGGTGAATTCCAACCTGCTGATTTCATGAAATAGGTAGATATAAGCAACGTAGTCCAGTGGAAAGAGCGAAAGCCTGAGAGTTAGAAGAATTTTTTTTGAATGGTATTTCTTAAGTGCTTACTGGGTGTCAGGCACTGTACTAAGTGCTGGGGCAGATACAAGTTAATCAGGTTGCATATAGTCCATGTCCCACAGGACCATGTGACAGTCTTAATCCCTATTTTGCAGATGAGGTAACTGAGGCCTAGAGAGGTTAAACGATTTCCCCAAGGTTACCCAGCAGACAAGTGGGATTAGTACTCAGGTTCTCTGACTCCCTGCCCTGTGCTTTTTCCACTAGTCTATGCTGCTTCTCCGAACTTGTGTTCTAATCCTGATTCTGCCCCTTTCCAGATATGTGACCTGGGCAAGTCACTTAACTTCTCTGGGTCTCAGCTACCTCATCTGTTCAATGGGAATTAAATCTTCCTCCCTCATTTAAATTGTAATCCCTACGTTGTTCTGGACTGTGACTGAACAATTCATCACATATCTATCCCAGCACTTTCTACAATGCCTGCACACAGTAAGCACTTAAAAAGTACCATAAAAAACAAAATCTTCCATGGTATTGGTCATGATCGGAAATATTCATGAGAACTAATGAAATAACGGAAAGAGTAAAAAGCTTTATCATTTAAGAATTTCAGCCTTCTGCATTGCAAATATAATGATAATAATACTAATAATGATAATAATGGCATTCCTTAAGTCCTTGCTATGTGCCAGGCACTGTACCAAGCCTAGGGTTGGATACAAGCACATCGTGTTGAGTGAAGTCCCTATCCCCATTTTACAGATGAAACAACTGACTTGCCCAAGGTCACACAGCAGACAAATGGTGATCAAGATTAGAACCCATGACTTTCTGACTCCCAGGCCTGTGCTCTATCCCGTATGCCATGCTGCTTCTCATATCCCTGGAAACAGTTATTGAAATCAGTTCACCAAGGTTTTTCATCTAATGGGCACTGCTAGACCAGCCATAACACTGATTGAATGGGCTGAAAATTCTTCCGGTGGTTTTCAAAAGAAGTTGAGTACTTATATAAATATTGTAATATTCTACCTTCACCCCTCTTCATAATCTAGTATATCTGTTTCCCCCTATAGACTGTAAAGACTTTGATCGACAGGGATCAACATCTACCAACTCTACGGAGAAGCAGCATGGCTCAGTGGAAAGAGCACAAGCTTGGGAGTCAGAGGACTTGGGTTCTAATCCTGGCTCTTCCAGGTGTCAGTTGTGTGACCATGGGCAAGCTGCTTAACTTCTCTGTGTCTGTTACCTCATCTGTAAAATGGGGATGAAGAGCTTGAGCGCCACGTGGGACAACCTGATTACCATGTATCTACCCCAGCGGCTAGAACAGTGCTCGGCATATAAGAAGCACTTAACAGATACCAAAATTATTATTATTATTATCATTATTATTATGTGGCACCCTTTTCACAGTACGTAGTACAGTGCTCAGCACACAGTAAGTACTCTATAAATACGATTGATTTAAGGATTATTGATTAAGCGTACTTTGAGAATCCCCACTGCAGGGTAGCCTCTATTTGTTTCCTTTCCCAAGTGTTTAATCCAGTGCTTTGTACCCATTAAGTGTTCGATAAATACTATTACGGCTATTACTCTCCCCAATGCTTAGTACACTGCTTTGTCCACTGAAAGCGCTCAATAGATACGAATGACTGACTGCTGATAATAATCGTAAGAATAATGGTGATCGTTAAGTGAAGTTTGGACGTGGTCCCTGTCCCATATGGGGCTCACAGTCTAAGTAGGAGGGAATATGATTTAAATTCCATTTTACAGATGAGGGGACTGAGGCACAGAGAAGTAAAGTGACTTGTCCAGGGTCTCCCAGCAGACGTGGTGGAGTCAGGATTAGGACCCAGGTGCTCTGACTTCCAGGTCCGGGCTTTTTCCCCTAGGCCACGCTGCTTCTCAAGCTGCTGCGTCTACTACTTAGTATTACTACTTCTATCAATCAGTGGTATTCACTGACTACTTACTGTGTGCCGAGCACTGTACTAAGTACCATTATTACCATTATTACTACCGCCACCACTGGAAAGAGTTAGTTCCCAAGTAGACAGGTTTTCTGAGGCTAGGAATGAGCTTGGCTAACAGATTTCAATCCATTAATCAACGGGTGTAGGCACTGAGCTAAACACTTGGAGATGTACATGATCCCTGCCCTCGAGAACCTTCCGATCTAGGTGGGGAAGATGGACGCCGAAATAATTTGCTGATATGAGGAAGGTTAAGTGCATGTCTATAGGAGGTAGATATTAAGGTGGGCACATCACTTTGTACAGAATTACTAGGGTTAATGGTGAGTTCACAAGTGAATAGTCGGGGCCGAAGTGCCCAAGCTGGACGAGAAAGCTCGTTTTTGACTCTCCGAGGAACTAGGTTCAGTGTTCAGCTGGCTCGAGAAGCAGTCACGGCCGCGGAAGATTGAAAGAGATCTCATATATGCTTCCAGCGGTCTGGAAGAAAGGTACTCTCTAAATTCAAAATTTTATTATTCGTGTTCTTATGCCATGTTTACGATGAGTTGGGGTTTTTTGCCCCAAAGCAAGGGGAGAAGGATGAAAACTAGAAAAACAATCTGACACACCCACCAAAAATTCTTCAGAGAGTCGGCGATGCCGTACTCACCCAGGAGTTTGTGTTTTTTTTCTTGATCGGGCTCTCCCTCATTATCACTGAAGACCACATCATAAAAGTCTCTTTAGGCCACGTATTTAAAATGTCACCTACAATGCTACGTGCCAACAGCAAAGGACAATGGCACTTATAAATTCCAGGCAGACCATCATTTAGAGTTCCCATGAACTCTCTCAGCTTATTTGATTGTGGCGTTAATTATTGGACTCAGAACACTATCAAATATTTGTGGAAGATGAGGTTTCTCTTTACTGGAATGAATAATAACTGTGCTTATCCTCCTTTGAAAAATTTGCCTAGGGTATGAGCATTTACATTTCTCACTCTGATTCCAAATCAAGGTGTTTTGCCATTTTTAGAACCCCAGACACCCCATAATCAATCAGGCAATGCCCCAGTCGGACCCCACCTCATTAAACACCGCTAAGTGCAAATTCTAAGATATTAAGCAACCTGCTTCCAGAAACTTGAGGTGGAGTCAAAGGGGAAAGAAGATGCATCTTTTTTTTTTTCTAGGTGGCATTGCGAGTGGGTTAAGTGTGACAGGCTTGCTGGAAATGCTTTTGCTCACTGCCTGCAGTTTTCAGGCCAAGAAGAAAAATCACACACACACACACACACACACACACACACACACACACACACACAGAGACAGGAATCCTTCCAAACCCTGGCGTCCCCTCCGTCCCTCCCCCTAGCTATTCCAGGCGGGATTCGGATAAACAGTACGTGGTCATTGATCTGATGTTGGCGATGCACTCTGGGATGCAGTTGATGAGCTTCTGAAGAAAACAGAATATAGGAAGAGAACTGTCAGAAGGGGGAAGGAAGAAACAAAAACAGGGTGAGAAAGTGAGGAAAAAAAGCAACCACAGTGAAACCAGGATTTGGAGGGTGGCCCCGTCAAACCAAGTTCCTAGCCTGCAGGGAGCAGGGGAGAGCTGAGTCTCTCCCTCCTTCTATTCTGCACTGGGGGATGATAATAATAGTGATAATAATAATGATATTTGTTGAGTGCTCTCTATGTGCCAAGCACTGTTCTAAGTGCTGGAGTAGATACAAGGTAATCAGATTGTCCCACGTGGGGATCACAGTCAATCCCCATTTTATAGATGAGGTAATTGAAGCCCAAGGAAGTGAAGTGACCAGCTCAAGGTCACACAGCAGACAAGTGACGGAGTCGGGATTAGAACCCACTTCCTCTGACTCCAAGCCCTTGCCACTAAGCCACGCTGTGAGATGAAATGGGGGTCTTTTTTTTTTCTTTGTTCCCTGGCCAGAATCCACAGCTGTTTTTAAGTCAATGAAAGTCACATCAGAGGAGCTCAAGCTAGAACAAACGGGAAGCTTGGGAAAGACTCCCTGCGACCCCCGATATGAGGGGCTGGATTGGTGCTCTCTGCCCCTGAGAAGCTTCTGTTGGGTAGCAATATTAATAATAATAATTGGGATATTTGTTTAGAGCTTACTAAGTACCAGGCACTGTACTAAGCACTGGGGGGGGGATACAAGCAAATCAAGTTAGACTCCCTGTCCCACATCCCTGCTCTGCTACTTGTCAGCTGTGTGATTCTGGGCAAATCACTTAACTTCTCTGTGCCTCAGTTACCTCATCTGTAAAATGGGGGTGAAGACTGAGCCTCATATGGGACAACCTGATTACCCTGTAACTATCCCAGCGCTCAGAACAGTGCTCTGCACATAGTAAGCACTTAACAAATACCAACATTATAATTATTATTATGGGGCTCGCAGTCTCAATCCCCGTATTCCAGACGAGGGAACTGAGGCACAGAGAAAATGTCACCTACCCCTTCTCTCCTTCTCCATCCCAGTCCGCACACTCTGCTCCTCTGGTGCTAATCTTCTAGACTGTGAGCCCAGTGTTGGATAGGAATTGTCTCTGTTTTTTGCCCAATTGTACTTTCCAAACACTTAATAGAGTGCTCTGCACAGAAAACGCTCAATAAATATGATTGAATAAATGAATGAATGAACCTTCTCAATGGGCCCCGTTCTCGCCCTTCCCACCGTCGACCAGCGGCCCACGTCTTCCTTCTGGCCTGGAACACCCTCCCTCCTCACATCTGCCAAACAATCACACTTCCCCCCATCAAAGCCCCACTGAGAGCTCCCCTCCTCCAGGAGGCCTTCCCGGACTGAGCCCCCCTTTTTCCTCAGCTCCCCTCCCCTCCCTGTCGCTCTAACTCCCTCCGTCTGCTCTATTCCCCCCTGCCGGCCCTACAGCACTTGTGTATACATGTACATCTCTATAATGCTATTTATTTACATTAATGCCTGTTTACCTGTTTTTATGGGTACTTGTCTATAATTCTATTTATTTATATTGATGCTATTGATGCCGGTTTACTTGTTTTGATGTCTGTCTCCCCGCTTCTAAACTGTAAGCCCCAGCTCCTCGGGCAGAGGTGAGAAAGTTCAGAAAATTTTGTTTGAAGGGGTGCGTGGGGGTCTGAGAGCCTTTTTAATGGGGAATCACCACCCTCTAGACTGTGAGCTCATTGAGGGTTGGGAATGTGTTGGATGCTCTATTTCACTCCCCCAAGAGTTTAGTACAGTGCTCTGCATATAGTAAGCGCTCAATAAATACTATTGAATGAATGAATAAACGCATCCAGTAAGCGCTCAATAAATCCAATCAAAAAATAAGGAGAAGCAGCATGTGGTTTTGGATAGAAGCCGGGCCTGGGGGTCAGAAGGTCATGAGTTCTAACCCCAGCTCTGCCACTTGTCTGCTGTGTGACCTTGGGCAAGTCACTTCACTTCTCTGGAATCTCAGTTCCTTTAGTTCTCTGTGAGCCCCATGTGGAACAGGGGCTGTGTCCAACACGGTTTGTTGGTATCCACCCCAGCGCTTAAAGCAGTGCCTGGCACATATTCTTTCATTCATTCACCCCTATTTATTGAGCGCTTATTGTGTGAAGAACAATTCGGCCACAGATAGAGACTATCCCTACCCAGCAACGGCCTCACAGTCTAGAAGGAAGCATTTAACAAATTCATTCATTCATTCAATCGTATTCATTGAGCACTTACTATGTGCAGAGTAAGAGCTAGGAAAGTACAATTCATTAACAGATAGAGACAATACCATAATAATCATGATTTAAAAATAATAAATTAATAATTTGATTATTATTATTTGGGGAAAGGGTCCCAAAAGAAGATCCAATGAAAAGACCCCTCCCCACCCACCCCCAGGGGAAAAGGGGTGTATTTAGGGAGGGGGGAGGGTCTCTCTATGTGGGACCCTTCCCCCTTCCCCTCCTTGCATCCCCAGCAATTAATTGTTCTCCCTCCACCCTCCACCAGTTCATCCCGGACCCTCAGATGTTTATTGTCAGGAACTAGAGGAGGGTCCCGGAGTGAGGGGATGGGGAGGTGGGGGATCCCCCCCCAAAGCAGGTCAGGGAGGGGGTGCCCTAATTTCTCAGCCATAACCAACTACACCCGCCACTGTGGAAGAAGTTGACAGAGAGATGGCCTTTTCTCAACAAAGCAGCCTGCCTTAGTGGCAAGAGCCCGGGCCTGGGAGTCAGAGGACTTGGGTTCCAACCCGGCTCCGCCCTTTGCCAGCTGTGTGGCCGTGGGCAAGCCACTTCCTTCTCTGTTCCTCAGTCATCTCATCTGTCAAATGGGGATTAAAACTGGGAGCCCCACGCGGGACAACTTGATGACCTTGTATCTACCCCAGAGTTTAAAACAGTGCTTGGCACATAATAGGCGCTTACCGAATTCCATAATTAATGAATTAATTACCCTGCACCCACCCCAGCTCTTAGTACAGTGCTTGGCACATAGTAAGCCCTTACAAAATTCGGTAATTGATTAATCACTCTGCCCCTACCCCAGCGCTTAGAACAGTGCTTGGCACATAGTAAGCGCTTCCCAAACCCCATAATTAATAAATTAATTACTCTGCACCTACCCCAGAGCTTAGGACAGTGTTTGGCACATAGAAAGCGCTTACCAAATTCCATAATTAATTAATTGCCCTGTACCTACCTCAGCGCTCAGAACAGGGCTTGGCACATAGTAAGCGCTTCCCAAACCCCATAATTAATGAATGAATTACCCTGCACCTACCCCAGCGCTTAGGACAGTGTTTGGCACATAGTAAGCGCTTCCCAAACCCCATAATTAATGGCTGAATTACCCTGCACCTACCCCAGCGCTTAGGACAGTGTTTGGCACATAGTAAGCGCTTCCCAAACCCCATAGTTAATTAATTACCCTATACCCACCTCAGTGCTTAGAACAGTGTTTGACACCCAGTAAGCGCTTCCCAAACCCCATGATTAATGAATGATTACCCCGCACCCACCCCAGCGTTTAGAACAGTGCTTGACACAGTGAGCACTTACCAAATTCCATCATTAATGAATTAATCACCTGCACCTACCCCAGCGCATAGAGCAGCGCTTGGCACCTCGCGAAGCGCTTAACAAATACCATAGAAGAAGAAGAATTATTATTATTAATTATTATCCCCGACAAACGTGCGGATGCTTTGGCGTTGTGCAGGAGCACACGTCTCTCATCAGCTCTGTGTCTGTGTGTTTCCCTGTGTGTGTTTGTGTGTGATCCACATTCCCCCCCCCGCCTCCCGTCCTCCACTTTGGCTCTTGTATTGCTCCTTTCGGCTGGGGACGGATTTCTTTTCACCCACCCCCTCTTTATTTATTTATTTTTCATACCGTGTCCGAAATCTCTGTATTATTTTACAATCTACTTACTCTGCAGCAGAGAGGAAAGCAAACTCTCCAATCTGGCTGGGCTGGGAGGAGAGCAAGGGGGGAGAGAGGGAGCTGGGGAAGGAGATGAGGGTCTCTTTCAGAAAGATCAGAAGTGCTAAAGGGACTCCCCTTCCCTTCCTTCCCAATCCCCCCACCCAATCCCCTCCCCACCCTGCCGACACCTCTTTCTCAGCTCGTCTTTAGGATCCCCTGAGCTCTCGCATTGGAAAAAAAAAAAAAAAAAACACCCTCCTCCCCCATTGTTTCCAGGGCCTTTATTTATTTTTTTATTTTTTTTCTTTTGCCTTTTGTGATTTGCACTGGCATTGTGTTGTTTGCCTCTGAAGCCGCCTCATTTTCCAGCCAAGGGGATTTCACCTCGTCCTTGAGAGGCAGAGAGAGACACACACTCATGCTCAGAGAGAGAGAGAAAGGGAGAGAGAGAGAGGGAGAGAAGGCGATCTGCCAAAAAACCTCATCTCCAATCTTCCCCTCTGCCCCTTTCCCTTGTTCCACTTTTGCATCCTAGGAGAGAGGAGGCAGAGATCGGGTAAGGTGGTCGGATGGAACCATTTTAACTTTGTTATTCGTGCAGATGACCGTGGTGGGCAGAGCTCCAAAGTAGGAGAGATCCAGCTTTTCCTTTTCTTTTTTTTTTTTTTCTTTCCCTCCCCTCTGCTCTTCCCCATCCCAGTTATTCTCCAACTTCAATTCTGCTCCAGCTGGAAAATGAGGAGGGGGGGAGGAAAGGGGAGGTGGGAGAAGGAAGGGGAGGTTTGGAGTTTCCAAAAGTGAGCAGGGGTCGGGGGGAGTGGGAGATGCCCCAGTTTGGGGGTGGGGTTGGGGGGGGTCTCCAGGAGGTTGTCCTGGGAGGAGAAATGGATAACTTTTTGTTTGGGTTGGGAAGCGTGAGTTTGGGGCTGTTGGTTGTGCGCTCCCTGTGCGCGCTATGCGGTGCGGTCGGATGTCCTGGCATGTGTCATGTGTGTAGCATGAGCGAGTCCCCACAGTGGAGTTGAGCCTTGTCACTTCAACCCTTCCTAGCAGCTGATTAAGACCCCCTCCCTTCCCTTTTCCCCCCTCCCCAATCCCACACCCCCTCTGGAGTTGCAGGAATGTAGAGGCAGGAAACTTTAAATTATTTTCAGGGCCACTACTTTCTCTGTTTTAGGTGGGGGGAGAGTACGTTTGCAAAGCGAAAGCTGTCCACTTTGTGTCGAAGAGTTCGTTTGGAACTCCTTCCAGTATGGGCCAAAAAGAAAAGAAAAAGAAATAACACAGAGGCAGGAGAAGAGAGGTGGTGGAGGGGAGATGGAATTGGGCTTGGAATTGTTGGGAGTGTGCTAGCTGCAGTTTCTCCGGTATTGATCTGTTGGCATCGGATTCACCCACAGCGGCAGAAGGAAAATGTTATTTCTCATTTTCCTAGCAGATTCTTAAAGCGCACCGTTTAGGAAATAGATTCATCTCGGGGTGGGTGCCTTAAAGGTCTCTGCGACGCTGGCAAAGTGCAAAATGGGAAGTGATTTCAATTAATTCCCTTTAAGTGGAAGCAGGTCACTACAAGGCGTTTGCAGACCAGGCAGAAGATTACTGATATTTTTTTTTTTTTTTTGAGTGCTGGAGGAGGCTCACACCGGTGCTGGTTTAAGAAAAAAAAATAGAAGAAAGTTTTGGGATTTCTTCTAACCCAGCTGGGATCCCAGAATATCCAAAGCAGTTTGTCAAGAAGGACACGGTCAAATTTCCCCAGGGACAACTCAGCCTTTTACTTCAGGCAAGGGCAGGGGCGATGGAAATCTCTGGGATTTTGGGTAATAAGTGTGGGAATCTGCCAGGGCGCTAGACTAAGAAAGATTTGTTTCCTTACTGCTCATAAATAATGGCCCCTAGCATCTTTTTTTTTAAAAAAAAGAGTTAAAAAAAATAAAAACTCACAGAAAGGAAAACAGGCCAATGAAAGAGATCCGTGGGAGATTCCGAGGGTTGGACATTTCAATCAGGAAAAAAAAAAAATCAAGGAGAGAGTTTCTGATCAGGATTACAGGACTAAGTCTGATCAATCAATCAATAGTATTTATTGAGCACTTTCTATGTGCTGAGCACTGTACAGAGCACTGTACTTGGGCAGTACTACAGAATTAGCAGACCCGTTCCCCACTCCTTAAGAGCTGAAGCCCCAGTCCCGGGTTTGGGTTAGGAAGAGATTGTTTTCTAACATTTTTAATATGTTCTTAAGTTTAAGCTTGGAGTGTCAAAGGAATGAGGAAGATTTCCTGAGGCTTTTGAGTAGAACAGCTACATGCTGGCTTTGTCCGAGTTTAAAGGAATTCAGCTTTCCATGAACTTCTGTCCGCTTAGATAATGAAGGAATTCAGATTCTCCTGCACATGCACAGAACAAAGTTTCTTGGTGCTTCCTCCCGATTTAAATATAGCTCGTAGGCTTCATCCCATGTACATTCAGCCACAGAGATTTAAAATCATAAATTCCTTTACTAAAGAGATGTTTTCTTAGGCAGTGTACAGAGTTCTTTGGCAAATTATGTCATCAACTGTTTATTCCTCAGAAATAGACCAGATACCATTCCCGTTCTGCCTTAGGGATTGATGTAATACAGCCTCAAATCCCCAAACTGGTAGAGATTGCTTTTGTTTGCCCAAAAGGTAAATCTTTCATCACATGAGATGTTTAAAAAACATTTAATCGTGCGGGCGGGAAAGGATCTGCATATATTTGTGGTAATTATACAATGGCATCCTTGCTCAAAATGATGACTTTATTTTCTCCCTATGGTCCTCTTTACCTTTATAGATGAAGGATTATCTTTTATTTTCTTTTTTTTTTCATTTCATGATTGGGTAACACGTGACATCCTAACTCAGTTAAACCTGAAACTTTCCATGCCCCCTTTATACAGAAATCCTGCCCCTGTTCTCGTGTTGGGTTTAAACTGTTCTGGTTGAATGAAAAACACTGTACACAAGATTTAAAAGTCCAAACGTATTTGGTAAATAATCTGGTGTTTGAGAGTCAGTGATTATTTTAAGTTAACTTCGTTCCACTTTATAGACATGTGAGGGCATATCCTGTTTAGTCTGTTATGTTTGTTAAAGATGAAAATGAATTTGTGTTTATAGATGCCAGCTAGGCAGCAGATAGACAATGCGTAGGAAATACGGTTAGAGAAAAGTTTTAGCCAGCTGTCAAGGGATGGTGTTTGATATGGACAAGATGTTTAAGGTTTTACAAAGTGTTTATCAGAAATGCAAATAACTCTTCAACCAAAATGTATTTTTTTCATCAAGCAGATCTATAGCAAAGTGTAAGATTTTGCTCTGAAAGACTGTACTACCGCCCTTTTCAAAGTCATACATCACTACGTTTTAAAACAACAGATGGGCCATCTGATTTCGCTTAGAGCCTAGGTGCCATTCAAAGTAAATAAGAATAAACCGTAGGGCGGAATATAGATTCATCGGTATCTTACGATTCAAAGAAACAAGTCTTTGGTTGTCTTGGGCAAGTCGCTTCACTTCTCTGGGCCTCATTTTCTTCCTCTAATGTGGAGATTCAATCCCTGTTCTCCCTCCGGCTTAACCTGGGAAGCTACATCCAACCTGAATGCCTCATATCCACTCCAGGGTTTAGTACAGTGCCTGGCACATAGTAAGCGCTTAACAGATCTCCCAGTTATTATTCCTATGAGAGAGGGGGACTGCGTCCCAGCTGATGATCTTGTATCTACTCCACTGCGGTGGATAGAGCACGGGCCTGAAGGTTCGGGAGTCAGAAGGAGTCAGAGGGTCCTGGGTTCTAACCCTGGCTCCGCCGCTTTTCGGTTGTGTGACCTTGGGCAAGTCGATTCCCTTCTTCTGGGCCTCAGTTACCTCACCTGTAAAATGGGGATTTGAGACTGTGAGCCTCACGTGGGATAGGGACTGTCTCCAACCCGATTTGCTCATATCCACTCCAGCGCTTAGTTCAGTGCATGGCATATAGTAAGTGCTTAACAAATACGCTAATTATTATGTATTATTATTACACTGCTTGGCATAGAGTAAACGCTTAACAGAAATCACAGTGATTATCATCATTACTGTTGTCCCACAGAACAGATTCAGATCTCCGATAACTAAAAGAATTAGATTTGGAAATGATTCGGTAGCGGTAGCTACTTATTCACGATTGAGACAATCATGATAGCTGAACATCTAAAAATATGCAACAGTGATATGCTCTGTGCTTTTTAAAGGCTCAAATGCCAATTCCTATATCTGGGGCCCCCCTTTTCCTCTGCTTCCTCTCCCCTCCCCATCACCCTGACTTGCTCCCTTTGCTCTACCCCCGCCCCCCACGCCCCACAGCACTTGAGTATACATGTACATATTTATAATTATAATTCTATTTATTTTTATTAATGATGTGTATATAATCTATCTATCATTCTTTTTATTTCTAATGACACCAGTGATGCCTGTTTACTTGTTTTGATGTCTGTCTCCCCGCTTCTACACTGTGAGCCCATTGTGGGCAGCGGTTGTCTCTATTTATTGCTGAATTGTACTTCCCAAGTGCTCAGTACAGTGCTCTGCACATAGTAAGCACTCAATAAATATGATTGAATGAATGAATGGATGGATCCAGCCTTTAGAGAAATGAGATTTTATCCTAGAGGCTACTGACATTTTCCCTTATAGGAAAACCATGTGGAGAACTCTGAAATAAGTTTTACATGGCTAATTCATGGTTTGATATTAAGTATTGTTTTTACAATACCCATTTGTGAATCTGGTTTGCATATGCCAGTGACTTGGCATTGGAACAGACTTTTAAATAAAGGTATTGTGTTCTCCTTAAAAAGCACACGGCATACAAATCTGTCCACACAGATTTATACATAAACACCCCTAAAGCATCGATTCATTGACTGAATTAAAATAATTTTATGGAGCAAAAATCTAATTAAGATTATCCCATCCTTTTCCCATTCTTCGGGAGTGGGGGAAGGAAGTAAATGTTTCCAAACTGTGACTTTTCTTTGGTTTTGTGTATGATCTATAATAAGTTACTCTTCATATTTAGCCCTTATGAGAACTGCAGATTTAGCAAGGACTTACTTGGGGGGGCGGTGGTTAAATGAAATTTGGAATTCCGTTTCTCCTCAGCGTAACTCTAAATACAGTGCTGAACAAAGTTTTAACCGCTTAAGAAGAAAGTAATTGAAACGAAGTCATGATCCACTGTGTCTATCTGCTGAGGGCAGTGTGAGTTTATTGCCTCGAGATCTGTTTCTACATAAGGACTGTGATTCCCGAGACAACCCAAGATATGATAAGGAGTAAATCACTTTTGTTAACTCTGTTCCTCTATTACTGTGCTTGAATGTCTCAGATTCACTACTAATATGGGGGCAAAATAACCGACTTTCAAACCAACTCCAAAGTAATAGCTGCTTAAATAGCAACATCAGTCTGAAAGAGTTTCTGTCTGCCTAAGGAACCATCTGAGGGCAACTTCTGTATTTATCCTACTACTACTAATAATAATTATGGTACCTGTTAAGTGGTTACTATGTGCCAACCACTGTTTTAAGCTCTGGGAGCCCATTGTTGGGTAGGGGTTATCTCTATTAGTTGCTGAGTTGTATTTTCCGAGAGCTTAGTACAGTGATCTGCACATAGTAAACATTCAACAAATATGATTGAATGAATCCAAGTTATTCAGGTTGGACACAGCCACATGGAGCTCACACTTGATGGTATTTATTGAGTACTTACTTTCTCAGTCAATCAGTCGGCACTTAGAACAGTTCTTGGTACATAGTAAGCGTTTAACTAGGACTTCATCAATCAGTCAGTGCTTAGAACAGTGCTTGGCATTTTGTAAGCTCAACAAGTATCACTATTATTATCATTGTTATTATTGTTATTGTCAATAATAATAATAATAAGAATGGTATTTACTGAGTGCTTATTGAGTGCGGAGCACTGTACTAAGCACTTGAGAATAACAACAAAACAGATTTGGTAGACTCGTTCATTCATTCTTTCGTTCAGTCGTATTTATTGAGTACAAAGCACTTGGAAAGTACAATTCAGCAACAGAGACAATCCCTGCATACAGCAGCCTAACAATCTAGAAGGGGGAAGACAGGCATCAAAATAAGTAAACAGGCATCAATAGCATCAATATAAATAAATAGAATCATAGATATATACACATCATTAATATAAATAAACAGAATTATAAATATGTACTTATATATACAAGTGCTGTGGGGCCGAGAGGGGGGTAGAGAAAAGGGAGCAAGTCGGGGCGATGGGGAGGGGAGGGGGAGCAGAGGAAAAGGGGAGCTTTGTCTGGGAAGGCCTCCTGGAGGAGGTGAGCTCTCAGTAGGGCTTTGAAGAGGAGAAGGGTGCTAGTTTGGCGGATTTGAGGAGGGAGGGCATTCCAAGCCAGAGGCAGGACGTGGGCCGGGGGTTGACGACAGGACAGGTGAGAACAAGGCATAGTGAGAAGTTTCCCTGTCCACAACAAGTTATGCAGAATACTGTATCAAGTTTTCAATCTATCTCGCATTCCTCCAGGGCTGAACATAGTGCTTAGTATCAAGTTAACACTCAGAGATTATTATTATTGTTATCATCATCATCATCATCATTATTACTATGCATCTGGAATTTTTGTTCCTTCCAGTTCACTGTTAAAAATCAGCCCTTGATGATTTTATTTTTTAATTTGGGCTAAAATGTTCTTCAAACCCCAAACTTTTGGACCAGAATTCATCCTTGCTTTGTTTCCTCTTTGGTAGAGGGGAGGATATCATTATTAATAATAATAATGATGAGGGTATTTGTTAAGTGCTTACTATATGCAAAACACTGTTCTAAGCACTGGGGGTAGGGGGCTACAAGGTGATCTAGTTTCCCATGTGGGGCTCACAGTCTACTGTAGCATTTATGGGCTTATTTATAGCTATCCCAGCGCTTTTGAAAATATGCTTGTCCAATCGTTCAGCCTTATTTTTCCATTTGTAAATACCTTCGAGTCAGTCTCCCCTATTAGACTAGAGGCTCCCTGTGGGCCGGGAGTCTGCATCATCTTTATTTTGAGCCTCCAGTTACCTAGTGATATGCATCGCACACAGTGGGCAGCGAGTCGCTTCACTTCCTCTGCCTCAGTTACCTCATCTGTAAAACGGGGATTAAATCCGAGCCCCCTGGAAGACGGGGACTGTGTCCAAACTGATTAGGTTGTATCTAACCCAGTGCTTAGAACAACGCTTGGAACATAGTAAGCGCTTAACGAATACCGTATAAAAAATTACTCATTTACCCGATCAATCCATCTGCCGCAAATCAATCAGTTACCAGCACTAAATTCTGTAGAAATCAACTCTGACTGTGCAGTGCTTAACTGATAGTTTTTGGGAGCAGCTGGGAATTCCAACTTTCATCCAGGGAGGGGCTCTTTTAGGAAAGTTCATGTGGTTTCAATCAGTCGGTCATATTTATTGAGACTTGACTGTGGGCAGAGCACTGTACTAAGCGGTTGGGAGAGGACAATATAATTGGGTTGGTAGATTTGTTCCTTGCCTACAAAGAGAAGCAACATGGCTTAGTAGAAAGAGCATGGGGCTGGGAGTCAGAGGACCTGGGTTCTAATCCCAGCTCTCACACGTCCTGCTGTATGACCTTGGCGAGTCCCTTAACTTCTCTTGGCCTCAGTTTCCTCATCTGTAAAGTGGCGATTAATTCTTACACCCTCCTACCTAGACTGTGAGCCCCATATGGGACAGGGACTGCGTCCAATGTGATTAGCACCGTTGCTTGGCATCACAGTAAATGCCTAGCGGATAGAGCACAGGCTTGGGAGTCAGATCGACCTGAGTTCTAATCCTGGCTCTGCCACTTGTCTGCTCCTGTGAACTTAGGGAAGTCACTTAACTGCCCTGTGCCTCAGTTACCTCATCTGTAAAATGGGGATGAAAAATTGTTCATCCCCAGCAATTGTTGCTTAATTGTACTTCCCAAGCAGTTAGTACCGTGCTCTGCACACAGTAAGCACTCAATAAATGAATAGAAGCAGCATTGCTCAGTGGAAAGAGCCCGGGCTTGGGAGTCAGAGGTCATGGATTTGAATCCTGGTTCTGCCACTTGTCAGCTGTGTGACTGTGGGTAAGTCACTTAACTTCTCTTTGCCTAAGTTATCTCATCTGGAAAATGGGGATTAAGACTGTGAGCCCCAAGTGGGACAACCTAATTTCCCCATATCTACCCCAGCGCTTAGAACAGTGCCCTGCACATAGTAAGCGCTTAATAAATACCAACATTATTATTAATAAATACGATTGAGTGAATAAATGAATGAATGAAGACCCTGAGCCCCACCTGATTAGCTTGAATTTACCCCATTGCTTAATAGCGTAACTGTCCCATAGTAAGCACCTGACAAATACTGTAAAAACCGAAAATAAATATGATAATTATTATTGCTATTAAGGAACATCCTAAGGAAACCAAGACAAATGAATGGCACTTATGTTTTTTTCATATTATCATTTTCTTGTGGAAAAGCAGTAAGAGTTTATTATGCTTTTATTGGAGGTATTCATTAGCCCCTACTATGTGTCAAGTGGGAGAATCAGTAGGATACAATGAGATCTGACACATTCCCTACCACACATGGGTTTCACAGTCAATAAACTGTGGGCAGGAACCTGTCTACAAACTCTGTTATATTTCATTCTCCCAAGAGCTTAGTACAGCCAGGAGATCATGGGTTCTACTGTCGGCTCCGCCACTTGTCTGCTGTGTGACCTTCGCCAAGTTACTTCACTTCTCTGGGCCTCAGTCACCTCATCTGTAAAATGGCTATTGAGACTGTGAGCCCCACTTGGGACAGGGACTGTGTCCAACTGGATTTGCTTGTATCCACTCCAGGGCTTAGTACAGTGCCTGGCATGTAGTAAACACTAAACAGATACCACTATTATTATGACGGTGATCTGAACTGAGCGCTCAATAAATATGATTCATTGATTAACCAATATTGAAGGATGTCTTCTGAATAGCATTTTGAAGAGCAATAGCCACCAAGCTGTCATTGAGCTGAATATTTTTAATAAATATTCTGGGACCGGAGTTAGTATCAAAGTACTTGGGGGAAGACAGTCAAGTCCAATGGCCAATGCAGTTTGGCTAAGTGGAAAGAGCCCGGGCTTTGGAGTCAGAGATCATGGGTTCGTATCCCGGCTCTGCCACTTGTCAGCTGTGTGACTTTGGGCAGGTCACTTAACTTCTCTGTGCCTCAGTTACCTCATCTGTAAAATGGGGATTAAGACTGTGAGCCCCACGTGGGACAACCTGATTCCCTTGTGTCTACCCCAGCGCTTAGAACAGTGCTCTGCACATAGTAAGTGCTTAACAAATACCAATGCAGAGGATCATCCATTGATCTGATCCTGGGCTCTTCTCTTTAGGGGCTCACGTATCTACACTGGGACACAGATTAGTCCCCCTTTCCTGCCTCAATCAATCATATTGATTGAACACTTACCGTGTACAGAGCACTGCATTCATCGTTGGGGAGAATATGGCACAACAATATAACAGACACATTTCCTGCCCACAGTGAGCTTACAGACTGCATGGTCTAGTGCACAGGCCTGGAAGTCGGAAGGACCTGAGTTCTAATCCTGACTCTGCCACTTATCTGCTGTGTGACATTGGGCAAATCACTTCACTTCTCTGGGCCTCAGATGCCTCATCTGGAAAATGGGGATTTTAGACTGTGAGTCCCACGGAGGACAGGGACTGTGTACAACTCGATTTGCTTGTATCTACCCCAGCGCTTAGAACAGTGCTTTACACATGGTAACTGCTTAACGAGCACCATCATCGCAATATGATAATAAAGGGGGAGACAGACATTAATATAAATAAATGATTTATGGATTCATACGTAAGTGCTGTGGGACTGGGTCGGGGGGGGATTCATTCATTCATTCAATCGTATTTACTGAGTGCTTACTGTGTGCAGAACACTGTATTAACTGCTTAGAAAGTACAATTCAGCAACAAATAGAGACAATCCCTGCCCAACAAAGGTCTCACAGTCTAGAAGAGGTGTCTAAGAGGAGCAAGTCAGGGTGATGCAGAAGGGAGTAGGAAAAAAAGGAAATGAGGGATTAGTCAGGGAAGTCTTCTTGGAGAAGATGCCTCCAATTCAGCTGTTACTCTGCCAGGTACCACAGGCCATTCTACAGAACCACAAGGAAGCAGCGTGGTCTAGTGGAAAGAGCCCGGACCTGAGAGTTACAGGATCTGAGTTCTAATCCTACCTCCACCTTTGTCCACTGGGTGACCTTGGGCAAGTTGAATAACTTCTCTGTGTCTCAGTTCCCTCATCTGCAAAATGGGTATTATATCCCAATCCCTCCTGTTTAGACTGTAAACCCCGTATAGGACAGGGATTGAATATCTTGTAACTGCCTCAGTGTTTAGAACAGTGCGTGGTCCTTACCATTATATAGGCTATATATACATATATATAATTATATTGATTGTATCATTATATTAAATAATAATAACACAATATGCAATTATACATTAATTATTATTGTAATATTTTAGACTTTCAGCTCATTATGGGCAGGGAATGTCTCTGCTAATTCTGTTTTTGTATTGTATTCTCCCAAGTATTTAGTATAGTTTTTTGCATTTAGTAAGCACTCGGTAATTTTTTTAATGGCATTTGTTAAATGTTAGGTGCCAAGCACTGTTCTAAGTGCTGGAGTAGATACAAGGTAATCAGGTTGTCCCACGTGGGGCTCACAGTCATAATCCCCATTTTCCAGATAAGGTAACTGAGGCACAGAGATGTCAAGTGTCTTGCCCCAGGTCACACAGCAGCCAAGGGGTAGAGGTGGGTTTAGAACCCAGATCCTTCTGACTCCTAGGCCCGGGCTTTATCCACCAGGCCACGCCGCTTCTCAGTCGATACATTGATTGAAGGATTGATTATGCTATATGATTAATATAATATTATAGTTATTTTTTGGGATGTTTTGGATGCTCTTCCTCTCCCCTCAGCTTTCCTCCACTTTGGGAAAGATGGGATGTAAGCCCAACTCCCAGATACCTGGTCACTCTTTGCTCCCTCAGATTACCTTTCACAAACAAAAAGTGGCTACCCCGCATGGAATTGGACTCAAGTGGTCCTTGGCTTCCAGCCCTACTGCGATGAGTCACACCGCGAGAAGCACTTCGCTGCATTCGATTTGATCGCTGTCATGAGTAGCCTTTCGATTGTCCGCTAAGAGGTCCTTGTGGGAGTTGTTCCTTAATAGAAAGTCTCTTTTCTTCCCTCCTGCCGTAATTTTAAATTAAAAGAAATCGTCCAGAAGACGGTGGCAAATTTGCAGTTCGTTCTTCTCCCCACTGAGAGAGCGTGGCCTGAGGGAAACCGATGATTGGCTTTAGAATCCAGCCACTGTTTCTTTGCAGTCTTCTTAGATCATGGTCATCATCTCTGCGGTATTTGTGAATCACTTACTATGTGCCAGGCACTGTACTAAGCGCTGGGATAGATACAATTGATGTTTATATATCTATGATTCTTTTTATCTTGATGGTATTGATGCCTGACTACTTGTTTTGTTTTGTTGTCTGTCTTCCCCTTTTAGGCTGTGAGCCCATTTTTGAGCAAGGATTGTCTCTATCTGTTGCCGAATTGTACATTCCAATCGCTTAGTACGGTGCTCTGCACAGAGTAAGCACTCAATAAATACAATTGAATGAATGACTACAAGATAATCGGGTTGGACACGGTTCCTGTTTGACATGGGAAGCCCAGTCTCAATCCTCACATCACAGATGAGGGAACTGAGGCACAGATAAGTGAAATGACTTTGCCCAGGCAGCAGACAAGCGGCCAAGCCGGGATTAGAACCCAGGTCCCTCTGACTCCCAGGCCCATGCTCTGTCCACTAAGCTACGCTGCTTCTCTAGAGATTCGCTGTGAGCAGGACTCAAACCTGCGTGGGGAAACCCCATTGGATCCAGTGCTCAAAACAGTGCTTGGCACATAGTAAGCGCTTAACAGATTCCATTATTATTATTTCCTAGGGCCTCACTCTAGGCTTCAAGGCTCTCCATCACCTTGCCCCTTCCTACCTCTCCTCCCTTCTCTCTTTCTACCACCCACCCCGCACCCTCCGCTCCTCTGCCGCCCACCTCCTCACCATCCCTCGGTCTCGCCTATCCCCCCGTCGACCCCTGGGCCACGTCCTCCTGTGCCCTCCCTCCTCACAGACAATCGACAATTCAGACAATCGACAATTCAGACAATCGAATTCTCTTCCCCTCTTCAAATCCCTACTTAAAACTCACCTCCTCCAAGAGGCCTTCCCAGACTGAGCTCCCCACTTTTGCCCTCTGCTCCCTCTACCCCCCTTCACCTCTCCGCAGCTAAACCCTCTTCTCCCCCCTTTCCCTCTCCTCCTCCTTCCCTCCCATCCCACCCCCTCAGCACTGTACTTGTCCGCTCGACTGTATATATCTTTATCACCCTATTTATTTTGTTTATTTTGTTTAATGAGATGTACATCACCCTGATTCTATTTAGTTGCCATTTTTTTTATGAGACGTTCTTCCCCTTGACTCTATTTATTGCCGTTGTTCTTGTCTGCCTGTCTCCACCGATTAGACCGTAAGCCCGTCAAACGGCAGGGACTGTCTCTATCTGTTGCCGACTTGTTCATTCCAAGCGCTTAGTACAGTGCTCTGCACATAGTAAGTGCTCAATAAATACTATTGAATGAATGAATACAAGGTAATCAGGTCGGACACAGTCCCTGTCCCACATGGGGCTCACAGTCTTAATCCCCATTTTACAGAGCAAGTAACTGAGAAATGAAATGACTTGCCCTAAGTTATACAGCAGACAAGCGGTGGAGCCGGGATTAGAACCCAGGTCGTTCTGACTCCCAGGCCCATGCTCTACCCAGTAGGCTATGCTGCTTCTCTCCATCTCTGAGATGGGCTAAAGGTGAGCCCAATTTTCCCTGTGGTCTTGCCTGATGACCTTTCCTAATGTCATGTCAATGTCATATTGTTATCGAGCAAGAGCACTGGGAAAGTTATGCTTTAAGTTTTCAGGGAAAAAAAACCCCACAAAACTATTCTTCCCTGGCATTTCTGGTGAAAACCAAGCTTCTCTGCGGGCAATAGAGAGCTGGATAACTAGCTGGACTCCTCAGAGATAACTTTGGGGAGAAAAAGGCTATTTTAGTGGCTGCATGAATGTTATCATGGGCAGTTGTCCACTCAACTGTAAATATTTTCATTACCCTATTTATTTTGTTAATGAGATGTACATCGCCTTGAATCTATTTATTTACTATTGTTTTAATGAGATGTTTTTCCCCTTGATTCTATTTATTGCTATTGTTCTTGTCTATCCGTCTCCCCAGATTAGACTGTAAGCCCATCAAAGGGCAGGGACTGTCTCTATCTGTTACCGATTTGTACATTCCAAGCGCTTAGTACAGTGCTCTGCACATAGAAAGCGCTCAATAAATACTGTTGAATGAATGAATAAATTTCCAGGACAACACCTGAATCTCTTGGCTATTACAGCACAGATGTGTTTAGACTGTGAACCCCATGCGGGACAGGGACTGTGTCAGGCCTAATGATTTTTCATCTTACCTCAGCCTTAGTGCATTGGTGGATACAGATCCTTTCCTCTTCTCCCACTTGCATCTGCATCGCCCTGACTTGCTTTATTTTTATTCCTCCCCCCTCCCAGCCCCACAGCACTTACGTCCATATCTGCCATTTATTTATTTCTATTCATGTCTTTCTCCCCCTCTAGTCTGTAAGCTCTTTGTGGACCGGGAAAGTGTCTGTTTATCGTTCTATTCTACTCTCCCAAGCGTTTAGTACAGTGCTCTGCACACAGTAAGTGCTCAAAAAATGCAATTGACTGACTGGTCTTCCACAAGTCTTCCACAGGTTTCACAGGTCCCAAATGCTTAGTACAGTGTTCTGCATACAGTCAGCGCTCAATAAATACAAACGAATTGAATGAATGAAGGTGCTGCAGTAATAATGTTTCTTAGAAAGTTTGCAAACTCCCGATCCCGTCCTCCCTTTTATTCCCCGGTTTCAGATGGCCGGGAGGCTTGGGTGGTGTCAGCCCAGATCCGTATCTCAAGTCGCCTGGTTGAAATTCTGGATCCTTTTCTCCAAACCTCGAGGAGGTTGTAGAGGAGAGACTGTGGGAACTGGCGAAGTGACAGGATCTGAGGCAGATTAGAGGCAGGAAAAAGGAACTAATTTGTGACACACTTTCCAGACAAGTCACCCCCTTGAGGATAAGCATCCAGGATCAGGAGAGCTTTATATAAAGCTTTTAGCTTAAGCTTTCCCAAATATTGAGTTCTGGTTTCTTCTGGACTAGGAAGGAAGAATGAAGTGTTCTGTGATGTGAGGGTGGGAGAGGGGGAGAGGAGGAAAAGGGAGATCATTCGTGGCTGCTTGTTTTTTATCGTTTCCCAAGGCTTTTTTTT
Source organism: Ornithorhynchus anatinus (assembly GCF_004115215.2). NCBI lineage: Eukaryota > Metazoa > Chordata > Mammalia > Monotremata > Ornithorhynchidae > Ornithorhynchus > Ornithorhynchus anatinus. The sequence goes on from NC_041729.1 coordinate 163,830,320, forward strand.
TTTTTTTCCCATTGCAAGCCGGGCTTTTGCTTGATCTGTTTACAGTAGTTTACTTTCTACCATCTGCTTTGCTGTTCTATCTTCCTAGGGCCCGTGGCACAGAGATGAACGGTGGGAGTCGTGACATCAGTGGCAAAGGGGCCATTCGATTCCTTCATTCATTCAATCAGTATCTGCTGAGCACTTACCGTGTGCAAAACACTGTACTAAGCGCTTGGGAGAGGACGATACAACAAGTGGACACATTCCTAGGTTGTAAACACGTGATGGGCCGGGAATACGTTTTTACAACTAGCGCATTCTACCAAGCACTTAGTACAGTGCTCTCGTTTGTTCATTCATTCATTCAGTTGTATTTACTGAGCACTTACTGTGTGCAGAGCACTGTACTAAGCACTTGGAAAGCATAATTCAGCATCAGAGACAATCCCTACCCAACAACAGGCTCGCAGTCTATAAGGGGGGAGACAGACAACAAAACAAAACAAGAAGATAGGAATCAATAGCTTCAGTAGACACTCAGTAAATTCCACTGATTGGCAGAAGTACAGTCTATGTACTTGGATCTGTATATCTTAATAATAATAATAATTAATAATTATGGTGTTTGTTAAGCACTTACTATGTGCCAAGCACTGTTCTAAGCACGTGGGTAGATACAAGGTCATCAGGTTGACCCACATGGGGCCCACAGTCTTAATCCCCATTTTGCAGAAGAGGTCACCGAGGCATAGAGAAGTGAAGTGACTTCCCCAAAGTAACACAGCAGACAAGTGCCACAGGTAGGATTAGAACCCATGACCTCTGACTCCCAGGCCCGTGCTCTTGCCACTGAGCCATGCATGCTGCTTCCCGAGCACTCTATCTTTCCCCACACCCAGCCCCACAGCACTTATGTACGTATCCTTTTCAGATTGAAGCAGCGTGGTGTAGAAGGGAGGTGAGGTAAGAAGGGACAAGGGGATGGACAGCTTTGAAGCCAATAGCGAGGAGTTTTTGTTTGTTACAGAGGTGGATAGGCAACCAACGGAGATTTATGAGGAGGAGGGTGACGTGTCCTGAGCGTTTCTGTAGAAAGATAGTTTGTGTGTCCAAGGTTGTGGGTTCTGATTCTGACTCTGCTACTTGTCTTCTTTGTGATCTTGGGCAAGTCAGTTAACTTCTCTGTGCCTCGGTTATCTCATTTGTAAAATGGGGACTAAGACTGTGAGCCTCATGTGGGACAGGGACTGTGTCTAACCCAATTATCTTGTATTTACCCAGTTCTTATTACAGTTCCTGACACGTAATTGCTTAACAAATACCGTTATTATTATTATTATTATCATTAGTGAGCTCCAAGAGGGTCAGGTACCCTGTCTAATTCCCACCTGGGAATTCCTTGCCAGCACTTAGAACAGTGCTCTGCGCAGAGTGAGTACTTAATGAATACTACTAATAATGTTGCTATTTGTTAAGCGCTTACTATGTGCAGAGCACTGTTCTAAGCACTGGGGTAGATTCAGGGTAATCAGGTTGTCCCACGTGAGACTCAGAGTTAATCCCCATTTGCCAGACGAGGGAACTGAGGCACGGAGAAGTTAAGTGACTTGCCAACAGTCACACAGCTGACAAGTGGCAGAGCCAGAATTCGAACTCATGAATACTATTACTGTATCCTTATATTTTGCTTCTTGCCTTATCAATTATTTATTTTATTGTCTGACTCCCCCTTTAGACTGTGAACTCCTTGTGGACAGGGAACCTGTCTACCAGCTCCATTATATCATAATCTCTTATATCATAGTCTCCCAAGTGCTTATTCATTCAGTAGCATTTATCGAGCACTTACTGTGTGCAGAGCACTGTCCTAAACTCTTGGGAGAGTACGATATAACAATAAGCAGATATATTCCCTTCCCACAATGAGCTTACACTCTAAAAGGAGGAGTTTGCAGTCTAGAGGGAGCTTTCATCACAGTGCTCTGCACATAGTAAGCATTCCATAAATACCACTGGTCGATTCATCTCAACTCACTGATGAATTCTCACGTTCCCATACCCACTTAGATCCTCGTATTGTAATGTGATTCAGATATGTTCCCTAACAATCCAGGATTTTGGCTTCTAGATTAAAGACTTAGATTGGCAGAATCCCTGGGAGGTCCTTTCTACAGTAAACATCACATCAGATAATAGAATAATTCTTTTGGGGCATCAAAAAGAGAATCCGAGCATCTTTACTCCTTCGCAGAGATCACCCCTCCGCCCCTACAATAAACAGCCGCAGGGCTTCATCTACCTGATTTATGGATTTATTAATGAATTAATGAAGCGATTAAGCACCCACATACTCACTGAATTCTGCTGGACCCTGTACAGAATTAGGTAACAAGTCGCTTGTGCATTTGGACAGACATCAAGCGAATGAATAAAAGCATTTACATCATGCTTTCTGTGGGGTGGGGAGTGAGAAGCAAGATGAAAGAATTGCGTGTTCCGAGGAGAGTGAAGGGGTCGAGTAGCAACTTCAATCATTCTTCCGGGGAGCCTGTGAGACTCCTTGGGCGATCCGAGATTCCTGGTGGCCTCTGAAGGGAGCTGAGGAAGAGGTTTGGTCAGTAGGCAGGAACTGCAAGCGGGGAGCTGGGCGTTGGGGAGAAGCAGCATGGCTTAGTGGAAAGAGCCCGGGCTTGGGAGTCAGAGGACATGGGTTCTAATCCCTGCTCCTCCACTTGCCTGCTGTGTGACCTTTGGCAAGTCACTTCACTTCTTATGCTGCTTCTCTATTATTATTTCTAATAATGGTGGTAATAATGAGGGAAAAGCTAGACTGAGAGTGAAGAGCTATGAAGCAGAGGGCAAAAAGGAATGGGTCTAGTGGGTTGTAAAGGATGGTACATTGGCGAGGCTTTGGGAAGACAGGAGGAGTTGGTTGGGTTGTGGAGGGTTGAGGAAAGTTGGGGGAGGGGGAGGAGTAGGTGCGCAGTGAAGCAGCATGGCCTAGAGCACAGGGGTGGGAGTCAGAAGAACCTGGGTTCTAATTCCAGTTCTACCCATCAGTCAATCGTATTTCATTCACCCAACAATATTTATTGAGTGTTTATCATCAATCAGTCAATCTTGATTATTGAGTCCTTACTGTGAGCAGAGAACTGTACTAAGCACTTGGGAGAGTCCAACAGAAAGATAAACAGACACATTCCCTGTCCACAAAGAACTTACACTTGTCTTCTCTGTGCCTCAGTTCCCTCATTTGGAAAATGGGCATTAACAGTGTGAGTCCCATATGAGACATGGACTGTGTCCAACCTGATTAGCTTGTATCTACCCCAGCATTTAGTATGGTACCTAGCAGATAGTAAGCACTTTACACAATATTGCATAGTGGCTAGTGCATGGGCCTGGGAGTCAGAAGATCATGGATTCTAAACCCAGCTCTGCCACTCGTCTGCTGTGTGGCCTCGGGCAGGTCACTTCACTTCTCTGTGCCTCAGTTATCTGTAAAATGGGGGCAATGACTGTGAGTCCCCTTTGGGACAGGGACTGTGTCCAACTCGATTGCTTTGTATCCAACCCAGTGCTTAGTAAAGTGTCTATAACATAGTAAGTGCTTAATGGATACCAGAATTATTATTAAATACCAAAAAAAAAATGCCAAAAGGGCACAGTAATCCCAGACTATTGGCTTGGTTCTGGAGTCCACCAACTTGATTTCATTCATTCAATTGTATTTATTGAGCACTTACACTGCTTCTCCTAGTAAACAGGGTTCAATATAGATAAATGGAATTATAGATATATACATATGTTCATAAGTTCTGTGGGCGGGCGGTCGGGGGGAAGAGCAAAGGAATCAAGTCAGGGTGATATGGAAAGTGGTCACAGTTTGGGAAGGCCTCTTGGAGGAGGTGAGCTTTCAGTAGGGCTTTAAAGGGGGGGAGAGTCATTATCTGGCAGATTTGAGGAGGGAGGGCGTTCCAGGCCAGAGGTAGGAGGTGGGCCAGGGATTGGCGGTTAGACAGGTGAGAATGAGGCACAGTGAGAAGGTGAGTAGCTGCAGAGGAGTGGAGTGTGTGGGCTGGGATGGAGAATGAGAGAAGGGAGGTGAGGTAAGAAGGGACAAGGGGATGGACAGCTTTGAAGCCAGTAGCGAGGAGTTTTTGTCTGTTACAGAGGTGGATAGGCAACCAATGGAGATTTTTGAGGAGGGGGGTGACGTGTCCTGAGCGTTTCTGTAGAAAGATAGTCTGGGTAGTTGAGTGATCTGTTCTCCCCACTTTGCCCAAGCCATGGAGAAAAAAATGAAACATATGTTTTGTTAAGAAATATGATTACCCAACACCATATGGAACGGCATGGAAGCATTAGAAGGCTGTGGAACAAAGCAGTTCTGCCCACCAGGCCCACTCCTCATAAAAGAAAAAAAAATAGGTAAATCATTTTTTATTGGAATGGGTTAGGATTTTCTGGAGAAACAGAAACTGGCCAGAAATAGTAGTAGTATAGTAGCAGCAGCAGCAGCATGGTAGAGTGGCTAGAGCCTGGGCCTGGGAGTCAAAAGGACCTGGGTTCTAATCATGACTCCGCCACTTGTCTCCTGTGTGACTTTGGGCAAATCATTTCCCTTCTCTGTGCCTCAGTTCCCTCATCTGTAAAATGGGGATTAAGACTGAGAGCCTCATCTGGGACAGGAACTCTCTCCAAGCTGTTTACCTTGTATCTACCTTCAGCGATTAGAACAGTACTTGACAAATAATAAGCGCTTAACAAATACCATTATTATTAGTTGTAATAATAGTAGTAGTAGTAGAAGCAGTGTGGCTTAGTGGTAAGAGCCTGGGCTTGGGAGTCGGAGGTTGTGGGTTCTAATCCCAGCTCTGCCAGTTGTAGATTTGTGTGACTTGGGGCAAGTCATTTCACTTCTCTGTGCCTCAGTTACCTCATCTGGAAAATGGGGATTAAGACTGAGCCCCACGTGGGACAAGCTAATAACCTTTGTATCCACCCCAGTGCTTAGAATATTGCTCGGCACATAGTAAGCACTTAACAGATACCACTATTATTATTATTAGTAGTAGTAGTAGTAGTAATAGTAGTAGTATTGTATCTACCCCAGTATTTAGAACTGTGCCTTTAGATTGTGAACTCATCGTGGACAGGGAATGTTACTGTTTATCGTTGTATTGGGAAGCAGCACGGCCTAGTGGCAAAAGCACGGGCTTGGAAGTCAGAGGACATAGGTTCTAATCCTGGCTCCACCACTTGTCTGCTGGGTGACTTTGAGCAAGTCACTTTATGTCTCTGGGTCTCAGTTACTTCATCTGTAAAATGGGGATGAAGACTGTGAGCCCCATGTGGGTCAACCTGAATACCTTGTATCTACCCCGGTGTTTAGAACAGTGCTTGGCACATAGTAAGCACTAGAAAGATACCATCAGTATTAATAATAATAGGACAGGGAGGAAGAGGAAGAGAAGAAAGAGGAGGGAGGGAGAAGGAGAGAGCAGAAGATGAAGAGGAGAAGGAGGGGGGATCACAGAGAAAGGAGAAAGGGGAAGAGGAAAAGGATAGGATGAGAAGGGAGAGGTCAAGGGAGGAGAATGATGAGGGGAAGGAACAAAAAGGGGGAAAGGTTGAGGAGTGGGCAAGGACTTGCCCAAGGTCACGCAGCAGGTGAATGGCAGAGCTGGGAGTGGAATTTTGGTCACCTGTTGTCAGAAGCAGTGTTTTTTCACCCTGCCACGCTTCCTGTGTTCTGTCTGATACTCTAAAACAGCATCCCGAAGATGATGAAAACAACTTCATCACAGTCTTTGCTCGGTTACCCAGCCCAAACTCTTTCCAGCTGCTCATGTGTGAGGAGAACAAAGGAAGAAGAGAGTTGACCCTACCCCAGTTCTTCCCTAAAGAGTCAGGCAGTTGGATTTATTGAGCACTTACTGTGTGTGGAGCACTGTACTAAGCGCTTGGGCTTGGGGGAATACAATAGAACAATAAAGACACATTCTGACTACACTGAGCTTACAGTCTAGAGGGAGGGACAGATACTAATGTAAATAAAGAAAATACAGATAAAATAATGATGGTATTTGTTGAGTGCTTACTATAAGCCAAGATATGTACATAAGTGCTGTGAAGCTGGGAGGGGGAATGAATAAAGGGAGCAAGTCAAGGTGACACAGAAGGGAGTGGGAGAAAAGGAAAGGAGGGCTTAATCAGGGAAGGCCTCTTGGATTAGACGGGCCTTCAATAAGGCTTTGAAGTGGTGGGGGAGTCATTTTCTGTAGGACACGAAGAAGGAGGGCGTTCCAGGCCCGAAGCAGCACTTGGGTAAGAAGTCGGCGGCGAGATAGACGAGATGTGGGCAGAGAACATGTCTTCCAACTCTCTTGTATTATACTCTCCCAAGAATTTAGTACAGTGCTCTGCTCACAGTAAGCACTCAGTAAATACAATTGACGGACTGACTGACTGATCTGTAAAATGGTGATTAAAATTGGGAGCCCCAGTGTGGGACAGGAACTGTGTCCAACCCGATTATCCTGAATCTACATCAGCATTTAGTACAATGCCTGGCACGCAGTAAGCACTTTACAAGCACCACTTAAAAATAAAAAAAAGTAGCAGTTCATTTGATCTGGAAAGACAAGCAGTGGAGGAAGGAAAAAAACTCTACCAACAGGAGTTTCATTAAGAAACTGGTGCCGATTCTGGCAATACATTGCTAATATCAATGTGAGCTGGGAGTACAAGACCTGCACACTGTTTTGGAAATGAGGAGAGACTTGATAAAGAATTAGCTTTACTGGTATTTTTAAATGCTCCATTGCCAAGACCCGTGATACTCTGTGAAATCCATACAGGTCCTCTCTCCCTGCTGGGTTTAATTTCAGAATCTGATGCTATTATCAACCCTCTGAGGAAAATACATCTCCCTGTTTCCTCTTAAAAGTATACAACGCAATGCATTCACTTCCAGCCCCTTGCGCCCCAGTGGGTGATAGAGAAATTGATGGAGGTTTGAGGATGAGTTGGGAATAGGGGGAGTGGAGGAAAGGTTTAGAAAGAGCTAGGAAGGAAACCGGAGGGAAGAAGTGTGGCTTAGTGGAAAGAGCCCAGGTTTGGGAGTCAGAGGTCATGAGTTCTAATGGCGGCTCCGTCACCTGTCAGCTGTGTGACTTCGGGCAAGTCACTTAACTTCTCTGTGCCTCAGTTCCCTCATCTGTGAAATGGGGATTAAGACTGTGAGCCCCAAGTGGGACAACGTCATTACCTTGTATCTCCCCGGAGCTTAGAACAGTGCTTGGCACATGGTAAGCTTTTAACGAATACCGTTGTTATTATTACTGGCTGTCTGTGGACAAGTTGTTTCATTTTTCAGGGCCTCAACTACCTCATCTGTAAAATGGGGATGAAGACTGTGAGCCTCACTTGGGACATGGAATGTGTCCAACCTGATTAATTTGTACCTACCCCAGAGTGTAGTAGAGTGGCTGGCCAAAGAGTAAGCACTTGAAGCAGCAGGGCATAGTGACCAGAGCATAGGCCTGGGACTTAAAAGGTCATGGGTTCTAATCCCAGCTCCGGCACTTGTCTGCTATGTGACCTTGGGCAAGTCACTTAACTTCTCTAGGCCTCAGTTTCATCATCTGCAAAATGGGGATTGAGATGGTGAGCCCCATGTGGGACAGGGACTGTGTCCAACCTGATTATCTTGTATCTACCCCAGCTCTTAGAACAGTGCCAGGCACATAGTAAGCACTTAAAATATCCCATAATCATTATTATTACTATTTTAAATTCCTTTGGAGCATTTAAGCTTTTCATCAAAATGATGCTGAAACAGTGCAAAATCAATCAATCGATCAATCAGTGGTACTGATTGAGTGCTTACTACATGCAGAGCACTCTACCAAGTGCTTGGAAGAGCATTCATTCATTCAGTTTTATTTATTGAGCTCTTACTGTGTGCGCTAAAACTGTGAGCTCGTTGTGGGCAGGGATTATCACTCTTTATTGTTGTACTGTACTTTCCCAAGTGCTTAGTACAGTGTTTTGCACACAGTAAGCCCTTAATAAGTACAACTGAATGAATGAATGCAGAGTACTGTACCAAGCGCTTGGAAGTGTCCTCATTCATCCATTCAATTGTATTTACTGAGTGTTTACTCTGTTGAGAACACTGTAGTGAGTGCTTGGGAGAGTACAATGTAACAATAAGCAGACACATTCCCTGTCCACAATAAACTTGCAGCCTAGAGGGGGAGACAGACATTAATAGAAATAAATAAATGACAGACATGGACATAAGTGGTGTGGGCCTGGGAGGGGAGATGAATAAAGGGAGCGAGTCAGGGCGATACAGAAGGGAGAGGGAGAAGTGGAAAGGGGGGCTTAGTCAGGGAAGGTCTCTTGGAAGAGAGAATAGTATGATAGCAGGCACTTTCCCTGCCCTCAACGTGCTTTCCAGTACAGAGGGAGAGGCAGATATTAATAGAAATTCCTCCCTGTGGACAACTGTCATACTTTGGTTCTCGCCTTGATTTAGGCATCTGATCTACTCAAAACTCTAAAATGCTTTGGATTCTCCCATCAGTTAACTTTATCTCCCATTTGCCGATTTCTAACATCTGAGTTAGGAAATATCAGTGTTGCATTTTTAGGCTTCCAGGACTCGAGAGAGTCTGAAAAATGCCATAAATTAAGCAACTCTTCCTTGCCCCTTCTTTGTATCGCCAAAGTTTTCACAGGCTCTTTCCTTTCAGCTCAATCTTACTGCCTCTGGCCTGGAGGAATTACCCTGAACTCATTTTGTGCTTGAAACTGTGAGATTGCTTTCCTTATTAGTATTCATTAGCTACACTTTGATTTTATATTCCTGTTTCTTTTTATCAATAGTTTCAATTTGCTCCTAAGGTTAAACAAATCTTGCCTCTCCCTAGTTCGCTGGACTGTTTGGTAGTAAATCGTGTTTTGGGGAAGAACTTTGAGCTTCATTGGAAGAAAGGAGCTAATGTATATAAATTAAAGAAGGATTATTACTATTTTTAATCGTGCTTAACAGTAAATGGAAGCTGGCAGGAACCGGTTTGGGTAGGGGACGGGTGGCCACAAAGCTATAGCTTAAAGAGGAGCCTTATTTTTATTTATTGTGACTATTATCATGTTATTATTATTATTTATTCCTAATTAAAAACTAGAGGTCACCGCTACCCAAATAGTGGAAGAAAGAACCTTGCGATTTTATCATCTGAGTGCTCTCCCCGTGCTAATGATTATTTACAGAGAAGGCAGGATATCGATTGGTTAAAACATTGAAGCATATGGGCTAGTCCGTCTGGAAATCTACATTTTGCCTCTGACCCTGGTATATTGTCACATAGCATTTTTTTTTTCCCCATTTCAAAGACCGGACAAAGACCGTGACTTTTGAGAAAGAAATGTAGAGTCTTACTTGATACGATCAGGTTTGACCCAGAATTTGTCTGTGTTTTTAGCAACTAGACCTGGGGCTCATTGTTTCGAAAACGAGAAGAGGCCGGAATTTTTATTGGGTCAGATCTGCACAGGTGGAAAAGCTGTATTCTGAGACCTCCAGGGCTCACACAGTCTCCTCTGTACACCTAGTTCTTGAGGAGCTGGGCCACCCTGAGGATCTGGATTGATATCTTGGAGAGTGGAATTTGGCTGACCATTTATAGCATTTCTTTTGAGCTGAATACCATTTTTCAATCTTCAACAGATCGTGTTTTCAAAACAAGAGAAAACTCTTTCAAGTGTGACCTTCTGACATTACCTCTCTCTAAATGGATGGGTAGTGTGTTTGTTATAATACTTAGGAATCTGAAAGTCACCCATGAAGCTTCATTTTCGACTTCTAAACATGGGCAGTGGAAGATTTGATTGCCCCAGTAATCAGAGTCAGAGGACCCGGGTTCTAAACCCAGCTCCGCCACTTGTCTGCTGTGTGACTTCTCTGGGCCTCAGTTACCTCAATTGTTAAATGGGGATGATGAGCCCTTTGAGGGACATGGACTGTGTCCAAACTGATTAGCTTGTATCTTGTATCCACAGCAGCATGGCTCAGTGGAAAGAGCCTGGGCTTCGGAGTCAGAGGTCATGGGTTCGACTCCCGGCTCTGCCACTTGTCAGCTGTGTGACTGTGGGCGAGTCACTTAACTTCTCTGTGCCTCAGTTACCTCATCTGTAAAATGGGGATTAACTGTGAGCCTCCCGTGGGACGACCTGATTACCCTGTAACTACCCCAGTGCTTAGAACAGTGCCCTGCATATAGTAAGCGCTTAACAAATGCCAACATTATCACACTGCCTGGCGCATAGAAAGCTCTTAACAGTCCTCTAGACTGTAAGCTTGTTGTGGGCAGGGAATGTATCTGTTTACTGTTGTATTGTCCTCTCCTAATCGCTTATTGCAGTGCTCTGCACACAGTGAGAGCTCAATAAATACAATTGGATGAATAAACAAATGCCATTAAAAAAATGCAGTGTATAAGGTAGTGGGGCAGCATGAGAAAATTTTCTTTCTCAATTTGGAATCAAATCAATCATTTCATGGTACTTATTGATCACTAATGGTGTGCAGAGAACTATACAAAGTGCTTGGGAGGGGACAGTAGAGGAACAAAAGATCCCTGTCCATAAGGATCTTTGTCTTATGCTATCGAATCATTTCTGACCCATAGCAATACCATGGACACATCTCTTCCAGAACGCCCCGCTCTCCATCTGCAATCGTTCTGGTAGGGGATCCAGAGAGTTTTCTTGGGAAAAATCTGGAAGTAGTTTACCATTGCCTCCTTCCATGCAGTAAACTTGAGTCTCTGCCCTGGATTCTCTCCCATGCTGCTGCTGCCCAGCACAGGTGAGTTTTGATTTGTAGCAGATGGCCTTCCACTCGCTAGCCACTGGCCAAGCTAGGATTGGAATGGACAGGCCTTGGCTTCACTCTCCCTCCCGTAGTCAAGACTGGTAGAGGACTAGAAACTCTCCAGATGCGACCCTGAGAGGGGATAAGGATCTTACAATCTTGTAGATTTCCTTCCCTAAATGAAGTAGTTTGGGCAGTATTGAACCCACACACCTAGTCCATCCTGATAAAAGAAACATCTTTTTTATTGAATAATTTTATTTTTTTAAATTTATCAACTTGTGTGAGACACTGATAAATCTTTTTCTCTCTAAAGAGAAGGGAGAATAGGAATTGAATCACCCCATTTTACCGATAAGGAAACTGAGGCAGAGAGACGTTAAGTGACTTCCTCAGTGCTGACCCATTACCAGAACCAGTGATTAGGTGCAGCTCTATAGAAATACCGTTTATAACGGCATGCAGCAATCGAGCAAGCTATTTTGGAACTATGCATACATTAGTGTTCTAATGCAGCATGATACAATAATGTGTGAAAAAGTATACGATCGCACCTTGTTTAAATTTGCAGTTTTTGTGCATAATCTGACAGTGAGCTCTTGTCAGGAGAAAAGAAAAGTTTACAGAAGCATAAAGATCAGTGCCGAGTGTGTTGTTCAGATTGTTCTGGGTGGAATTTTTATAATTCAGTTTTGTTTTGTATCACTTTAGGAGAGATCAAAGGTGGACGTTAAACTCATTTTGTCAAATTTTCAATGCAGCTCAATGATTTCTTTCACCCGATGGAAGCTAAAACAGTGTCTGTCTGTTTATCTATCTGTCTGTCTATCTATCTATCTATCTATCTATCTATCTATCTATCTATCTATCTATCTTTCTATCTATCTATCTATCTGATATATATATGTATATGTGTTTGTGTGTGTGTGTGTGTGTGTCTATATATAGATCCACTTGAAAACATAAAACTTCTGTTGTGTTCCTCATTTATTGGTCTTTAGAAAGTCAGACAAAGGAGACTATACGTGCACCTTTAGATATAATGGACAAAATAACTTACGCAATTAGTATTTTCTATGATTGAGGCAATTAAAGGATTAGGGAACCACAACGCTAATCCCACGTTGGAAGAAGCTTCAGAGAATGGAACCATGTGGACTATGGAGTCATCTCTGTAGAGTTGACTTCTGATTTTTTAAAATCTCTCACTAAACCATCTGTCGTAGCGTAGTCTCATCTATACGTGGTGATTTTTCATTTTTACTGGGAAATGACGGGCTTCAAAGAGCAAAAGGCAAGGGTGCCGCCATTTTGGATCTCTTCAACTCAGACTTGAAACTCTCGAGTCTTGTTTGGGATGAGGGAAACTGAAAGTCCAGCTCACAGAACTGAGAGGCAATTGTCCCCATCTTCACCTTAGAATGTGCACCTTATCAGGCGTGGTTCAGTGGAAAGACCACCGGCTTGGGAGTCAGAGGACGTGGGTTCTAATCCCGACTCCGCCACTTGACTGCTGTGTGATCTTGGGCAAGTCCCTTAACTTCTCTATGCCTCAGTTACCTCATCTGTAAAATGGCGATTAAGACTGTGAGCCCATTGTGGGGAAACCTGGTTACCATCTATCTACCCCAGCGCTTAGAACAATGCTTGGCACATAGTAAGCGCTTAACAAATACCATAATAACAATCATTCTTATACTATACCATTCTTACTGTATGGTGGCATACACACACACACACACCCCATACCAATTATCACTATTATTATTATCATCGTTATCTTTATTGTTTATTTTATCATTAGCATGTCCATTACAGGACTCATTTTGGGGTCATTACAAAATGGGAGATTGGATGCTCATTATTTTGTTATCTTTTTAATGTGGAGATCTGGCATATTACTCACTACTCTACGTGCTCACGAACTTGACCCTCAATGAAAAGAGAATGAAAGCCAAGTACAACACGTCACGCTCTTCCTGCTCTTCTTCCTCCTCCTCCTCCTCCTCGACTTCATCCTCCTCCTCTTACTACTTCTACATGTCTTCAAAATAATTGGACACATGCCACCATTATTCTTTTCAAAATGGAGTTTAGAAAGGTTAAAATAATATTGACGGAGAACTTAAAGTGTATTAAGCAGCGATGAATGCCGGTATATCATCTCGTTATCATCTTGGTTTTCAGGATGGAAATTTCCAAGCATTCACTTTCTTTGCCCTGTGAAAACATCTAATTTCTAGTAATTGTGACTTCCTTTTAGATGGAGAGAAAAGAAAAGCAACCTGGAGCTTGATAAATTCTATGTTGGTAGCCCATTTTTCTGTTGGAGCTGGAGAGAGAGATGGTCGTCTAATTGATAATTCAGTTAGGAGATTAATCCAGATCACTGGTTGCCCAAATCTGTGACACAGTCTCTTGGTTCAAAAGAGAGATGACTCTCAGCCTAATTACAAGGCTTCTGGACAGAGAATTCACATGAAAGCTCCTTTCCTTTCTTTTATTTTTTTTTTTGGTATTTGTTAAGCACTTACTATGTGCCGGGACGTGTACTAAGCAATGGGGTAGATAAAAGCTAATCAGGATGGACAAAATCCCTGTCCCACATAGGGCTCACAATCTTAATCCCCATTTTACAGATGAGTCAGTCAGTCAGGCCATTGTATTTATTGAATGCTTACTATGTGTAGAACACTGTACTAAGCTCTGGGGAGACTACAATATAACAATAAGGAGGCACATTCCATGCCTATAACAAGCTTACACTAGCGGGGAGAACAGATACTTATATAAATAAAGTAATTGAGGCCCAGATAATTTAAATGACTTGCCCCAGGTGACAGAGCAGACCTTGGAACGTTCCTCTAATATTTTGTCTTTCTATATGAAGATTTCTAAATGGGTTAACAATTGCTGTGTATATCTGTCTCTACAGGGCTAGTTAGATAGATAGGTAGGTAGGTAGATAGATAGATAGATAGATAGATAGATAGATAGATAGATAGATAGATAGATATACACACTGATCTTAAAAGATAAGATTTTCTGCCCTTGTTTTAAATGAGCTATAACTGGCGAGTCAGAAGATAAAGAGATGTCCAAGATAAAAGAGGCTGATGTACAGGGATCAGAGAGACAAGGAATGTTAACAGTCACAGTGGCCATTTGATTTGCTTGAGAGAGAGAAAGTCAACTGAATTAAATGGATGATTCTGTCTTGGATTACCCAGTAGACCTTTCTTTCATGGAGCAGATTAAGCGGCTAATTGTCAAATATCCACTTTGTTCTATCTGTACAGATGGTAGGCAAGGAATGTATCTACCAATTCTTTTTCATCGTACTCTCCCGAGTGCTTAGTACAGTGCTCTGCACACAGCAGATGCTGAAGAAATAGGATTGATTGGTTGATTGACTGATTGATTTGGGCTATTGTCCGATTCTATTTATCAATAGTCATCAGTGAGATTTATTGAGCGCTTACTACTAAGCGCTTGGGAGAGTACAGTACAGCAGAATTAGCAGACATGTTTTCTGCCCATAACGAGTTTACGGTCTAGAGGGGGAAACTGACATTACTATGAATAAATAAGTAATTTATAATGAATCATTTAAAGATATGCACAAAAGTGCTGTCAGGTTGGGATTAGGGTGAATATCAACTGTCCAAAGGTCACAGATCCTTGTGCACAGACAATGCAAAAGGGAGAGCGAGCCAAGGAAAAGAGGACTTAATCGGGGAAGGCCTCCTGGAGAAGATGCGACCTTAATTATTTCAAGAATCTTGAAAACAACCGGCTGACATGGGCAGTGAAAACCAAAGTAGTCACCCCACTGGTGGCCCTGGTAACCACTTCTGGCTCAGTAATCAAATCAATCATTCATTCTTTCAATCGTATTTATTGAGCTCCGAGTGTGTACAGAGCACTGTAATAATAATGATGACATTTGTTAAGCACTTACTATGTGCCTAGCACTGTTCTAAGTGCTGGGGGTGGGGGGGAAACATGGTAATTAGGGTGTCCCATGTGTGGCTCACAGTCTTCATCCCCATTTTACAGATGAGGTAACGGAGGCCCAGAGAAATGAAGAGACTTGCCCAAGGTCACACAGCTGACAAGTGGCAGAGATGGGATTAGATCCCATGACCTCTGACTCCCTAGCTCGGGCTCTTTCCACTGTGTCATTATCATTATTTATTTATTCTTACATATGGTCGAATAAATGGTAAGCATTTGAGAGAGTAAAATACAACTGAGTTGGTAGATATGTTCCCTGCTCACAGCAGGTTTGCAGTCTAGAGGAGCTACTAGATTTTATATTCTAATTCTCATCTGTACATTCTTTCCCAGCACTTAGAACAGTGCTTTGTGCTTAGAAAGAGTAATGATAATGTTCATAAATGAAGATTGAATGAA
Source organism: Ornithorhynchus anatinus (assembly GCF_004115215.2). NCBI lineage: Eukaryota > Metazoa > Chordata > Mammalia > Monotremata > Ornithorhynchidae > Ornithorhynchus > Ornithorhynchus anatinus. The sequence goes on from NC_041729.1 coordinate 163,845,606, forward strand.
TGAATGAACGATAAACTTCTGTTATTTTTAAAGGCGTTTGCTCAGCGCTTACTTTGTGAGAAGCAATGTGGCTTAGTGGAAAGAGTCTGGGGTTGGGAATCCAAGTTCTAATCCCGGCTCTGCCACTTGTCTGCTGTGTGACTTTGAGCAAGTCACTTAACTTCTCTGTGCCTCCATTACCTCAGCTGTAAAATGGGGATTAAATGTGTGAACCCCACATGGGACAACCTGATTACCTTGTATCTACCCCAGCGCTTAGAACATAGTAAACATAGCGCACATAGTAAACACTTTTAACAGATATGATCATCATGATCATCATCATCATCACTAGGTGCTGGGGTAGGTATAAGGTGATTAGGTGGGACACAGTCCATGTCCCACATGGAGCTCACAGTCTAATCCCCATTTTCAGATGAGAAAACAGTAGCACGAAGGAAGTGACCTACCCAGGTCACACAGCAGACAAATGGGGCAGTGGGAATTAATACCCAGGTCTTCTGAAAGCCAGGTCCTTGCTTTAACCACTAGGGAACACTGCTTCTCAAGAAATCTAGACTCTTTCAACAGAAAAGAAAAAAATTCTTCTTTCCTTTCCCCATTTTAAGGTATTGGTATTCCTTCAGTGTAGGGGAGCATTGGCTTCTAAGGATAGCTACAGCTCCTCCTTTAAATCAGTCATTCAGTAGTATTTATTGAGCTTTTACTTAAGACACTTTCCCTGCCCACAACAAGCTTATAGTCTAAGGATGGGTTTTCCTAACTAGATGAAAATAAGTAAGCGTGTGAGAGGTTCCGTATTGTTATCTTCTCTTGTTTTGAGGAAAAAGGCATTTTAGTTGAGGGAATGTACTATGAAAACATGTACTACGTTTTCAGTTTCCTATGATATTTTTGTTCTTCTCATAAACAGTCATGGTTTTTTTGATAGCAGGTATCATACTTGAAGTCCAATCGAAGAGCAAATATAGCCTTCTGTTTTTTTTTTTTTTTGTGGTATTGTAGTGAGCGGTGAGTCATTTGGGTTTTCTAAAGTTTGAAACAGATAAGAAAAAATCATATCAATTACTCATCATGAGAGGTAAACTCAGCAAGTCCGTGTGTTAGCATTATTCCTAATAGTGCTAACAAAATGGTCACATTTCTTACTTTAGGAGAGCTTAGCTACCAGCAGATGTTTATACACAACCCCAAACATCTCCTTACAGCCCAATTTTGAGGGGAGAAATTTGTGGCATGAAGGCTGCAGTTGTAACCATCGTATTTCAAGGCAAATCTACTTTACAGAACTGCTTGGCCTTCATATATTAAAAAAAAAATAGCTTGGCCACAGCCTTAATACCAACCCATGCCAACATCTGGCAGGGAGATGGAGATCTGGGAATTTGTTGCTTGAAGCCACGGAACAAAGTGTTCCGATCCGACCGGCAAACAGAGACAAGAACTGGAGCTGGAATTTTCAGGAGCAGAAACGTCTTAAGTGCCTGGAAAATTGGCCAGTTGAGTCACCACGCAGGCACTAAAACCAAACTAATTTTAAGCAGGTCAAAGTTCAGAGATTCCCTCTGGAATTCAAAAGGTTTTTTTTTCTTTTTTTTTAAAGAGTCTCATGTTTAAGTGAAAAGGGTCAAAGTTGATGGACTGTTCCAATTTTTTGCATGCTTTCCCTTAGCTGGAATTAGCATGAGGAACTGTAAGACTGGCACTTCCCCGTTTGGCTGAGAAATATTTTAGAGCAGTGAAGGCAGTCGGTCCAGAGAGATCCACGGCGGTCTTTCTCTTCAAAAATGTGTGAGTTTGGGGTAGCGGCGGTGGTGTAATGCTTCAGAGCTTTGGAGGATATTTACTTCCTCTTAGATCTGGGTAGGAGACTAGTCATTTTAGAAGAAAGTTATCCCTCTCTGTCTTGCGTCAAAAACTTCCGAAGAAATAAAGAGAAACTTCTATCGAAGGAGTAATGTGACTGTGGAAACGTGCCGGTGATTCCAGTTCTGAGCAGACCAGAGACAGGGAAGAGCTCGGATGCAGGGATTATTCAGAATGAGAGAGTTTCTACACGCAGAAGGTCACAAAGGTCGGAGTGAACAGGTATGTCTCGGGCTTCAGGATAACCGGGTCGCGCTCTCCTCAGAGTGCTTCTTCAGCAGAGAGATGTTCTCCCTGGGACAGGAAAGCGTGCTTAGTACAGTGCTCCACACACAGTAAGTACTCAATAAATAACAGTCGAATGAAATAACGATCCAACGACGTTAGAATTGCAAAACGACACCAGTCCGTCGAGAGGTCCCGGATTCAATTTTCGGGGGTCAGCACGTGGATAGGTCTTGATGAAATCCCATTGTTCGCCAAGAGAGAAATCCCTCTGAGCAGAGCAGGACTGGTGAGTTCGACCTCAGGTGGGCAAAAGCTAGAGATACCCACAAGAAACGCTACACAAGTCTCATAGCTTAGTCGAGGTTAAAATACCTTTTTGTCTTTTGTGTGGTCTGAAGATAGGTCAATGTGGCTTAGTATGGTGCCCCAGAGTTTAGTACAGTGCCTAGCGCATAGTAAGTGCTTAACAGACACCATCATCACCATCATCATCATTAGGGAGAAGATCATTTTTGGAGGGGAGAGGGTGGAGGAGGCGAAAGAGGGTGAAAACTCATTGAAATAAGTTCAGGCTAGACCCTTGAAAAATGATATTCTCTGCTTCATGAAGGGAGTGATTTGTCCTGTCAAACTGAGAGACAAAAAGCAGCTCAGGACACCTGGGAAGTATGGCTAATGTGTAAACTGTGCTAATTACTCCCTAAACCTACCTTACCCTTATTAGTGGTTTGATTTTTTTCACAATACACTATCTGGTACAATTTGTTTTTTTCATTTTACACCCATAGAATCAGTGGAAAAGATCCCTTTAATTTTACAAATGCCACTTAACCGCAGCTGAAATCACTTTAGGGATTTGGATTTTGTATTCTGTTTACTATATGTCTCAAGTGGTATGAACTTAGTAGTCTCTGTTTATCTCTAAGCAGACAGTTCAGTTCACACACCACAACTTTTACCGTGCAGATAATAGCTTCCACGCCAGGGAGAATTCCGTGGGAGAAAAGCTGTATGTAAATACAATATATTTAGCTAGCAGCGAGCCCAAGTTATGCTCAAAGTTTAGATGTGGAGAACCTTGTATGAACCTGCCAAATGCATTCCCCATCTGTCATGGCAACCGGGCCTAGTGGAATGAGCATGAGATTGGGAGTCGGAAGACCTGGGTTCAAGTCCTAGCATCGGTAGGGGCCTTCTGGGTGACTTTGGGTGAGCCTCTTAATCAATCCATCAGTCAAATTTATCGAGTGCCTTCTTTCTGCAGAACACTGTGCTAAGGTTTTGGGAGAATACGGTATAACAGAGTTGGTAGACATGTACCCGGCCCACAACAAGCTCGCAGTCTAGAGAGGAGCATGCAGACAATTTAAAGTCCGGAGCTTTCAGTTGTAAACTCTCTGGGCCTCTTTTTCCTCTGTAAAATGGGGATGAAAAATCAGGACCCCTGCCTGGGTCGGAGGCAGTGTCCGATCTCATAATCCCTTATCTACACTGGTGTTTAACACAGAATAGTGCTTGCTACTCATTATTATTTTTGCTAATAATAATAATATTAGTATTGGCAGAAGGCTAGGAACTGAAGCTGGTTTTCTACTTACTTGCTGTCACCTACTCAAGATTGGTTTATAATTTCTACTTTCGGTAATAGTAAGAATAATAGCGGTATTTGTTAAGAGCTTACTATGTGCCAGACACCGTACTAAGTGCTGGGGTGGATACAAGTAGTCAGGTTGGACACAGTCTCTGTCCCACGTGGGGCTCACAGTCTTAATCCCTTTTCCAGATGAGGGCACGGAAGCACAGAGAAGCCAAATGACTTGTCCGCGGTCACGCAGCAGACAAGCAGTGGAGCTGGGATTAGAACCCAGGTCCTTCTGGTTCCCAGGCCTGTACTCTAACTACTAGGCCACACTAGGGGTAACACTACGATTATCTCCCTTTGAATGTCACCTCTTTGCTGTGGCCCACTGAAGCCAATGTGTTTGAATGGAAGGGGAAATTTGAGAGTGGCAGATGAAGAAAAAGAAATGACGAATGTTTCTTTCTTTCATTTGAGCATCTGCTCTATGGCAAGGTGAGGGCCACAGCAGCAGTGTTGCTTAGTGGATAGAGTACAGGCCTGGGTGTCAGAAGGACATGGATTCTAATTCCGACTCCCTCACTCATCTGCTGTGTGACCTGAGGCAGGTCACTTCACTCCTCTGGGATTCAGTTTCCTCATCTGTAAAATGGGGATTAAGAGAGTGACCATTATTATTATTATTACTATTAGTTCTGACCCACATGAGGCCCGGAGAACAGAAGGCTTGAGAACCACTCACTGAGTTTCACACGCTCTTCGTGGTGGCTCAGTTCTTTAAACTGGATTCCGGTGCAAACTAGTTCATTTTCAATCATCTACGTGTGATGAGGCAGGTGTGACTTCTGGTATTTTCAATCGTTGTGATTTATAACTTGCAAATTACTCATGTGTTTGGTTTTCCGCAATCCACCTGGTGGTGGGAGTTTTAATTAATTGCTGCTGCTATTCTAACTCCCCCAAGTCCATGCCATCCTCTGGCAGGAAATTTAGGGGAACCCTGTTGGGGGAAGGGGGATATTGACAGGAGTCCAGTGTTTTATCCTCGAATGTCTCCTTTTCCTTATCTCTAATAATAATAATTATTCTTAATAATGATAATGGAGAAGCAGCATAGCGTAATGGATAGAGCACGGGCCTGGGAGTCAGAAGGTCATGGGTTCTAATCCCGCTTCCGTCACTCATCTGCTCTGTGACCTTGGGCAAGTCACTTCACTTCTCTGTGCCTCAGTTACTTCACCTGTAAAGTGAGGATTGAGACCGTGAGCCTCACGGATTGTGTCCAACCCGATTTGCTCGTACCCACCGCAGTGCTTTGTACAGTGCCTGGCACATAGTAAGTGCTTAACAAATACCATAATTATTATTATGGTTATTGTTATTAATCGTGGTATTTGTTAAGCACTTACTATTTGCAAGGCACTCTACTAAGCACTGGGGTAGCTACCATGTAATCAGGTTGGACATAGTCTCTGTCCCACATAGGGCTCACATTATAATTATGATAGTGGTATTTTTAGAGCACTTAAAGCATGGCTTAGTGGAAAGAACCTGGGCTTGGGAATAAGGAGCCATGGCTTTGAATCCCGGCTCTGCCACTAGTCAGCTGTGTGACTGTGGGCAAGTCACTTCACTTCTCTGTGCCTCAGTGACCTCATCTGTAAAATGGGGATTAACTGTGAGCCTCACGTGGACAACCTGATAACCCTGTATCTCCCCCAGCGCTTAGAACAGTGCTCTGCACATAGTAAGTGCTTAACAAATGCCAAAATTATTATTAATGATGGAATTTGTTAAGTGCTTACTATGTGTCAAACTAGGGCAGATACAAGCTATCATATTTAACACAGTTTATGTCCCATATGGGGCTCACAGTCTTAATCCTCATTTTAAAGATGAGGCAACTGAGAGACAGAGAAGTGAAGTGACTCGCCTAAGGTCACACAGCAGACAAGTGGCTGAGCATGGATTAGAACCCATGTCCTTCTTACTCCCAGGCCCCATTGCTTACTATGTGCCAAGTACTGTACTAAGCTCTGGTGAAGATTCAAGATAATCAGCTCGAATACAGTCCTTGTCTGACTTGGGACACAATATCTAAGCAAGAGGTAGAACTGGTATTTAATCTCCATTTTACAAGTGAGGAAACCAAGGCATAGAAAGTTAAATGCCTGGTCCAAGGTCACCCAGCAGTCAGGTGACAGAGTCGGGATTAAAACCCAAGTCCTCCGACTCCCAGGCCTATGGTCTTCCCTCTAAGTCGCTCAGTTGCCCCCTAGCTAAATCCCATCGACCATTACAGTTATGGCAGAAGCTTGCTTTTACATATAATGTGCTGATGTTCTAGTTCGATACTAGTAATAATAATAAATAATTATTTTATTTAAGTGCTTCCCAGGTGCCAAGCACTGTTCTAAATTCTGGGGCCAATACAAGGTAATCAAGGTGGGGATCCTACTTTTAATCCCCATTTTCTAGATGAGGTAACTGAAGCCCAGAGAAGTGAAATGACTTGCTCAAGGTCACACAGCAGACAAACGGCGGAGCTGGGATTAGAACCCCCGTCCTCTCATTCCCAAGACGTTAGCCTTGCCATTTCCATGGGCTTCCACAATGCTATAGTTCAGAAAGATCTTCCCCTTGTCCTTAACGTCCCCCAAATACCTTTTATAGCTGCACCTCTGATTCCTGGGCAAATCACCTCAGTGGAGAGCACCTGGAACTCACCCCCACCTACCAAGGGTTAAAAGTAACCTCAAATCATAATTCGACCCAAAAAAAAAATGCTTCTTTTTATGCATTACCTCAGGCCTAATATAGGTTTTGGATCAAAATGGATATCACAAACACCTCAGTTTCCTGCTGAGAAGCAAAGTGCTATTGAGAGATTTTCTTTCTCTGTGAGTCCTTTGGTGGCTTCTGGGAGGGCGAACAAACCGGGAAGCAATTGGCAGCATTCATAGAGTAGTTGATACAAATGCTCTGCAAAAGCAGAATCGCTTTATAGTATTGTCCTATTACAAGGGTCTGACCTTTATGCTATTACACTGTATTTGAGACCGACTTTTGCCACAAAGTGAGGAAAGATTATCAAGAAGTGGTTACCTGGGGAACATATTATTTTAGGAGGAACAGCCCGTTGTAGTGGCTAGAACCTAGGTCCTGGGAGTCAGAAGGTCGTGAGTTCTGATGCCGACTCCGCTGATCATCTGTTGTGTGGCTTTGGGCGAGCCACTTGGTTTCTCTGGGCCTCAGTTCCCTCATGTGGAAAATGGGGATTGAGACTGTGAGTCCCACGTGGGACTGGGACTGTGTTCAATCCGCTTAGCTTGTATCCAACCCAGTGCTTAGTACGGTGCCCGGCATATAATAAGTATTTAACAAATACCCTAATTATTATTATTTTGCATGTGGTTTTCCATCACATGCTTTAAAAATGTGCGCAGGAATGAGTTTTCCTGGGAATACACCCCCACACCCAATGCTTAGTACAGTGCCCGTCACACCATTAGTGCTAAACAAATGCAATTACTGTTATTATTGCTGTTGTGGTCAAATGCCTTCGAGTCGTTTCCTACCTATGGCAACTCCATGGACACATCTTCTCCGGAACATCCCATCTTCATCTGTAGTTGTTCTGCTATGTTTATACATAGGGTTTTCTTGGTAAAACAAAACAAAACAAAATGTGGAAGTGGTTTAGAAGCATGACATAGTGGACAGAACTTGGGCTTGGAAATCAGAAGGTCATGAGTTCTAATCCCAGCTCACCACTTGTCTGATGTGTGGCCTTGGCCAAGTCACTTCACTTCTCTGGGCCTCAGTTCCCTCATCTGTAAAATAGGGATTGAGACTGTCCACATGGAAGAGGAGCTTTGTCTAACTCGATTTGCTTGTCTCCACCCCAGCATTTAGTCCAGTGTCTGGCACATAGTAAACACTTAACAAATGCCAAAATTATTATAATTCTTCTTCTTCTTCTTCTTCTTCTTCTTCTTCTTCTTCTTCTTCTTCTTCTTCTTCTCCTTCTCCTTCTCCTTCTCCTTCTTCTTCTTCTTCTTCTTCTTCTTCTTCTTCTTCCACATGATAAAAAATTGAGTTTCTGATGCTGTCTTTGATCCACATTTTGATTACTCTATCATCCACCTTTGACTCTTTCCCAGGCTGCTGCTGCCCAACACAAATGAATCAATCCCTATTTCTTTGGTCAATCAATCAGTCCATCACTAGTGTTAATTGAGTGCTTACTGTAAGCAGGATCCTGTACTAAGTGCTTGGGAAAGTACAATACAATAGAGTCAGTATTCGTTCATTCATTCGATTGTATTTATTGAGCACTTACTATGTGCACAGCACTCTATTAAGTGCTTGGAAAGTACAATTCAGTAACAAATAGAGACAATCCCTTCCTACAACAGGCTCACATTCTAGAAGGGGGAAGACAGGCATCAAAACAAGTAAACAGGTACCAATCACATCAATATAAATACATGGAATTATAGATATATACTTATCACTAATATAAATAGAATTATAAATATACACAAGTGCTGTGGGTCAGAGGGGGTGGGTTGAGCAAAGGGAGTGGGTCGGGGTGGTGGAGTGTGGAGAGCGGAGGAAAAGAGGGGCTTAGTCTTGAAGTATTCAGTAGAAATGATCCTTGCCCATGGGGAGTTGGCAGTGTACAGGGGGAAGTAGACATTAAAACAAATTACAACAAGGGGAAGTTGTAGAGTATTAGAATATTTGCATAAGCAGATACTTAGGGAGTCTTCATTTGGAGCTGTTTTCCCATCTCAAGCAGCAGCATGGCTTAGTGGATAGAGCACGGCCTGGGAGTCAGAAGAACTTGTTGGAAAAGTACAATTCGACGGAGTCCGTTCATTCATTCGTTCATTCAATTCAATTGTATTTATTGGGTGCCTCTGGTGTGCATAGCACTCTACTAATAGTTTGGGAAACTACAATACAAGAATAAACAGAAATATACCCTGCCCGTGACGAGGTTACAGTCTAGAGTGGGTAGACACGGGTATATGTCTTCACTTTTGAAGAAGACACTGTGGATGGTGAAGTTCACCTATTAGTCCAGGTGTGGCCGAAAGTCAGGCCTCATGGATAGACCCGGGCCTGGGAGTCAGAAGGACCTGGATTCTAATCCTGACTCCACCACTTGTCTGCTGTGTCACTTTGGGCAAATTGCTTCACTTCTCTGGGCCTCAGTTATCTCATCTGGAAAATGAGGATAAAGACTGTGAGGCTCATGTGGGACAGGGGCTGTGTCCAACCTGATTATCTAGCTACTCCAGCTCTTAGTACAGTGCCCGGCACAGAGTAAGTGCTTAACAAATACCATAAAAAAAAAGTTGTGCACTTTCCCCTCAATGAACCTGTAGACATTTGTGGACTTGTCTTCCTGATCTGCCTGTGTCCAGACAAGTGACATTTTTTTCAGGGACTCAGCTGTGTAACTGGATATTTGTGTAGGCAGTATTATTAACCACCAGGTGTGGAAAACGCCTTGGTCTTGCTCGGAAATCATTCAATGCTCCTTTCATTTGTTTAAGATCAAATTTTCAAACGCTCTCCTTTCAGGAGGTTTTTCTTGATTGATTATTTCATCGCCCTGCCCTTTATCTCCAAGCGGCCATTTCGGCACTTTTCACATCACCCTAAGCACTTAAGTAGTCACAGATTCCCTTAGCACTGATGTCCGTAGCCTTATATCTCATTGCTTCCTCCTCTCTGTAGTTTATTTTGGTTTCTCTCTTACCCGTTAGATCGTTAGCTCCTTGAGGCGAGGGATAGCATTTACTAATTTTGTTGCATTCCCCCAAGAGCTAGGTTTAGTGCTGTTTACAGGGTAGACTGTAAATTCCTTGAGGGTAGGGACCGTGTCTACTTAACCTATTGTATTCCCCTTGGACTTGGATTTGCAGCCTTTATTCACCCCACCTTCAGCTGCACAACACTTATGTCCATATCCCTATGTAGCAGCGTGGCTTTGCAGAAAGGACACGGGCTTGGAGGTCAGAAGACCTAGGTTCTAAACCCGGCTCTGCGGCTTGTCTGCTGTGTGACTTTGGACAAGCCACTTAACTTATCTGTGCTTCAGTTACCTCACCTGTAAAATGGGGATTAAGGCTGTAAGCCCCATGTGGGACAATCTGATTACCTTGTATCTACTTCAGTGCTTAGAACAGTGCTTGGCACGTAGTAAGCGCTTAACAAATACCATTATTATCATTTATATTAATGTCTGCCTCCCCCTGTAGACATCAAGCTCCTTGAGGGTGGAGAACTCTCTTACCAACTCTGTTATACTGAACTCTCCCCCACTGTAAGTGTTCAATAAATACCATTGATCAGTTGATTGATAATACAGCGCTCTGACCACAGTAGGCATTCAATATATACTATTGATTGATTGAAGGGGAACTCATTTGCCCACACTTTGCATTCAGTAGCCGATCCATTATCTGCCTTCTTGGTACATTGGTTTTAATGCCTTCGCACTGACCCTTCATAGAAGTCATGGGCAAAGGATTTGATTGATGAATAGATATTGTGTTCTTTGTTTTAGAGGTTGCTCAGACATTTGTTTTAAGAAAGTTCCCGGTAACACGTTGGACCAATCCAGGAAAGTGAAGGCAAAGGTGTCATTTATAGCTTCAGCTGACTCTTTGACTCTGATTTCTGTAGAAGTGTGTGACAGAAAAGCCATTTACTGTTTTTTTGCTCAATGGACTGAATTGAGAAGGATTTTTAGCTCTTCTCATAAAGTTCCCTTTCCTTAGGCTTCTTTCATTCATTCAATCATATTTATTGAGCTCTTACTGTGTGCAAAGCACTGTACTAAACACTTGGGAGAGGACAATACAACAAAAAACAGACACATTCTCTGCCTACAACTAGCTTAAAGTCTACAGGAGGGTAAACAGACAATAATATAAATAAGTATATTACATATATGTACATGGGTGCTGTGGAACTGGGAGGGGGGATGAACAAAGGGAGCAAGTCAGGGTGACACAGAAGGGAGAGGGAGAAGAGATAAGGGGGGCTTAGTAAGGGAAGGCTTCTTGGAGGAGATGTGCCCTCAAAAAGGCTTTGAAGGGTGGGAGAGTCATTGTCTGACAGATATAATAATAATAATAATAATGTTGGTATTTGTTAAGCGCTTACTATGTGCTGAGCACTGTTCTAAGCGCTGGGGTAGACATAGGGGAATCAGGTTGTCCCACGTGGGGCTCACAGTCTTAATCCCCATTTTACAGATGAGGGAACTGAGGCACAGAGAAATTAAGTGACTTGCCCACAGTCACACAGCCGACAAGTGGCAGAGCTGGGATTCGAACTCATGAGCCCTGACTCCAAATCCCGTGCTCTTTCCACTGAGCCACGCTGCTTCTCCAATGATGAGGGAGGACAGTTTCAGGCTAGAGGCCAGTCGTTGTCAAGGGCTAGAGAGATCTTGTCTCATCCAAACTTGAGGCTTGCTGGGTGCAATGGGGGAAAAAGCCTGGAACCTCAGGGAAAGAAACGGGAAGTTGCTTTGCCAGTCATCTTTCCCTGGAGCAACCATCAGGACATGACTGCCAATTTCTTACCCAACCTGGTTCTTCCCTGGGAAGCACTTAAAACATTTCCTTCAAAGGGGAAGGTTCTGAGATTTGGAGAAGAGGGGCCTTAGAACATGGCCACTATACTGGACTCTAGGAAAACAAAGATTAATATCTAAATCAAGGAATAATGTCTCTCCGCCTTTATGGTATGAAACATGAGTTTAAAGACGGAATGTTAGGCAGTCGTGCTGCATCCATGATAAGCAGCATGGCCTAATGGGTGGAGCACGGGCTGGGTGTCAGAAGGACCAGGGTTCTAGTCCTGGCTCTGTCGCTTGTCTACTGTGTGACCTTGGGCCAGTTACTTCACTTCTCTGTCCCTCAGTTTCCTCATGTGTAGAAGGGGATTAAGACTGGGAGCCCCATGTGAGATAGGATCTGTGTTCAACCCAATTATCTTGTATATATTCCAGCACTTAGTACAGTGCCTGGCACATAGTCCTTAATAAATAACACAATTACTATCATTATTACTAATAGTGTTCAGGATAAGGCAGAGTTCTAGTCTTCATACCACATCCATAGTCATTCGGGATATCGTTTAGACTGTGAGCCTGTCATTTAGACTGTGAGGCTGTTGGTGGGCATGGATTGTCTCTATCTGTTGCCGAATTGTACATTCCAAGCGCTTAGTACAGTGCTCTGCACATAGTAAGCACTCAAAAAATACAATTGAATGAATGAATATCATCTTGCCGCTTTTGTCATGTCTTCTGTAACTCAGAGTAAGCATACAGTCCACGGACCACAGCACTTATGTACATACCTGTTATTTATTTATTTGTATTAATGCCTATCTCCTTCTTTAAACTATAAGCTTGCTGTGGGCAGGGGCTGTGTCAGTCTTACTGTTCTATTGTACTCTTCCAAGCGCTTAATACAGTGCTCTTCACACAGTAAGCACTCAATAAATATGATCGACTGACTGACCAAGTTCTTTGAGACAATCCTGCCTTGAGGAAAGGCCCTGCTATGGAATACCTCATGAAGCGGCGTTGCCTAGTGGGTAGAGCCCAGACCTGGAAGCCAGGAGGACCTGGTTTCTAAACTCAGCTCTTCCACTTGCCTGCTTTGTAACCTTGGACGAGTCACTTCACTTCTCTGTGCCTCAGTTCCCTCACCTGTAAAATGGGGATGAAGACTGTGACATGGATTGTGTCCAACCTGATTATCTTGTATCTACCCCGGTGGTTAGTACAGTGCCCAGCGCATAGCAAGTGCTCAACAAATGCCCTTAAAAAAAGGAAATCTTTGCATGGTGTTATGTCCTTTGTTTTCTTCATATCATTTTGAAGAATGATTGGTGGGTAGAAATTCGCAAGTGACATGTTTTCAGAGCTCAGCCTCCTTGGACCCCATAGGGTATCAATGGACTCATTAGGATTGAACCAGGTTTCCTGAATTATTCATAATATATATTCACAGCAGGCACCCTAACAACCATCTCTCGTGACTGCTTAGTCGGAACCATTTGCATCCCGTATTATAGAATCATAATATAGAATGCATTTAGCTGCATTTTCTATATTATCTTTAATACGTATTTCCCCCCCTACTTTGTTCGGGAGTTATATGTTGATTGTGTTTAAACAATAGTATACACTTGTGCGTTATGATTCCATAAAAATAAATGCATAATAAAACTCCTGATGGAAAGTAATTATTGCATATGTGTAATAGCAGGGTTTTTTTAAAAGGCTTTCTATCATTTCCATTTTGCTTTCCTTGTTTGATTAGCAGGTTATTTGTTTCCTGTTTTCTGTTTTATGATTGCTGGACTGAAGTCTCAAAAAATTGAATTTTGAAAGGTACATATCTTCTATCTCTCTTCTGTCAAATCTCTTTAGTTTCCTAAAGTGATCATTTAAAAAAAATTCATTATTTAAAGAGGGTTTAAGATGAGATAAGCTATTTTTTTGGGCCGCACTATAAAGATTTCTGTGCTGTCTGTCGGTGGCAGAACCAGAATCATGTATGAAGACCTCATCATCTTTCCACCCAAAGCCAGCACCATCATCTTCCCTGTTTCATAAACTTGCAACCTTGGGAATAGGGATGTGTCTAACAACTCTGTGGCAAGTGGCAAGAGCACGGGCTTGGGAGTCAGAGGATGAGGGTTCTAATCCTGGCTCTGCCACTTGTCTGCTGTGTGACCTTGGACAGGTCACTTAACTTCTCTGGGCCTCAGTTCCCTCATCTGTAAAATGGGGATGAAGACTGGGAGCCCCATGTGGCACAAATTGATTACCTTGTATCTACCCCAGCACTTAGAATAGTGCTTGACACATATACAATCATTATTATTATTATTATTAATCTCCCAAGCACTTAGTATAGTGCTCTGCACACAGAAATCGCTCAGTCAATATGATTGATTGGTTGATCTTTGATTCGTCTCTCTCATTCGACCCAAATATTCAATCTGTCCCCAAAGTGCTGCTTACAGTGAGTGCTCAAGGAGAAGCAGTGTTGTCCAGTGGATAAAGTTCTGGCCTGGATTGAATGAATAAATGAAAGATGAAGAGCTGTTCTTCAAGAACAACTGGCCTAATCAATCATTTAATTAGTGGTGTTTATTGAGCACTTTGTGTAGAACGCTGTACTAAGCACATAGAGTGCAGTTAGACTTGGTAGACACGATCCCTGCCCTCAAGGAGTTTACAGTCTAAGCCTCGAGCTTGGAATTTGGGGATTGACTTCCTCAGAGAGTCAGGATGCTAGCTTGTGGTAGGCACTTTGATTCAATTGCATTATTTATTGAACGCTTTCTGTGTGCAAAGCACTGTACTAAGCGTTTGGAAAGTACAGTTCAGCAATGAAAAGAGATAATCCGTGCCCACAACGGGCTCACGGTCTAGAAGGGGGGAGACAGACACCAAAACAAGTAAACAGGCAGCAGTAGCATCGATATCAATAAATAGAATTATAGATCTATATACATCAAAACAAGTAAATAGGAATTAATGTAAATAAACAGAATTATAGATATGTATATACACAAGTGCTGTGGGGCGGGGAGGGGGTGTAGAGCAAAGGGAGCGAGTCAGGGCAATGGGGAGGGGAGGGGTTACTGAGGAAAAGGGGGGGGCTTGGCTGTCGATATTTGGCTTCGCATCCCATCCTAACACCGTAATACTCGTGTACAATATTCTTATACTCTGCTGTTTCCCCTATCTGAAAAGTGTTTTGTAGTCTCTCTCTGTCATCCAACTGTAAGCTTCGTGAGGGCAGGGATCAAGTCTACCAAATTTATTGTAATGTACTTTCCCAAGTGCTCACTACAGTGCAGTGCACACAGGAAATGCTCAGTGAATATCACTGAATGGTTTTTGTTGTGGTTTTATTGGCCAGTAACCCACTGGCCAGTAAAATGGGAATGATTGAGATTGAATTAGGTGAGATCCTGTTTTGCTGGGTTTTTCTTTTAGCAGAACTATAGAATAGCAACTGAGAAAGGTGCCCGGATCTTTGTGAGGGTAGGGAACAGTATGGCCTAATGGATAAAGCACGAGTCTTGGTGTCAGAAGGACTTGGGTTCTAATCCCACTTCTGCCACTGTGTGCTGTGTGACCTTGGGTAAATCACTTCACTTCTCTGTGCCTCAGTTCCCTCATCTGAAAAATGGGGATTAAGACTATAAACCCCACATGGGCCATGGACTGTGTCCAATTTCATTAACTTGTATCTACCCCAGAGCTTGCAACAGTGTCTGACACAGAGAGGACACTTAAGAAATACCATTATTATCATTATTATGAAGGGAGCAATCTGAGACCCTTTAAGAGCATGGACAATATCGCCAGTTCACCCTTCAAATGGATCTGAGAAGCAGCGTGGCTCAGTGGAAAGAGCCTGGGCTTGGGAGTCAGAGGTCATGGGTTCGAATCCTGGCTCTGCCACTTGTCCGCTGTGTGACTGTGGGAAAGTCACTTAACTTCTTTGTGCCTTAGTTCCCTCATCTGTAAAAATGGGGGTTAACTGTGAGCCTCATGTGGGACAACCTGATTACTCTGTATCTTCCCCAGTGCTTAGAACAGTGCTCTGCACATAGTAAGTGCTTAACAAATACCAACATTATTATTATTATTATCTGGGAAAAATAATGTTTGAAGAAGTATCCTAGCCTAGTAATATTAGAAACATTGTTCCCTTAGAAGAGCCATTGAGACCTCAGCCACTGTGAGTTGTTGGTCAATCTGTGGTGACTGACTCATAGATATTGGATGGGTTGAAGTCATCTGACTTCTGATTAGGTGCTAAACCAGCTTTAGAATGTTTTCGGTTTGAAAGAACTCACTTCTGTGATTCATTTCACACCTCGAGAATTCAAGGTTTATCACATATGCCCTCTTTGCCTTCCTGTTTCAATATTAGCTCCTTCATACCCTACTCTGAAATAGGCAGTTTACAATCAGATTATGAGTTGAAAGGGCCATCACCAATTACATGGATAATTACACATCTCTGGGCCTCAGTTACCTCATCTGTAAAATGGGGATTAAGACTGTGAGCCCCATGTGGGACAGGGACTGTGACTAAAGTGATTAATTGATATCTACCCCAGTATTAGAATAGTGCTTGGCACATAGTAACTGCTTAACACATATCATAACTATCAATTATTATTATCATTATGTAGAACAGGGACTGTATCCAACCTGATTAGCTTGTATCTACCCCAGTGCTTAGAACGGTGCTTGGCACATAATATCCGCTTAACAAGTACCGTAATTATTAGTTATTATTATTTCGTGGGACAGGGAGAGCGTGGCTTAGTGGAAAGAGCATGGCTATGAATCCCGTCTCTGCCACTTGTCTGCTTTGTGACCTTGGGAAAGCCACTTAACTTCTCTGAGCTTCAGTTCCCTCATCTTAAAAAACTGGGATTAAGACTGTGAGCCCCAAGTGGAAAAACCTGATTACCTTCTATCTACTCCAGTGCTTAGAACAGTGCTTGGCACATAATAAAAGAGCACTTAACAAATACCATTATTGTTATTATTATTATTACTTCTAGTGCTTAGTACACTGCCTGGAACATAGAAAGTGTGTAGCAAATATCAAAAAAAAATGAGGAGCTGGGATTAGAGCCAAGGTCTTTCTAACTCCCGGTTGCATTGTCTGTCCATTAGCCCACACTGGTTTATTGCAAACTACTTATGGAAAAGGATAGAGTTGATCAGCTCTTTTGAACTGTAGTTTCCCAAGTGTGTAGGACAGTGCTCTGCACACAGCAAGCACTCAATCTTTACTTCTGATCAGTTCTCATAACTTAGTGAAGGTTCAGATCAGTGTTACGCCACTAACTCAGAAATAATTTGGGGACTTGGAGAAATATATTCATTTCTCTCTGGAGGCCATACTTCTCGCTTTACCAATCAATAATGTCCATCGATTTACTTCTGTTTGCTGTCTCAGGCTGGCATTGTGCACTGACTCCCTGATCCAAACGTCTCTAAATCAATCAATCAATGGTATTTCCCGAGTGCTTACTGTGTGTACATAACTCTGAACTAAGTGCGTGGGTTAGTATAATGCAACTGAGTTGGTAGAAAAGTTCTCTGTCATATCCCACTGCAAGTTTAGGTTTAGTTTAAGGACTCACCAACGAAGGGGTGGTGTATACTTTTCAGATCAGAAATGCAATAAGCTTTCTCGAGGACAAGGATATTATCATGTTTTTGCTGGAACTACAATTTAACAATTTAATTTTTGAGTCGGTGGAGTAGGCCAAAACCATGGATGTTTCTAGTGAGTTTTTGAACGTTGATGCCATGCTGAACATTTTGACAATTCAGTAGGCTCATGCCTGAAGGTCCACTTCACTGATTGTTTTGATGGATAGAGTATGGGCCTGAGCATCAGAAAGACCTAGGTTCTAATTCTGGTCCTACATCTGCTATGTGACCTTGGGCAAGTCACTTCACTTCTCTGGGCCTCAGTTACCTCACCTACAAAATGGAGATTAAGACTGTAAGCCCCATGTGGGACAAGGACTGTGTCCAACCCAATTTGCTTATATCCACTCCAGCTTTTAGTACAGTGCCTGGCACACAGTTAGAGCTTAACAAATACCGTAATCATTATGATGATTATTTTTCTAATTATGATTATTACCATTATTTCCCTTCTCTGTGCTTGTTACCTCATCTGTGCAATAAGGATTAAGACTTTGAGTCCTGTTTAGGTCAGGGACTGTGTCCAACCCAATTATCTTATATCTACCCCAGTATTAAGTACAGTGCCTGGCACATAGTAAGCGCTTAACAAATACCAAAAAAAAAGTAGATTCAGTACACCATTTTGGAGCTAAAGGAAATATAATTTTTATTCTTGGGAGGATTCCAAGTTCTGTGTTGCTTCTGCTGTCTTAGCATTTCTGTTGAAATCACACTGGGGAGTGGTTTTAGAGGAGGATTCAGAAATAGGATGAATTACTTTGAGAATGGGTCACTTATGTTTCTCTATTTGTGAGAAGATTTTTTTTTCTTTTGGACTGCAAATAGCTGAAATACTTCTGCCATCTACCTTCTGCATTCTGCCGGCTATCTAGAGAAGCAGCATGGCCTAGTGGAAAGAACACACACCTGGGAGTCAGAGGACCTGGGTTCTACTCCCTGCTTCACCACTTGTCTGCTATGTGACCATGGGCAAATCAGTACGTTTTCTGTGCCTCACTTCCCTCATCTGCAAAATGGGGATTCAATATCTGCTCTCTCTCCTGGTTAGACTGTGAGCCCCAAGTGAGGCCTGATGATCTGGTATCTACCCCAGACCTTAATACAGTGCTTGGCACTTAACAAATACCATTATTATTATTACAATACCACAGAGGTGGCAGACACATTCCCTGCCCACAATGAACTTACATTGTGCAGGAGGAAACAGACATTAATATTAATAAAAATTATGATATATACTTTATAGATATGTCTGTGGGGTTGAGGGTGGTGTGAATACCAAAAGCCCAGAAGTCATAGATTCACGAGAGAGTTGTCTATGCCTGCCCCCTCCAATTTGTCTCCTCCACTTCTCTCCTTGGCCCCCTCCAAGATGGCTTCCACCCCCTTCAGTCCAAGGAAACTGCCCTTTCAAGGGCCACCAACCACTTCCTTGCCAAATCCAAAGACCTGTACTCTATCTTATTGCTCCTCAACCTGTCAGCTGCCTTTGACACTGTCAACCACCCTCTTCTCCTCATTCTCTTTAGCTAACCTTGGTTTCACTGACACTGTCCTCTCCTGGTTCACTTCTTATCTCTTTGGTGGCTCCTTTTCAGTCTAATCAACAAATCAATCAATCATATTTATCAAGGACCTACAGTTTTCAGAGCACTGGACTAAGCACTTGGGAGAGAACAATGTAACAGATGCTCTTCTTCCTCTGTCTCTGATTGTTTGATTGATTGCCACCCACCCCCTAAGCGCAGAAATCACTCAAGACTCAGTTCTGGATCCCCTTCGATTCTTCATCGACACTCACTCCTTTGGAGAACTCATTCGCTTCCATGGCTTCAACAACTATCTCTATGCATGCCGATGATACCCAAATCTACGCAGCCTCCCATTTCCTCTTGCCTTCAGAACATCTTTTCTCGGTTGTCCTTCCATTGCTTCAGAGTTAACTGGGCCAAACCAGCGCTCCTCATCTTTCTTCCCAAACTCTGTCCTCCCCATTCCTTTCCCATCACTGTAGACAGTAACGCCAACCTCCCTGGACACTCATTCTCACTCTCTTTCATGGGCTCCTTCTCTGCCTCCCATCCCCTAAATGTGGGAGTCTCTCAAGGCTCTGTTCTGGGTCTCCTTCTATTCCCCATCTGCACCCACTCCCTTGGGGAGCTTACTCGCTCCCATGGCTTCAACTACCACTTCAATAGATTTGATACTCAAATCTACCTTTCCAGCCCTGATCTTTCTCTTTCTCTGCAGTCTCATATTTCTTTCGGCCTTCCTGACATCTCTACTCGGATGACCTGAAGAGACCTCAAACTTAACATGCCCAAAACGGAACTCCTCCACTTCCCACCCAAACCCTGTGCTCCCTCTTCCTCTCCCATCACTGTACACAGCATTACCATCCTCTCTGTCTCACAACTGCGTAACCTTGACGTTATCCTTGATATCACTCTCTTTCAACTTATATATTTAATGCCACCGAATCCTGATGGTTCAACATCCACTACATTGCCAGAATTCCCTCCTTCCCCTCCATCCAAACTGCTACTCTACTGATCCACGCACTTTACCTTCCCGCCCTGACTACCCCATCAGTTTCCTCGCTGACCTCCCTGCCTCCTGTCTCTCCCCACTCCAGTCCATACTTCACTCTGCTACCTGGGTCATTTTTCTACAAAACAATTCAGTCCACGTCTCCCCCCTCCTCAACAACCTCCAGTGGTTGCCCATCCACCTCTGCATCAAACAGAAACTTCTTTCCACTGGCACTCAATCACTTTGCCTCCCCTCTCACTGACATCGTACTCCAACTCAGACAGCACATTTCTCTCCTCTGAACCAACTGACTCACTGTCCCTCGATCTCAACTGTCTCGCTGCCGACCCCTCATCACGCCCTGGCCTGATTCTCCTTCCCCCTTTCTCTCTGACAGATGATCACTCTCCACACCTTTGAAGCCTTGTTAAAATCTCATCTTCTCCAAGAGGCCTTCTTTGACTAAACCCTCATTTCCTCTACTCCCTCTCCCTTCTGCATCATAATTAAACTTGGATTGTTTTGTCAGCCCCACAGCAATCAGTCAATCAATCAATGCTTCTTTTATTCAGCCTCTACTGTGTGCAAAGCACTGTACTAAACACTTGAGAGAGTACAGTCAACAGAGTTGGTAGACATCAACAGAGTTGGTAGATGCGTTCCCATCCCCTTCCACCCTCAGGCCCACAAAACCTATGTCCATATCCCCTAAACTCCCTTTGCCTCAGCTTCCTTTCCCCCACCTCACCCTGACTCACTCCCTTTGCTCTACCTGCCTCCCCTCCCCACAGACTTGTGTACATATGTACGTATCTATCATTCTACTTATTTATAATAATGCCTGTTTTACTAGTTATAATGGGTATATATAGATATCCAATTCTATTTATTTATGTTGATGTTATTAATGCCTGTTTACTTGTTTTGATGTCTGTCTCCCCATTCTGAACTGTGAGCCCTCTGTGGTCAGAGATTGTCTCTCTTTGTTGCTGAACTGTACTTTCCAAGAGCTTAGTACGTGTTCTGCACACAAGTGCTCGATAAATACAATTAAATGAATGAATGAATATCAATGATTTATTTATTCCTATGAATATTGGTCTTCCCCTCCAGACTCTAAGCTCCTTGTGGGCAGCTAATAACTCTATCAGTGCTTTTATATTGTATTCTCCTGAGTGCTTAGTACAGTGCTCTACACACAGTAAGCGCTCAGTGATTATGATGGATTGACTGATTGAGTAAGACAGTGTTAAACATTCAACAAATAAGAGGACCATGATAAAGACTGTGAGCCCCATGTGGGACAGGGACTGTGTCCAACCTGATTTGCTTGTACTTTCCCCCTATCTTCACTGAGACCCAATTAAGTCAGACAAGCGGTGGAGTGGGATTAGAGCCCAGGTTCTCCACATCACTGACTGTCTGGCTTAGTAGTCGGCCAGTCAATCGTATTTACTTATTGCTTGCTGTATGCAGAGCACTGTACTAAGCACTCCTGAGAGTACAATATATCAATATAACAAACACATTCCCTGCCCACATTGAGCTTATAGTCTAGAGGACAAGCTCACACAGTGCCTGGTGCATAGTAAGTGCTTAACAAATACCACAATTATTATTATCCTTACAGATGATAATAACAATAATAATAATTTTGGTACTTGTTAAACTCTTACTTTGTACTAAGCACTATTCTAAGTGCTGAGGTAGATTTTTCATTCAGGCATATTTATTGAGCACTTACTATGTGCAGAGCACTGTACTAACCACTTGGAAAGTACAATTCAGAAACAAAGAGAGACAATCCAAGTCCACAACAGGCTCATAGTCTAGAAGATACAAGGTATTCAGGTTGGACACATTCCCAGTGGCTTAGTGGAATGAGTCTGGGCTTGGGAGTCAGAGGTCATGGGTTCTAATCCCAGATCAGCTATTCATCGGCTGTGTAGAGTTGGGAAAGTTACTTAACTTCTCTGGGCCTCAGTTGTCTTGTCTTATGCCGTCGACTTTATTCTGACCCATAGCAACACCACAGACAAATCTCTACCTGAACCCCCCACCTCCATCTGCAATCGTTCCAGCAGTGGATCCACAGAATTTTCTTGGGAAAAATCTGGAATTGGTCTACCACTGCCTTCTTCCTTGCAGTAAACTTGAGTCTCTGCCGTGGACTCTCTCCCATGCCGCTGCTGCCCAGCACAGGGGAGTTTTGACTTGTAGAAGCTGGCCTGCCACTCTCTAGCCACTGGCCAAGCTAGGATTGGAACGGGTAGGCCTCAGCTTGATTCTCCCTCTCGTAGCCAAGACTGGTAGAGGACTGGAAACTCTCCAGATACGACCCTGAGAGGGTGAGCCTAAGTTACCTCATCTATGAAATGGGGAATGAGACCATTCATTCATTCATTCAATAGTATTTATTGAGCGCTTACTGTGTGCAGAGTACTGTACTAAGCGCTTGGAATGGACAAATCGGCAACAGATAGAGACAGTCCCTGCCCTTTGACGGGCTTACGGTCTAATCGGGGGAGACAGGCAGACAAGAACAATGGCAATAAATAGAGTCGAGGGGACGAACATCTCATAAAAACAATGGCAAATAAATAGAATCAGGGTGATGTAATAATAATAATGTTGGTATTTGTTAAGCGCTTACTATGTGCAGAGCACTGTTCTAAGCGCTGGGGTAAACACAGGGGAATCAGGTTGTCCCACGTGGGGCTCACAGTCTTAATCCCCATTTTACAGATGAGGGAACTGAGGCACAGAGAAGTTAAGTGACTTGCCCACGGTCACACAGCTGACAAGTGGCGGAGCTGGGATTCGAACTCATGAGCCCTGACTCCAAAGCCCGTGCTCTTTCCACTGCGCCACTCTGCTTCTCATTACACACTGAAAGGGTGAAAGTGTGTAATGAGATGTACGTCTCATTAAACAAAATAAATAGGATGATGAAGATATATACCGTTGAGCGGACGAGTACAGTGCTGAGGGGGTGGACAGGAGAGGGGGAGGAGGAGAGGGAAAGGGGGGAGAAGAGGGTTTAGCTGCGGAGAGGTGAAGGGGGCGGGGAGCAGAAGGAAAAAGGGGGGAGCTCAGTCTGGGAAGGCCTCTTGGAGGAGGTGAGCTTTAAAGGAGGTGACCATGAACCCCACGTGGGACAGGGACCACGTCTAATCCGATCTGCCTGTATCCACCCCAGTGCTTAGTACAGTGCCTGGCACATAGTTAAGCACTTAGTAAATGCCATTTTTATTATTTATTTATTATTAAATGCCATCAAATGAATGATTCTAATCCTGGTTCTGCCACTTTTCCACTGTGTGATCTTGGGCAAGTCATTTCATTTCTCTGTGCCTCAGCTACCTCCTCTGTAAAATGTGGTTTAAGACTATGAGCCCCGTGTAGAGACATGGACTGAGTCCACTGTGATTTGCCTGAATCTACCACAGCGTTTAGCACGGTGCCTGGCACACAGGAAGCACTTAACAAATACTTTAAAAAGAAAGCGATCGATTGATTGATCCACTGGAGGCAATCAGATTGCGATCTAAATTCAGGACTCATAATCCAAGATGTAGGGAGGAAAAGATAAAATAATAACTAGGATCATTTTGATATTGGTTAAGCATTTACTCTGTGCCAATCATTCATTCAGTTGTATTTATTGAGCACTTACTGTGTGCAGGGCACTGTACTAAGCACTTGGAATGTACAATTTGGCAACAGATAGAGACGATTCCTGCCCAACCGCAGGCTCACAGTCTAAAAACACTGTACTAAGTGCTGGGGTAGACATAAGATAAACAGGTCAGACACAGTTCCTGTCCCACATGGGGCTCATAGTCTAAGCAGGAGGGAGAATTGGTATCTAATCCCCATTTTTCTTATGAGGAAACTGAGACCCAATGAAGTCACACAAGTGGTGGAGAGGGATTAGAACCTAGGTCCTCTGAATCATGTGCTCTTTCCACACTGTCACACTGCACCCTTTCAGTATAAATTAGAGAAGCAGCGTGGCTCCATGCAAAGAGCTTGGGCTTGGAAGTCAGTCAGAGGTCATGGGTTCGTATCCCGGATCTGCCACTTGTCAGCTGTGTGACTGTGGGCAAGTCACTTCACTTCTCTGTGCCTCAGTTCCCTCATCTGTAAAATAGGGATTAAGACTGTGAGCCTCACGTAGGACAACCTGATTACCCTGTATCTGTCCCAGCACTTAGAACAGTGCTCTGCACATAGTGATAGAAGTGATTAGACTGTAAGCCCGTCAAACGGCATGGACTGTCTCTATCTGTTGCCGACTTGTTCATTCCAAGCGCTTAGTACAGTGCTCTGCTCATAGTAAGCGCTCAATAAATACTATTGAATGAATGAATGAAGTACTTAACAAGTACCAACAACAACAACAACAAAAAATAACCAAACCCCAGACTCTTACCAGTTAATAATAATAATAATAATGGTATTTTTTAAGCGTTTACTATGTGCAAAGCACTGTTCTAAGCACTGGGGGTGGTACAAGTTGATCAGGTTGTCCTGGTGGGGCTCACAGTCTTAGTCCCCATTTTATAGATGAGGTAACTAAGACACAGAGAAGTTAAGCGACTTACCCAAATTCACACAGCTGTTAACTGGAGGAGCCAGGATTAAAACCCATGACCTCTGACTCCCAAGCCCATGTTCTTTCTACTGAGCCACGCTGTTCCCAGTTCCACTTTGCTGCACGAGTAGACCTGTTTATTTAAAAGAAGAGTGCTTAAGCAGCTAGCTTCCAATTATTGAGACTTCCCATTATTGAGAATCCGGACAATAATAATAATAATGGTATCTGTTAAGTGCTTACTATGTGCCAGGCCCTGTACTGAGCACTGGGGTGGATACAAGCAAATTGTGTTGGACACAGTCCCTGTCCCAAGTGGGGCTCACCGCCTCAATCCTCATTTTACAGGTGAGGAAACTGAGTCCCAGAGAAGTGAAGTGACTTGCCTAAGTTCACACAGCAGATAAGTGGCAAAGCCGGGATTAGAACGCATGACCTTCTGACTCCCAGGCCCATGCTCTATCCACTAAACCATGCTAGTGCACTCCTTTTGAATATGTATTCCCAAGCAGTTGTCTGCAGAATGACATAGAGTTTACCAACACTTCCCTAAAAAACATGGTTTTTTTTGGGTAATTGGAACTGCTCTACAGTTCTCAACTGAGGAGCCACTTCTCAGGCAAGTCACTTTTCCCTAAACAGAAACAAACCTGTCCCGTTTGCTGATTTTGGAGGGAAATTGTTTTCTTCCCTTGGGGCAGCTCACAACCCCGCCTGCCCCCGAGGCTTATCTGAGGTTGGGACTCATTGAGAAATGGTAATTCCTTTACCAGCGTCCCTAAATTTTGCTTCTGATGTTCTTTTTTGCCTTGTAAGTAAACTCATTACAGCTGGTTGACTCTGTTATCTTTGCTGTAATAATAATGATAATGATAACAATAATAACTGTGGTGTTTGTTAAGTGCTTAATATGTGCCACGCACTGTACTAAGCACTGGGGTGGATACAAGCAAATGGTGTTGGACACAATCCCTGATCTACGTGGGGCTCATAGCCTCAATCCCCATTTTCCAGATGAGGGAACTGAGGCCCAGAGAAGTGAAGTGACTTGCCCAAGGTCACACTGCAGACAAGTGTTGGAGCGTGGCATAGAACCCATGACACCGTGGCTTAGTGGATAGAGCACGGGCTTTAGAACAGTGCTTGGCACATAGTAAATGCTTAACAAATACCATCATTATTATTACGATCGGGAGTCAGAGGCTGTGGGTTAAATCCCGGCTCTGCATTTATCAGATGTGTGATTTAGGGCCAGTCACTTAACCTCTCTGTCCCTCAGTTACCTCCTCTGTAAAATGGGGATTAAGACTGTGAGCCTCACGTGGGACTACCTAATTGCCTTGTATCTACCCCAGTGCTTAGAACAGTGCATGGTCCATAGTAAGTGCTTAACAAATACCATTATATATATCCTATACTGTATTTTCCTATGGGTGGTGGATACATGATATGAAAAATACAGAAAATCGGAAGTTTCATCTTATTAAAAAAAAATCCCTCTGATGGTGGGTAATATTTGTGATAACATTTTCTCTGGGGACATGTTTCTTATTTTAAACTGAATTCTCCACTGCCCTGTGGAGAAAGTTGGAAAAAAGAATATTTGGAAAGGCAGTGATGTTCATTAGCTGCGGTCAGGAGGGCAATGTGAAATCTTTCTTTACTTGAAGTTATGATTTTCCTTATCTTTTGTTCTTCCACTGCTCTCCAACATTTGGAAATTGACATTGAGGTTAGGCGAGTAAAAATCTAGAAGGGCCACTTTCCTGCTGTGTAACCTTGGGCAAACTGCTTAACTTCTCAGTGTCTCAGTTACCTCATCTGTAAAATGGGAATGAAGACTGTGAGCCCCATGTGGGACAACTTGATTACCCTGTATCTACCTCAATGCTTAGAATAGTAAGCGCTTAACAAATACCAGCATTATTAATTACAATCCCTAACCACAAGAAACTTAGAGTCTAGGGAGGAGCTTACACTGACTTTTTTCATCCTTTGGTATTCGTTAAGTTCTTACCATGTACTAAGTGCTGCGGTAGGTAGAGAGTATTCAGAAGGGATACAGTCCATGTCGCATATGAGGCTCAAAGTCTTAATCCCCATTTTTACAGATGAGGTAACTTTCATTCATTCATTTAATCATATTTCCTCAGAGCTTGCTTTGTGTGGAGTGCTCGAGAGAGTACACTACAAAAATAAACCATACATTCCCTTCCCACAGTGAGCTTAGTCTAATAATAATAATAATCATGTTGGTATTTGTTAAGCGCTTACTATGTGCAGAGCACTGTTCTAAGCGTTGGGGGAGATACAGGGGAATCAGGTTGTCCCACATGAAGCTCACAGTTAATCCCCATTTTACAGATGAGGTAACTGAGGCACAGAGAAGTGAAGTGACTCTCCCACATTCACACAGCTGACAAGTGGCAGAGCCGGGAGTCGAACCCATGACCTCTGACTCCGAAGCCCAGGCTCTTTCCACTGAGCCGAGCAGACTGAGACCCAGAATAGTGAAGTGATTTGCCCAAGTTCACCCAGCAGACAAATGGCAGAGCTGGAATTAGAACAGAGGTCCTTCTGACTCCCAGACCTGTGCCCTATCCGCTGGTCCACGCTGCTACTGATTGATTGGTTTTGATTGATCGACCGGTTATGAACTGAATGATTCAATCCGGCAGAAGAAATCCGTCATGGTCAGAGGCTCCCCCAAGATAAAAAAAAGCAATCCACAAACCACCCAGAGAGGAAAGAGTTCTTCTTCAGAGCGGGCATGGAGCGGTGTGTCACCAGCCTCCTCTGACTCACCCGACAGCGATTTCATGAGAAAAGAGCGAATGCATGTTTCGAGGCAAATCGGATGACTATACCAGATGACAAAAGCGTTCGACTCCTAGATTTTTCTCAGGATGTAAATGCCCCAGAATGGGCTGCTGACAGAAGAACTGAGCTTCCCCTTTTATGGAAAACCCCACGAGGGATTCTGGCAGGTCTGGACGTCTTGTCCTCGACCAGATATTAAAGCTGAGGCTTTCCAACTAAGTATGACATAAGCTCGCTCACTCGTTCTTGTTCATTAGGCTCAGGGTGATAACTGTGGAAAGCTGAAACTGTCCCTGTGCTCACAACAAGCTTCAACACGATCTCGAGCTCTGTCGATAACAACAGAAAAGAAGAAGAAAAAGAGTCTTCTTGGTTGCTATTTATTGAACTCTGACTGGAGACAGGGTGCTGTATTAAGTGCTTCGGTGACTCAATGAATCAATAGTGTTTATTAATAATAATAATAATAATAATAATAATAATAATAATAATGATGGTATTTGTTAAGCACTTACTATGCCAGGCACTTTATTAAGCGCTGGGGTGGAAACAAGCAAATTGAATGTTTTTGAATGCTTACTGTGGGTAAAGCACTGTTCTAAGTACTTGGGAGAACATAATACAAGAGAATTAGCAGACATGTTCCCTGCCCATAATGAGATTGCATTCTACAGGGAGAGACTGATATCAGTCAATCTACCAATCGTATTTATTATTATTATTATGGTATTCATTAAGTGCTTACTAGAGGCCAAGCACTGTTCTAAGCCCTGGGGTAGGTACAAGGTAATCAAGTTGTCCCACATGGGGCTCACAGTCTTCATTCCCATTTTACAGATGAGGTAACTGAGACACTGAGAGGTTAAGCAGTTTGCCCAAGTTTACACAGCAGGAAAGTGGCCTTTCTAGATTTTTACTCGCCTAACCTCAATGTCAATTTCCAAATGTTGGAGAGCAGTGGAAGAACAAAAGATAAGGAAAATCATAACTTCAAGTAAAGAAAGATTTCACATTGCCCTCCTGACCGCAGCTAATGAACATCACTGCCTTTCCAAATATTCTTTTTTCCAACTTTCTCCACAGGGCAGTGGAGAATTCAGTTTAAAATAAGAAACATGTCCCCAGAGAAAATGTTATCACAAATATTACCCACCATCAGAGGGATTTTTTTTAATAAGATGAAACTTCCGATTTTCTGTATTTTTCATATCATGTATCCGCCACCCATAGGAAAATACAGTATAGGATATATATAATGGTATTTGTTAAGCACTTACTATGGACCATGCACTGTTCTAAGCACTGGGGTAGATACAAGGCAATTAAGTAGTCCCACGTGAGGCTCACAGTCTTGATCCCCATTTTACAGAGGAGGTAACTGAGACCCAAAGAACTGAGGTAACTTGCCCAAGGTCTTACAGCAGACATATGGAAGATCTGTGATTAGAACCCAGGACCTTCTGACACCCCGGCCCGTGGCTCTATCTGCTAAGCCACACCGCTTCTCTTATGCAGAACTCACCATCAACCCAACCTCAATCGTGCTTAGTTTCAGAATCCAAGAAATACCTAAATGAGCCATGGAAAATTGCAGACTGGGTTGAAGCAATTTTGTTTCCTAAATATTAATACTGATACCATGCTCAAGAAGTAAAACAATTTAAGGGAGTGGGTGGAAAAACCTTACAGGTGTAAAAGTGAAGCATATGGTTGCATAAAGATTGCCAACAAAATCGACAGATGATTAACATTCATTAAAACTTTTAATTAACACCTCAAAAAATCCATAAAATGATACTGTATGTAAATGACTATTTACGAGATCTTGGAGCATTCTTTTAACTTGTTAACGCGTAAAATAACGGATCGCGAAATCGCTTACCGTATTGATTTTCTGTGGACCCGACTTGGTTAACATAATATCGTGTCCCATCAATCAGGCTTATTTGAGCCTCCAATATCCTGACAATATTTGTCTGAAGTGAAAAATGATTCTCTATCTTTTCTTGCCAGGAAGGAGAATTGTTTTTTACTGTCATCTTTGTATGTATGTTTTCCTTATTTCTCTCTGAAGTCGCATTTGATTACAGCTGGACTCTGTATCAGTGGAGTCATTGGTACAGGGCAGAAGCTCAGTTTACCAGTCAATCAATAGTAATTATTGAGCGCTTATTGTGTTCAGGTTACCGTACTAAGTGCTTTGGAGAGGACAGTACAACAGAGTTGGTAGGCATGTTCCCTTCCCACAAGGAGCATAATAATAATAATAGTATTTGTTAAGCACTTACAATGTGCCAGGCACTGTGTTAAGCACTGGGGTAGATAGAAGCAAATCGGGTTGGACAGAGTCTCCGTCCCACATGGGGCTCACAGTCTTAACCCCCATTTTACAATTGAGGTAACTGAGACACAGAAAAGTTAAATGACTTGCCCAGGGTCACACAGCTGACAGGTTGCGCAGCAGGGATTAGAAGTCACACCCTTCTAACTCCTAGGCCTAGGCTCTATCCACTAAACCATGCTGCTGCTCTACAGAGGGGCTGATAGTAGAATGAATGATAGAAGAAGCGACAGAGTATAAGGATTTAGACATAAGTGCCGTGTGGCCGGGGGTGGGGTGAAGATCAAAATTCACTTGAATAGGCTACACGAAAGAGAGGGAGAATAGGATAAGGAGAAGAACTATTTAGCATTGTTCATTTGCATGCTTATTTAAAATGGGGATAATGAAACCACTGTCAACATAACCCCAAGATAAAGCAGTACAGAACATCTGTATCAGCTACTCAGGATTCCAATTTGACAATTTTCTCATGAATTAAAGAAAACGAGAGGTTCTTGAAACTCCAACAAGAAGTTGTAAAGCGCCTTGTGGTCAGGGATCTTGTCTAGTCACTCTCTTTGTCTTCTCCTAAGTGCTCAATACAGTGCTCTGCATGTAATAGATTGGAAGCTTCTTGAGGGCAGGAATCTTGTCTACTATTGTCCTCTCCTAAGTGCTAAATACAGGGCTCTGAACACAGTAGACTGAAATCTCCTCGAGGGCAGGGAATGTGTGATCTAATGGAAAGAGCACGGGCCTTGGGGACAGAAGGACTTGGGTTCTAATCCCTGCTCAGCCACATGTCTGCTGTGTGATCTTGGCGAGTCATTTCACTTTTCCGGGCCTCAGTAGCCTCATCTGTAAAAGGGAGATGAAATACCCGTTCTCCCTCCCTGTTAATGTATGAACCCCGTGTGGGAACGTGATTCAGTATCTATTCCAGTGCTTGGCACCCAGCAAATGCTTAAAATGATTATTATAGTTCAGAGAAAATGACACTCTAAAGACTATTTTTCTCCTTAATTGGACAGAGAGTAAAACTCTTTGCTCTTATGCAAAAATAGTATAGATCACAATTAAAATATGCTTTTAAAGGCTACTTTGGTTTCCTTTTGGGAGGGTAAGGAGAGTGAAATGCAAAGATCCAGTCACTGGCATTTTCCTATCAGAAACTGTTGATTCACCATTTTTGATTTTTAAATGAGATATTTATTTAAAGCATTTACATGCAATCTGTGATTTAGCCTCTCCCCCATCCTCTTAATCAACTCCTAAACAGTTTGAATTGTTCAGTCTGGTTTAGAGGATTACAGGGTTTGTTCTTGCCTTTCAAAGCGAATATAGATATTGGCTCCGGTGTTTGAAGTTTTTGAAATAAAGGTATTATAGAAATACTGAGTATTGTTTGTTGTGGATTTATGATTAAAATTCAAATCCCTCCAAAGTTGTTTCTAGCCAATAGAAAATACCTTCAAATTAATTCGGTGAGTTGGGATCACTAACAAAGTGTGAAATATTTCAAATCATAAAGGAAATTAAGCTGCATTACACTTTTTAAAAAAATATTTAAGCCCTCTAAAGCTTTAGAGATTGAGGCATGAAGGGCTGTTGGATCTTGGCTAGGTTCAGGAGGTCCACAATAAGGTATGCATTTTTATTGATCTGACCCCTTGATGTGAAAAGATGGGATAATAGCATTAATAATTTTTTATTATTTTTTAACTGCTTACTTTGGGCCACTATACTAAGCACTGGAGAAAATTCAAGATAATCAGATGGGAAACATAGATTTCACAGTCTCGGTAGGAGAGAGTACAGGTATTTAATCTCCATTTCACGGATAAGGAAACTGAGGCCCAGAGAAGTGAAGTGACTTGCCCAAGGTCACACAGCAGACAAGTGGCAGAGCTGGGATTAGAACTCATGACCTTCTGACTTCCAGGCCCGGCTTTTTCCACTTTATCTACCTTATTCTCTTTATCTAGATCCCCGCCAACTCCCACTCCCAAAACTGTGAGCTCATTGTGTGCAGGGAACTTGCCTACCAGCTATGTTGTATTGTACTTTCCCAAATGAATCTATTTATTTATATTGATGCTATTGATGCCTGTTTACTCTATTTGATGCCTGTCTCCCCCCTTCTAGACTGTGAGCCCATTGTGGGCAGGAATTGTCTCTACTTGTTGCTGAATTGTACTTTCCAAGTGCTTAGTTCAGTGCTCTGCACACAGTAAGCACTCAATAAATACAATTGAATGAATTAATGAATGAATGAAGGAGGTTCAAACAGTGTGCTATATACAGTAAGTGCATAATAATTACAATTTTGATTGTTTAACGTAAGTAAAAACCCTCATCAGGAGGCAGAAGTAAAGCTTCTCCCTCCATCCAGCACCAGAATAATATTCCTGACTGTGCTCTCGATATGAAGCAGATCAATGTTATTGTTATAATAATCATAATGGTGGTATTTATTAAGCACTTACTATTTACTAAGCACTTCTACTAAACGCTGGGGTCAGGTGCAAGATAACCACAGCAGACACAGTCCCTGTCCCACAAAAGGCTCCCAGCCTAAGGGGGAAGGAGCTAATTTCCCAGAGAGTTATTCGATCCTCTACTTTTATTTGAGTCTTGCTGGTCTGTCCTGGATGAATACAAGCAGAAAATTTGCAGTGAATTATCTGAATGATCTTGGTAATAATAGTGATAATAATTGTGGTATTTGTTAAGTGCTCACTGTGCGCTAGGCACTGTATAAAGCACTGGGAGAATCCAAGCAAATCGTGTTGGACACAGTCCCGGTCCCACGAGGGGCTCATAGTCTCTATCCACATTTTACAGATGAGGTAACTAAGGCCCAGAGAAGTGAAGCGATTGGACCAAGGTCTCAAATAGACAAGTGGTGGAGCCGGAATTAGAACCCATGACCTTCTGACTCCCAGGCCTGTGCTCTATCCACAACACCATGCTGCTTCCGGTATCTTCCGAAAACCTGAAAAAAACCACCTACCTGATTCAAATACACAAATATTGTGGCCCTTAGTACTGTGCTCGGCACCTAGTAAGCACTTAGAAATTCCATTAAAACATAAATAAATAATGAGCCCAAAGTGATTTGTCCGATCAGTCGAGCAATCCATCGGTTGTATTTATTGAGCTCTGATTGTGCAGATGCTATACTGAGTGCTTGTGGAGAGGACATACAATAGAGTTGATAGCCACTATCCCTGCCCACAAAGAGCTTCCAGTCTCCAGAGAAGTAGCACGGCCTAGTGGATAGAGCCAGGGCCTAGGAGTCAGAAGGATCTGTGTTCTAATCCTGGCTCTGTCACTTGTCTCTGGTGTGACCCTGGGCAAGTCACTTTACTTCTCTGTGCCTCAGTTCCTTCATCTGGAAAATGGGGATTAAGACTGTGAGCCCCATGTGGGACAGGGACTGTGTGCAATCCGATTGCTTGAATCTATCCCAGAGCTTAGTACAGTGCCTGGCACATAGTAAGTGCTTAACAAGTACTGCTATTATTATTATTATCATTATTATTATTATTACAGATAATCACATATGCAGGCACAGTGTGGAGCTGTTTCTTTCTGTTAATTGGGCCCCAGAATGCTCATTCTGACATACCTCACTAGGATATTTTAGGAGTTAATGAGATCATATGTACATCTAATGCCTGCAGCTTTTCAGATACTCTGTAAACATCACAAGCTGCGTACTGTAAATATTTATTGTTATTATTAATAGTCCCATTTTACAGATGGAAAAAGCTGAGGCTTCTACCAGCTAACCACTTGATTAAGAGTAGAATAAGGAATGAAAGTGTATTATTAATATGAATCTATTATTATTAATGATAATGAAGATTTTTGTTAAGCGCTTACTACGTGTCCAGTGCTGGGAAAGATGTTAGATAATCAGATGAGAGGCAGTCCTCAACCCACACGGAGCTCACAGTTTAAGTGGAAGCACCATTGTCTAGTGGATAGAGCCCATTCCTGGGAGGAAGAGGATCTGGGTTCTAATCCTGGCTCTGCCACTTGTCAGCTGTGTGACCCTGGGCAAGTCACTTAAATTCTCTGTTCCTCAGTGTCCTTATGTGTAAGATGGAGAATCGAATGGCCTCTCAGACTGTGAGCCAATTTAGGGTAGGGACTGCGGCCAATCCGATTATCTTGTATCTATTACAGCCACATTAAGCACATACTAAGTGCTTATTATTCATTCATTCATTCAATCGTATTTATTGAGCGCTTACTGTATGCAGAGCACTCTACTAAGTGGTTGGAAAGTACAATTCAGCTACAGATAGAGATAATCCCTACACAACAACGGGCTCACAGTTTAGAAGGGGGAGACAGACAACAAAACAAAACAAGTAGACAGGCATAAATTAATTAATCCCCATTTTACTAAAAAAGACATTGAGGCCCAGAGAAGTTAAAGGACTTGACCACAGCCACACAGCAGGAAAGCAGGCAAATCCTTCTTTATTTCTTTTACTCACTTCCATTCAACACTCTGTTCCTGTTTACCTACTGAGAGAACAATTGGAAACACAACTTTTCTGTCCAGGGCGGGAGATTTTCGAATCAGAAATCCATGAGTTTCTTTGACCCAACTATTCTCTCCTGACTTCTACCTGTCCCAGCCTTTGGATAAATGGATTTTCATCCTACTGTGCTATGGAGTTTTAAGTTGGAAAATACTTTTATGTTGGAAAAGTGAATCCACTTCCCCATTCTTCTTTCTCACCACCCCTTACCTGACACCTTTTCTTCTCTCAAGATAACTTACTCACTAGGCATCGTTTTCAACCCCAGGTAACTTCTTGCGCACATTCCTTTCACCTGTTGGACCTTCCTCTCTCTTCATATGAGATGACTTTCTTCCCAAAGATTGCGCTTTATTGGGTGTCTTTTCTTAATCTAGTAATAATAGTAGCATCTGTTAAGTGCTTGGGCAAGTAATTTAAATTCCATGTGCCTCAATTTCCTCGTCTGTAAAATGAGGATTAAAGCCCATTCATTCAATTGTATTTATTAAGCACTTACTATGTTACTATGCTATGTTAAGCACTAACAAATACCATCATTATTATTATTATCCACACCATCATCATCATCATCCCACTACAATCCAGCCATCACACGTCGCTCCTCTAATTCTAACCTCCTCACAGTATCTCCATCTCACTTATCTCACTCTGACCCCCAGCCCACATCCTGCCTCTGCCCTGGGACGCTCTCCCTCCTCCAATTCATTCATTCATTCATTCATTCATTCATTCATTCATTCATATTTATTGAGTGCCTACTGTGTGCAGAGCACTGTACTAAGCTCTTGGGAAGTACAATTTAGCAACAAATAGAGACAGTCCCTGCCCACATCAGGCTCACAGTTCTGCATCACTCCGATTTGCTCCTTTTGTCTTTTCCCCCCTCCCAGGCCCATAGCACTTATGTCCATACCTGTCATTTATTTATATTAATGTCTTCTCCTCCCACCATCCATTCATTCATTCATTCAATCGTATTTATTGAGCACTTACTATGTGCAGAGCATTGTACTAAGCACCAGACTGTAAGCCCGTTGTGGGCAGGGAATGTGTCTGTTTATTATTGTATTGTCCTCTCCCAAAGGCTTAGTACACTTCTCTGCACACAGTAAGTGCTCAATAAATATGACTGAATGAATGAATACTGCATCCTGCCGATCACGGGCTGACCTAGTTTTGACAGAAGTGATCCTTATTCATTCAATCATATTTCAATAGTGTTTATTGAGAAAGCACAGGAGGATGAAGATGAAGTGAATTCCCTCCTTCTGCTTTCTTAATCTGAA
The DNA here is from genome assembly GCF_004115215.2 of Ornithorhynchus anatinus. NCBI lineage: Eukaryota > Metazoa > Chordata > Mammalia > Monotremata > Ornithorhynchidae > Ornithorhynchus > Ornithorhynchus anatinus. The sequence goes on from NC_041729.1 coordinate 163,880,705, forward strand.
TCCAAAGTTAGGAACTAACCTTCTTACTGGGCCCCTATCTCTTTTACCTCTCCACCGACCGACCTCTCACCCACGTTCAGCCTGTGGCCTGGAACGCCCTCCCTCCTCAAATAATAATGTTGGTATTTGATAAGTGCTTACTATGTGCCGAACACTGTTCTAAGCGCTGGGGTAGATACAGGTTAATCAGGTTGTCCCACGTGAGGCTCACAGTTAATCCCCATTTTACAGATGAGGTCACTGAGGCACAGAGAAGTTAAGTGACTTGCCCACAGTCACACAGCTGATCTGTCAGTTACTCTCCCCTTCTTCAAAGCTTTATTGAAGGCCTATCTCCGCCCAGAGGCCTTCCCTTAATAAGCCCTCCTTTCCTCTTCTCCCACTCCCTTCTGCGTTGCCCTGACTTGCTCCCTTTGTTCATCCCCCCCTCCCCGCCCCACAGCACTTATGTCCATATCTGTCATTTGTTCATTTATTTATTCATTTCTTTATTCATTTATTTATTAATTTGTATTAATGTCTGCTTCCCCCTCACCTCATTCCCTCGTTGGTGCCTGGGAATGTGTCTGTTATATTATTGCACTCTCTCAAGCACTTAGTACAGTGCCCTGCACATGATAAGCACTCAAAAAATCTGATTGAATGAATGAATGAATTCTAGCCACAGCTTGTGGCCAAAACACACATTCTTGTCAAGTGGTGGGGACCCAAAAGGGAAGGTGAAAAGAATAGGGAAATGAGAAATCGGTGAGGAAAGACCTCTTGGACCCAATTTAGAGAAGCAGTGTAGCCTAATGGGAAGAGCAAGGGAGTGAGAGTCAGAAGGACCTGAGTTCTAATCGCCGGTCTGACAATTGCTTGCTACGTGAAGCAGCGTGACTCCGTGGAAAGAGCCCGGGCTTCGGAGTCAGAGGTCAGGGGTTCGATTCCCGGCTCTGCCACTTGTCAGCTGTGTGACTGTGGGCAAGTTACTTCACTTCTCTGTGCCTCAGTTACCTCATCTGTAAAACGGGGATTGACTGTGAGCCTCACATGGGACAACCTGATTACCCTGTATCTACCCCAGTGCTTAGAACCGTGGTCTGCACATAGTAAGCGCTTAACAAATACCAACATTATTATTATTATTATTATGTGACTTTGGGCAGGTCACTGAACTTCTCTGGGCCTATTACCTCATTTGTAAATTGGGGATTAAGACTGTGAACCCTATGTGAGATAGGGACTGTATCCAACCTGATTTGCCTGTATCCACCCCGGTGCTTAGTACAGTGCTTGGAACATAGTAAGTACTTAACAAATACCACCATTCTTATTTTATTTGCACAGTGCTTGGAATTTAATAAGCACTTAACAAATACCATAAATACACAGATCAATTTAGACCCCCAAACTCTGCTACAGTAATTCATCGCTTTCTTTTGTCTTTCAAACACAGCTTTCTAGAGTTTCCAGAATCTGCATGTCCCAGCATAAAGAGATAATACTTTAAATAGATTTGAGCTTTTTCTCACCTGTTCCTCATCCTATCTTCACTGTGGCATGAAAAAAACATGAGAGCAACCCGAGTGGTGGGGAATATCATAATTGCACGGTGCTTTGATTAGCCTTGGGCTAGGTTTGCTCAGCTTTTTAATCCACTCCTCAAGATTGTCATGAACGCAAAGGAATGGAGCCCAGTTTTGTTTTTTACCTGTAAGTTAGAGTTCACTGCATGAGTCATGGTGAACAGGGAAAATGAAAAGGAGGCGCTGCTTGAATTTGCTGTGTTTTTTTTTTCTCTATGCATTTTGGATTCAGGAACATTCAACAGACTGGAAGCTCATTATGGGCAGGGAATGTGTCTGCTAATTCTGTTTCATTGTGATCTCCCAAGCACTTAATACAGTGCTCTGCCCACAGTGAAGAGCATTACCTGACTGATTGATTCAGTAGAGGCCATGTAGTAGGTTTGTCTTCACAGACAGGCTTATGAATTCTTCTATGTTTCATGGTGTACATGGATGGAATTGTAGTTTCACCCCACCTTGAATAATCCTATTTTATTTTTTTTATGGCATTGGTTATGTGCTTACTATATGCCAGGTACTTTCTAAGCTCCGGGATAGATACAAGCTAATCAGGTTGGACAAGTTCACAGCCTTAATCCCCATTTTACAGGTGAGGGAACTGAGACAGAGAGAAGTAAATTGACTTGCCCAAAGTCACACAGCTGACAAGTGGTAGAGCCAGGATGAGAACACAAGATTGTGAGCCTTATGTGGGACAGGAACTGTGTCCAACTTGATTTGCTTTTATCCACCCCAGTGCTTAGTACAGTTCCTGGAACATCGTAAGTGCTTAACAAATACCACAGTTATTATTATTCTGACTCCCGGTCCTAGGTTCTAATTTTTGAAGTGGTAAAATTTCTCCAAATGGGTGAGGAAGAAATCAATAATCATTTGATATTTATTGAGTAACTATGGAGGGTGAGACACTATACCAAGTACTTGAGAGAATTCAAGATGCGAAAGACTGTTCACTCCTTGTGGTAAGGGATCGTGTCTAACAACTTTGCCGTCCTTGCTTCTCCCAAGCACTTAGTACAGGGCTCTGCACACAGTAAGTGCTCAATAACTAATACCATCTAAAATAAATTTCCTCATTTAAATAAGCTTTAGTCTGTATGGGTGAGTAGTGCTTGACTGTTCACTAGACTTCAAAAATAAATTAATCTTTTCCTGGTCATTTAACTTCAATAATTGTATTTACATGATTTCATATTCGAGGAAAGTGAATTATCAGTCAATCAGGACTGACTATTGAGCACATTATACTATTCATTTAATTGTATTTCAGTCATATTTATTGAATATTTACCATGTGTAGAGCACTGTACAAAGCGTTTGGGAGAATACAGTAAAACAGTTAAGAGACAATTTCCCCGCTCACTCACTTTGGAGTTCCCAGTGGAGTTCATAATAATAACTGTGGCATTTGTTATGCACTTACTATGTGTCAAGCACTGTACTAAGCTCTTAGGTGGCTACAAGATCCTCTCTCAGGGTGGCACCTGGAGAGTTTGTGGTACTCTACCAGTCTCGATTACGAGAGGGAGAGTCAAGCAGAGGCCTACCTATTCCATTCCCAGCTTGGGTGGTGGCTAGTGAGTGGCAGACAATCTGCTACAAGTCAAAACTCACCCATGCTGGGCAGCAGCGGCCCGGGAGAGAGTCGAAGGCAAAGATTCGAGTTTACTGCGCAGAAGGCGGGAATGGTAAGCCACTTCTGGGTTTTTACCAAGAAGTCTCTGTGGATCCACTATCGAAATGATTACAGATGGAGGTGGTGTGTTCTGGAAGAGATTTGTCCGAGGTGTCACAATGGGTCAGGGATGACTCGGCAGCATAAGGCCAAGTCAAGATACGAGATAATCAGATCCCACAAGAGGCTCACAGTTTAAGTAGGAGAGAGAAGAAATACTGAATCCCCATTTTGCAGATGAGGGAACTGAGGCAAAGAGAAATGAAGCGACTTGCCCAAGTTCACACATCAGATAAATGGCAGAACCAGAATGAGAATCCACGTCCTCTGACTTCCCAGGCCCATGTCCTTTCCATTAGGCCGCACTGCTTCTCGGTGGGGAAACAATTTATTCTTGAACTCAGGGAGCTTGCAATCTAGCAAGGAGAGGCACACTAAAATAGATTTTAGGTAAGGCACTGAGTTTTTTTAAAATGGGGGTGTCTGGGTGAGGTTTTTAGTACAGTGCTCTGCACATAACTCACCTCCTCCAAGAGGCCTTCCCAGACTGAGCTCCCCGCTTTTCCCTCTGCTCCCCCTCCACCCTCTGCTTCTCCCCCTTCCCCCTTCACCTCCCCTCGGCTGAGCCCCCTTTCCCTCTGCTCCCCCTCCCCTCCCTACCCCATTCCTTGCTATCCCCTTTCCCCTCCCCTCAGCACTGTGCTCATTTGTATATATTATTTATTACCCTATTTATTTTGTTAATGAGGTGTGCATCCCCTTGATTCTATTTATCGTGATAATGTTGTCTTGTTTTTGTTTCGTTCCATTTTGCTCTGCAGTCTGTCTCCCCCGATTAGACTGTGAGCCCATCATTGGGCAGGGGTTGTCTCCGTCTGTTACCGAATTGTACATTCCGAGCGCTGAGTACAGTGCTCTGCACATAGTAAGCGCTCAGTAAATACTGTTGAATAGTAAATGCTCAATAAACTCGATGCATGAATGAATGTATGGAGGAATAGCCAAATTCTGAGTGTGGAAAGGCTCAAGTGCTTAGGATAGAGGGAAGTGTTGAAATGGCAGTGAAATAGGGTGAGGAAATTAGAGATTAATCAGGGAAGATCTTCTGAAGTGTTTCATACAGTGCTCTGCACACAGTAAGCTCTCAATAAATACAAGTGAATGAATGGAGGATATGTGATTTTAGATATGCTTTGAAGATGGAGAGAGTATAGTCATTCAAGTAGAAACACGTGTACTTCTGTGAATGCAAACAAAATTCTTATGAATGTACCACTTGGAGAAACATGATAATAATTAAGTACTACTTAAATGAGTTGAACAGTCCTCCAGTAAACCATGAGAAACGATAACAAATTTATAGTAAAACTAATCAAAATGAGGTTTTCTGCCATCAATCCTCATTGTATAAATACAGTATAGCTGTGAAGTAAAATCACCACTTCACCTTGAGCTTATATGCGTCCAACAAAAGTGAACGAGTTTGAAACAGCCACACATTATTTGATTTCAGAAGCAGTTTTGCCTAGTGGAAGGACCCCAGGCCTGGGAGTCAAAGGACCTGAGTTCCAATTCCGGCTATGCTACTTCTCTGCTGTGCGACTTTGGCAAATCACTTAACTTCTCTGTACCTCAGTTCCCTCATCTGTAAAATGTTTTCTCTCTTACTTAGGTGGGGAGCCCTGTGTGGAACATGGAGTATGTCTGACCTGATTCTTTTGTGTCTACTTCAGTGCTTACTGTGATTCATGGCACTTAGTAAATGCCTAACAAATACCATTATCAGTATTTTTATTCAGATACTCCACATCCCTTTATCCACAGAAGACCTGTCATTAGATCATGCAGTCAAGTAATGCAGCATATTTAGGCTGAATGCTCTGCAGGTTACCATTTTTTTTAAATAGTAATAATAATGATAATCATGATAATATTTGTTAAGTCATCCTATAATAATAATAATAATAATAATTGTGGTACTTGTTAAGCATTTCCTACGTGCCCTGTACTAAGTGCTGGGGTGGATACAAGCAACTCGAGTGGGACACAGTCCCTGTCCCACGTGGGGCTCACAGTCTCCATCCCCATTTTACAGATGAGGGAACTGAGGAACAGAGTAGTGAAATGAGTTGCCAAAGGTCACACAGCCAACATATGGTGGAGCCTGGATTGGAACCCATGACTTTCTGATGCCCAGACCCGTGCGCTATCCACTATGCCATGCTGCTTCTCAAGCCCTATGTACTTATGTGCCAAACATTGTACTAAGCACTGGGGTAGATACAAGCTAATCCCACTCCCACTTCTTCCACTCACTACTGCGTCACCCTGACTTGCTCCCTTTGTTCAACTCCCTTCACATCCCACCTCATATCATGGCTCAGTGGGAAGAGCACGGGCTTTGGAGTCAGAGGTCATGGCTTCGAATCCCAGTTTTGCCACTTGTCAACTGTGTGACTGTGGGCAAGTCACTTAACTTCTCTGTGCCTCAGTGACCTCATCTGTAAAATGGGGATGAAGACTGTGAGCCCCATATGGGACAACCTGATTCCCCTGTTTCTACCCCAGCTCTTAGAACAGTGCTCTGCACATAGTAAGCGCTTAACAAATACCAACATTATTATTATTATTATTATTAGATCTGTCACTGATTTATTTATTTATGGTAATGTCTGTCTCCTCCTCCAGATACTAAACTCATTGTGGGCAGGGAATGTGTCTACTAATAGTTATATTGTACTCTCCCCAGCGCTTAGTATAGAGCTTTGCACATAGTAAGCGCTCAATAAATACAATTGAGTGAATGAATCCTAGCCCCACATGGAGCTCACAATATAAGAGCGTGTGGGAGAGATGCTTTAATTCTTATTTTACAGGCGAGGGAAACCAAAGTGAACTTGTAGTAGTAGAAATATTCTTAGTCATAGTAAAATAAATTTTTTTGAGTGCTTTCTGAGTGCAAGGAACTGGACAAAATGTTTGGCAAGTACAGCAGAATCACAAGAAAACTTTCCCTTCCAAAAGGAGTTTCCTTTCCTGGAGGAGACAGACATAGAAATATTTGCTAGTGAAATCTATAAAAATGGAATGATCATCTGACAGTGGGTAGGTGTTGAGGATGAGTTTCCCCCTCTGGACTGTGAGCTTGTTGTGTGCCTGGAATGTCTGTTTGTTGTTGTATTGTACCTTCCCAAGGGCTCAGTACAGTGCCTTCCACACAATAAGTTCTCAATAAATACGATTGAATGAAAGAATGAATTGGTAAGGGCAAGATGGAGCTGAAGGGCTGATTAAATTCCAGGTGCTGAGAATTAGTTGGTGATGATGAATCGATGGAGCTGGGCTTTAGTCCTGTTGACGATGAGTCTTGTCTTGTCCTATGCCGTCAAGTCATTTCCGACCCATAGTGACTCCACGGATACATCTCTCCCAGAACACCCTGCTCTCCATCTGCAGTCGTTCTGGAAGAGGATCCAGAGAGTTTTCTTAAATCTGGAAATGGTTTACCATCATCTTCTTTGATTCGTTCAATCGTATTTATTGAGCGCTTACTTCGTGCAGAGTACCGTAGTAAGCTCTTGGAAAATACAATTTGAAGTCCATCTTCGAAGTTGACCTTCTTTCTTGAGGTCAACTTGAGTCTTAATAATAATAATGTTGGTATTTGTTATGATTATGGTTATTTCTCTGGGCCTCAGTTTCCTCATCTAATGTCTTTTACCCCTAGACTGTGAGCCTGAAGGAGCCATGTCTGACCTGCTTATCTTGTAGACTCTAGACTGTAAACACATTGTGGGAAAGGAATGTGTCTGTTTACATACTCTCCCAAGCACTTAGTACAGTGCTTTGCATACAGTAAGTACTCAATAAATACATCAGTCGGGGAAGCAGTGTGGCTCAGTGGAAAAGAGCCTGGGCTTCGGAGTCAGAGGTCATGAGTTGGACTGCCGGCTCTGCCACTTGTCAGCTGTGTGACTGTGGGCAAGTCACTTAACTTCTCTGTGCCTCAGTTACCTCATCTGTAAAATGGGGATTAACTGTGAGCCTCACATGGGACAATCTGATTCCCCTGTATCTACCCCAGTGCTTAGAACAGTGCTCTGCACATAGTAAGCGCTTAACAAGTATCAACATTATTATTATCATTATTATTTATTATCAATCATATTTAGTGCATTTGGTTCATAGTAAGTCCTTAAATACCATAGTAATTATTATTATTATTACTGTCATCATCATCATGATCTCAGGTAGGCAGACAAAAATTTCTACAAATAGTGGAAACAGGAGAAAAAAAAAGACAGTCAAAACTTACAAAAGTTGTCAGTATATGCCATGGTGTTCGTTGAGCATTTAGTACAGAACACTATACTAAGCGCCTGGGAGAGTTCAATATTAGTAGACACGTCCCTTGCCCACAACAAGTTTTGATCCAGTCCTGTGATCCGGTGATTCGGATGATGGGATAATTTTGCTCCATTTTATGAATGCATTTCTCCTCTGCTAGGAAACAGATCATCAACTTTTCTGTTCTTTGTTCTGGGGCGTATTTAAGTTTCTAATATTATCTTTTTCAGCATAGGGGTGTGGATTCTGAAGGGAAAAAACGTTTAAAAATATTTTACAAAAGGGATTTGTCAAGTTCCTGCCCATTTTTTCGTGTTGTTTTTGTTTTGGAGAAACCAAAGACTGTGCATTGCATGTTGGAACAACAGGAGCTAAGAACGCTGAACAAAGAGAGCAGGAATAGAGGCACAACAAGTGGAGAAATGAAGAGTTTTGAAAGGCAATATTCTTCAATGTTGGGAAAGTAATGAAAGGTCAGAGTGAAGCTCAATAGAAAAGCCATTATAAGAGAAAGGGGGGAGATTTTGGCTTTTATGTTGCTGTCAAGAATCAGGGTTTGTTGTTGTTTTGGGTTTTTTTTTCCTCCACTGACAAAACTTTTTTGGGGGGTTGTTTTCTTTTCTCCCACTCAATTTGTTCTAAGCGTGATTTTAAGTTTCCACATGTTTACATCACTAAGCCTGGGTAGGTTTTTCTCTATCGTGCTTCTGTGTGCTGGAATTTTAGAACAGGTTACTGTTTCCCAGACAGATTTTAGTTTTGTTTCTTTTCGGCTCAGTTTGACTAAATTAAATCAATCGATGGTGTTTATTGAGTAATTTGACTTCGGAGAACTGTACTAAGAGCTTGGCAGAGTAGCGTAGGTAGGATAAGTGCTTGGATCAGCATGGTATCACGATGGAGAGGAAAGGGCAGATTTTAGTGATGTGAAGGTTGAAGTAACAGGATTTAGTGATGGGTTGAATTTGTAGGTTGTACAAGAGAGAGGAGTCAAGGATAAAGTCAAACTTATGGGCTTGTGAGACAGGAAGGACAGTGGTGCTGTCTACAGTGATTGTAAAGTCAACAGGAGGACATTGTTTGGATGGGAAGATGAGGAGTTCTGTTTTGGAGAATCACAGTGGCCTAGGGGATCGGATACGGGCCTGGGAGTCAGCGGGTTCTGGTTTGTAGTTCTGGCTGGGTCTCACAGTCTCAATCCGCATTTGACAGATGAGGTGAATGAGGCACAGAGAAGTAAAATGACTTGCCCAAGGTCATACAGCAGAAAAGTGGCAGAGCAGGGATTAGAACTCATGACCTTCTGACTGCCAAGCCTGTGCTCTTTCCACTAGGCCAAGCTGCTTCTAGTAAGCACATACTGTGTGCAGGACACTGTATTAAGCACTGGGAAAGAATAAACAGGTGGGAAATAGATGCGGTTCTAGGTTCTCCCCAGCATATAGGTGAGGGACTGAGGATCAGAGAAGTTAAATGAATTGCCCAAAGCCACAAGGTAGTTAAGTAGTTGAGCCAGGATTAGAACACAAGTGTCTGGACCCCCAGGCCTGTGATCATTTACTCAAGCCAGGCTGCTTCTGTCGGCACATATTTTCTTATTTATATCCATTCAGTCCATCGATCAATCCATGTCATTTACCTCAATCCATGTCATTTACTGAGTACTTACTCTGTGCAGAACACTGCATTTAGCACTTGGGAAAGTCCAATAAGACTGGCTGGTCCCAATCCCTTAAAACAAGGAGCTTACGTGGCCTCGTGGCCAGAGTACAGGCCTGGTGATCAGAAGGACCTGGGTCCTAATCCCAGCTCTGCCATTTGTCTGCTGCGTGACCTTGGGCAAGTCACTTCACTTCTCTGTGCCTCAGTTACCTCATCTGTAAAATGGGGATTAAGACTATGAGCTCCACGTGGGATAACCTGATAACCTTTTCTCCCCCAGTGCTTAGAACAGTGGTAGGCACATAGTAAGCACTTAACAAATACCATCAAAAAAACCCCAAACCCTGATTATCTTGTAACTACCCCAGCGCTTAGAGTAGTGCTTGATGCAGAGTAAGAACTCAACAAATACCATCATCATTATCATTATTATTATTTACAATCTTGTGGGGATGACAGATATTTGAATAAACTTCAGGTAGGGGAAGCAGCACAGTATTAGAGTATGTCCATAAGCACTGGGGTGGATAAAAATAATCAATAATAATACTTTTGGCATTTGTTAGGCATTTAATCTATGCTAAGCACTGTTCTAAGGGCTGGAGTAGATACAGGATAATTAGATCGGACAGAGTCCCTGTCTCACATGGGGCTCACATTCCAAGTAGGAGGGAGATCAGGGATTGAGTCTCTGTTTTACAGATGAGGAAACTGCGGCACAAAGAAGTAAGCGCTCAATAAATACCACTGAATCACCACTGTCAACATCATCATCATCATCATCATCATCACCATCATCATATGATGGTACTCGTTAAGCACTTACTACATCCCAAGCACTGTTTTAAGCGCTGAGGTTAAACGTCCCACAACAGGCAAGTGGCAGAGCTGGAATTAGAACCCAGGTCCTTGACGTCTAAGCCAATGCTCTATCTACTAGACCATGGAATCAAAGTGCATACCCATTTTCAGCATTTATAAATATGTATTTATTCAAAATGTGCATTCAGGTGTTTTGTTTTCTCTGCTTCTCTATTATTTTCTCTGAGTCTGTGGGCTGAGAATGTGCCAACTCTATCACCTCCGTTCTACTGTCCTCTTCCAAGCACTTAGTACAGTGCTCTGCACACATTAAGTGCTTAATAAATGTGATTGAATGAATGAAAAGACTGAGAATGCAAATCCAGAGAGAGAGGAGGAGAACCAGGAGAGGAGAGTATCAGTAAAGCCAAAGTCGGATGATGTTTCCAGGAGGGGAAATGTTTCCAGTACGCAGTGTCAGAAGCAGCTGAGAGGTCGAGGAGGATTAGGATGGAATAGAGGACATTGGGTTTGTCAAGAAGAAAACCACTGGTGACCTTTGAGAGTGCAGTTTCTGTGGAGTGTAGGGGACGGAAGCCCCTCTGAGGGGGTCGAGAAAAGAATCGGAGGAGAGGAACTTGAGACAGTGGGTGTAGACAACTCGCTCAAAGAGTTTGGATGATAATTATGGCATTTGTTAAGCGCTCACTATGTGCAGAGCACTGTTCTAAGCGCTGGCGTAGATACAGGGTAATCAGATTGTCCCACGTGGGGCTCGTAGACGTCATCCCCATTTTTTCAGATGAGGTCGCCGAGGCCCAGAGAAGTGAAGTGACTAGCCCAAGGTGACACAGCAGACAAGCGGCGGAGCCGGGATTGGAACCCATGACCTCTGACTCCCAAACCCGTGCTCTTTCCATTAAGCCATGCTGCTTCTCCTGCTATTCCTTTGGAGAGGAATAGTAGGAGGGAGATGGAGCGCTATCTGGAGGGAGCTGTGGAATCAAGGGAGGGTTCTTTTAGGCTAGGGGAGCATGTTTGAAAGCAGTGGAGAAGAAACAATTGGAGAGCTAGCAGTTGAAGATGCCGGGCGGGGAAGGAAGAAGGGAGGGGTCAAGTGCTTTGATAAGGGAGAAAGGGATGGAATCTGGATGGAGGAGGTGGATTTTTAGAAGAGGCAGGAGATCCCCTCTTGAGATACTGCTGGGAAAGATGGGGCAATTGAAGAAGGTGCAGGAGGAAGGAGGGCCTGGAGAGAAATGGGATAATTTGGGGAGATCACGCCTAATGGCTTCATTTTTCTCAATAAAGTATGTGGCCAGGTCATTAGGGGTAAGTGATAGGGGAAGTAGGGGGACTGACTGTTTGAGGAGGGAGTAAGCATTCAATAAATACCATTGATTGATCAATTAATTGTTGGTATTTGAATGCCTACTAGGTGACAGCCCTAAGCTGGTCCTTCGGAGAGTACCCTCAATATAAAGAAATTCCGCGCTCTGGCACCTTCTGAAACTGATTTTGACCAGTTTCTCATATGAGACGATGAATGCATCCGGACCTTTTGCAGGGAAAGAGAATGTACAGCAACAACCACATTAAAAAGCCATGAATCCTTGCAGTCTCAAAGGAAATGAGACCACATTTTTCCTGCCACTGGATCACTGCCCTCCTAAAAAAAAGAAAGATACAAATAAAATTCACGGTCCAGATATTGGGCAGTTACCACCTAATGTATGCCTGGAATAAAGCTTGGTGAGAGTCCCCAGTATATTACCATCCATGAGCTGATGATGATGATGATGATGATGATGTGGATGATGATTACGATGGTGCATGGAAGCAGCGTGGCTCAGTGGAAAGAGCATGGGCTTGGGAGTCGGAGGTCATGGGTTCTAATCCCAGCTCGACCACTTGTCAGCTGTGTGATTTTGGGCAAGTCACTTCTCTGCGCACTCAGTTCCCTCATGTGTAGCATGGGAATTAAGAATGTGGCAACCTGATAACCTTGTATCTACCCCAGCACTTAGAACAGTGCTTGGCAAATAGAAAGTGCTTAACAAATACCATTATTATTACTGTTATGGTGAAAAGAATGAGGATAGCAGCAACAACATGATGACACCGATGATGTGGTGTGGTTTACCAGACAGACCCTGGGCCTGGGAGTCAGAAGGACCTGAGTTCTCATCCCGGCTCTGCCCTACGTCTGCTGTGGGATCTTGGGCAAGTCACTTCACTCCTCTGGTCCTCAGTTACCTCATCTGGAAAATGGGGATAAGAGTGTGAGCCCCACATGGCTCAGTATGGTGCTCTGCTCACAGTAAGCTCTCAATAAACATGACTGAGTGAACATAGAACAGGGACTCTGTCCAACCTGATTAACCTCAGCGCTTAAAACAGTGCTTGGGATGTAGTAAGTGCTTAACGAGTACCATCATATGATGATGATGATGATGATGATGATGATGATGATGATGATGTTGACAGTGGTGATTCAGTGGTATTTATTGAGCGCTTTCTGTTTGCAAATTGTCATAAAAAGGGCTTGGGGGAGTAAATATAACAGAGTTGGGAAATACACACTGGAGAAGCAGCATTGCTCAGTGGAAAGAGCCTTGCTTGGAAGTCAGAGGTCATGGGTTCTAATCCGCCTCCTCCACTTGTCAGTTGTGTGTCCTTAGGCAAGTCACTTAACTTCTCTGTGCCTCAGTTACCTCATCTGTAAAATGGGGATGAAGACGGTGAGCCCTACGTAGGACAACCTGATTAGCTTGTATCTACTCCAGCGCTTAGAACAGCACTTGGCACATAGTAAGCACTTAACAAATACGAACATTATTATTATTACAATCTATACCAACAACCAGTTTACATTGTAAAGAGGGAGACAGATATTACTATAAATAGAGAAATTATGGATGGGGGCATAAGTGCCATGCAGCTGATGGGGTGGTGAATGAAGAGAGCAAGTCAGGATGACACAGAGGTGAAAGGGAGAAGAGGAAAAGAGGGTTTAATCAGAGAAGGCCTCTTGGAGAAGATGTACTTTCAGTAAGGTTTTGAAGCGGGGAGGGTGATTGTCTGTGGGGTTTCTGTAAATAGACTGTAAACTAGTTGTGGGCAGAGAATGTAATAATAATAATAATAATGTTGGTATTTGTTAAGCGCTTACTATGTGCCGAGCACTGTTGTAAGCACTGGGGGAGACATAGGGGAATCAGGTTGTCCCACGTGGGGCTCACAGTTTTCATCCCCATTTTACAGATGAGGGAACTGAGGCACAGAGAAGTTAAGTGACTTGCCCACAGTCACACAGCCGACAAGTGGCAGAGCTGGGATTCGAACTCATGAGCCCTGACTCCAAAGCCCGTGCTCTTTCCACTGAGCCATAAAGTAAGCACTCAATAAGTACGATTGAATGAATGATTGAATTTGAGGAGGGAGGCAGTCGCAGGAGGGAGGAGGAACGTGGGCTGGGGTCGGTGGTGAGATAAGCAAGATGGAGATAACTGTGAGGAGGTTAGCATTAGAGGAGCGAAGCATGTGGGCTGGGTTGTCGTAGGATGATGATGATGATGACGTTTTTGATAATGATGATAACGGTAATAATGATGGTATTTGTTAAGCACTGACTATGTGCCAAGCACTGTTCTTAGTGCTGGGGTAGATACAAAGTAATCAGGTTGCCCCATGTGGGGCTCACAGGCTTAATCCCCATTTTACAGATGAGGTCACTGAGTCACAGGGAAGTTAAGTGACTTCCTCAAAGTCCCACAGCTGACAAGTGGCGGGGATGGGATTAGAACCCACGACCTCTGACTCCCCAAGCCCGTGTTCTTTCCACTAAGCCACACTGCTTCTCTAATGATGATGTTGATGATGGCGATGATTTGTGTCTGGCTACAGAGGTGCCATCCTCCGTTGGGATATTTTCTATTCCACCCCCCTCTGAGAAGTGCTAGGAGCCGAGTGAAGGGAAGCGTGGACTAAAGCTTAGACACCCCCATCCAGCGGGATGCCTTGGCCTCAGCCCCTTCCTCCCTCAGCTTGGGCCCGTCCAGACTAGTCACACAGTCACCTTGCTCAGTTCCCAGTGAGCCAGACCCCATAATAATAATAATAATTGTGGCATTTGTTAAGTGCTTACTATGTACCAGGCACTGTACTAAGCCCTGGGGTGGATACAAGCAAATCAGGTTGGACACAGTCCCTGTCCCACGTGGGGCTCACAGTCTCAATCCCCATTTTACTGATGAGGTAACTGAAGTCTAGAGAAGTGAAGTGACTGGCCCGAGGTCACAGTGCGGACAAGTGTCGGAAACAGGATTAGAACCCGTGACCTTCTGACTCCCAGGCCCGGGCTGTATCCACTCAGCCATGCTGCTTTATCATGCGCATCTTGTCGCCGCAGGAGCTAGGTGCCAGGGAGAAAAGTGGGGAAGCATTTACACAGTACCCTGCCACCTTCATTGGAATCAAACATTGGATTCTCCCAAGTTGCATTCCAGGATCTGGAGCATTACTTGGAATCCTGAAAACTGTCTTTTTTTTGGCGACAGAAAATCCACCTGGGAAGAGGACAGGACCTGTAGTGGATTTTATGAAAAGATCTTATCTTCTGAGCACTCAATAAATACGATTGCACGAATGAATGATTGAACAATCTAGAAAACCTATGGGTGAACTTCACCATGCATGGCGTCCTCTTCCAATACGGAAGACAACTACAGAGAAGCCGCCTGGCCTAGAGGCTAGAGCACGGGTCTGGGAGTCAGAAGGACCTGGGTTTTAATGTCAGCTCCGTCTCTTGTTGGCTTTGACCTTGGGCAAATCACTTCACTTCTCTGGGCCTCAGTTCCCTCATCTAGAAAATGGGGATTAAAACTGTGAGCCCCATGGGGGACAGGGACTGGGTCTATCTGGCAAACCTGGATCTACCTCAGCACTTAGTACCTGGCTTAGGACAATATCTGTCATTTATTTATTTCACTTAATGTCTGTCTCCCCCTCTACACTGTAAACTCATTGTGGGCTGGGAATGTGTCCGTTTATTCATGTATTGTCATCCCCCAGGCACCTAGTACAGTGCTCTGCACACAGTAAGTGCTCAATGAATATGATTCAATATGACTCAATAGCACTTAATAAATGTACAGTTATCATAATTATATGACTATCTCGTATCTGCCCCAGTGCATAGTACAGTGCTCGGCACATGGTAAGCTCTTAACAGAGACCACCATTAGCTATTATGTTAACCATTGGTAGCTAAATCCAGTGGTACAGGTGCTAAGTTGAAAAGAGTGATGATATTTGTTCCTCTAATATCTGTGCTAATATCTTCTTCCAAACAAACCGAGAGTTTGTTAGATCACAACACCACAAATGACTCATCGTGGCAGGAAATGAATCTTTGAATCTGAGAAAAGTTCTTTCTCAGTCCCTGCGTGGTTAATGGCAGCGTTAGTAGCAGATAGAGAAGCACTGTGGCCTAGTGGAAAGAGGACCTGGGTTCTAATCCCAGCTCTGCCACTTGTCTGCTGTGTGACCTCGGGTGAGTCACTTCACCTCTCTGGTTCTTAGTGCCCTCATTTCGTTCATTCATTCAAGCGTATTTATTGAACGCTTACTGTGTGCGGAGCACTGTACTAAGCGCTTGGAATGTACAATTTGGCAACAGATAGAGACAATCGCTGCCCAACAACAGGCTCACTGTGAGGATTCAGTATCTGTTCTCAGACTATGACTGTGAATTCTCTTAGACTATGACTGTGAACCCCATGTGGGATCTGATTATGTTCTACGTACTACGCATGCTGAGTGCGATATTTGACACAGAGTTAGTGCTTAACAAATGCCACCCACCCCCCTTCATTTGTTCCCATGAGAGAAGCAGTGTGGCTCCGTGGAAAGAGCATGGGCTTTGGAGTCAGAACTCATGAGTTCAAATCCCAGCTCTGCCACTTGTCAGCTGTGTGACTGTGGGCAAGTCACTTAACTTCTCTGGGCCTCAGTTCCCTCATCTGTAAAATGGAGATTAAGAATGTGACCCCCCACGTGGGACAACCTGATTCCCCTGTGTCTACCCCAGCGCTTAGAACAGTGCTCTGCACATAGTAAGCGCTTAACAAATACCAACATTATTATCATCTCTACGTAGATGATTCCCAAACCTACATCTCCAGCCTTGATCTCTCTCCTTTTCTGCACTCTGGTATTTCCTCCTGGTTTTAGGACATCTCTACTTGGATATACCAATGATACCTCAGACTTGTCTCGTTTTATGCCGTCTAGTTGTCTCCGACCCGTAGCGACACTGGGGACACATCACTCCCTGACCACCCCATCTCCATCTGCTATCTTTCTGGTCGTGGATCCAGAGAGTTTTCTCAGTAAAAATCCAATAGTGGTTTACCATCGCCTCCTTCCGCTCCCTAAACTCTCCCAGGCCGCTGTTGCCCAGCACGGGGCAATTTTGACTTGTTGCAGATGGCCTGCCACTCTCTAGCCACTGCCCAAGTCAGGAATGGGTAGGCATCTGCTTGACTCTCCCTCCCATAGTCAAGACTGGTAGAGGACTGATGGGAAACTCTCCAAGTTCATTCATTCATTCATTCAGTAGTATTTATTGAGCGCTTACTATGAGCAGAGCACTGTACTAAGCGCTTGGGATGAACAAGTCGGCAACAGCTAGAGACGGTCCCTGCCGTTTGACGGGCTTACGGTCTAATCGGGGGAGATGGACAGACAAGAACAATGGCAATAAATAGAGTCAAGTGCGACCCAAGTGCGACCCTGAGAGGGAACCTCAAACTTATCAGGTCCAAAACAGAACTCCTCATCTTCCCTTCCAAAGCTTGTCCTCCCTGTGACTTTCTCATCACTGTAGACAGCACTACCAACCTTCCTGTCTCATAAGCCTATAACCTTGACATGATCCGTGACTGATCTCTCTCATTCAACCCATATATTCGATCTGTAATTAAATCCTGTCCAGTTCAACCTTCGCAACAGCGTTAAAATCCATCCTTTCCTCTCCATCCAAACTGCTATCAAGTTAGAGAAGCAGCGTGGCTCAGTGGAAAGAGCCCGGGCTTGGGAGTCAGAGATCATGGGTTCGAATCCCGGCTCTGCCACCTGGCAGCTGTGTGATTTTGGGCAAGTCACTTCACTTCTCTGGACCTCAGTTCCCTCATCTGTAAAATGGGGATGAAGACTGTGAGCCCCACGTGGGACGACCTGATCACCTTGTATCCCCCAGCGCTTAGAACAGTGTTTTGCACAGAATAAGCACTTAACAAATGCCGGCATTATTATTAATGCCAGCACTTCTCCTATCCCTCCTTGATTACTGCATCAGCCTCCTTGCTGACCTCCCTGATTCCTGTCTCTCCCCACTACAGTCCATACTTCAACTCAGCTGCTTGGATCATTATTCTACAAAAACATTCAGTCCACATTTCCCCACTTAAGAACCTCTAGCGGTTGCCCATCCGCCTCCGCACCAAACTGAAACTCCTCACCATCGACTTAAAAACGGTCCCTCGCCTTGCTCTTTCCTACCTCAACTCACCGCCTCCCTATCAAAACCTCGCCTGCTCACTTTGCTCGTCTAATTCCAACGTACTCGCTGAATCTCAACTATCTCACTGCTGACCTCTCCCCCACGACCTGCCTCTGGCCTTGAAAATCTTCTTTCTTCATATGCAACGGATCATTAGCCTGAGTAGAGAAGCAGCAAGGCCTAGTGGAATGGCCAAGCGTCTTGGAGCCAGAGGACCTGGGTTCTAATGATGACGATGACGATAATGGCATTTGTTAAGCGCTTACTATGTACCAAGCACGTTCTAAGTGCTGGGGTAAATATAGGGTACTCAGGTTGTCCTACATGGGGCTCACAGTCTTCATCCCCGTTTTACAGATGAGGGAACTGAGGCCCAGAGAAGTGAAGTGACTTGCCCAAGGTAATGATAATAATAATGTTGGTATTTGTTAAGCGCTTACTATGTGCAGAGCACTGTTCTAGGCGCTGGGGTAGACACAGGGGAATCAGGTTGTCCCACGTGGGGCTCACGGTCTTAATCCCCATTTTACAGATAAAGTAACTGAGGCACAGAGAAGTGAAGTGACTTGCCCACAGTCACACAGCTGCCAAGTTGCAGAGCCGGGATTCGAACTCATGACCTCTGACTCCAAAGCCCATGCTCTTTCCACTGAGCCAAAGGTCACACAGCTGACAAGCGGCGGAGCCGGGATTAGAACCCACGACCTTTGACTCCCAAACCCGGGCTCTTTCCACTGGGCCACACTGCTTCTCTAAGGCCCGCACCTCCGCTTACCTGTTTTGTGATCTTGGGCAAGTCACTTCACTTTTCTGTGTTTCAGTTACCTCACCTCAAAATGTGAATTCATCATCTGTTCTCACTCTTACTTAAAATATGATCCCTATGTAGGTCTTGATTATCTTGTATCTACCCCTGTGCTTAGTACAATGGTTTATTGAAAGTTAGTGGTTAGTTAGTGCTAGTGGTTAGTGCTTAGTGGAAAAAACCCAGGCTTGGGAGCCAGAGGTCGTGGGTTCTCATCCCGGCTACACCACCTATGAGCTGTGTGACTTTGGGCAAGTCACTTAACTTCTCTGTGCCTCAGTTACCTCAGCTGTAAAATGGGGATTAAGACTATGAGCCCCATATGGGACAACCTGATTGCCTTGTATCTATCCCAGTATTTAGAACAGTGCTTGGCACAAAGTAAGTGCGTAACAAATACCATCTTTATTATTAAAGTGCCTGACATATAGTCAGTACTTAACAAATACCATGGTTATTATTACTGTTATTATCCTGGATGTTTTAACTGCCAGATCTAAAAAAAAAAAGTCTTTTGTTGTTGTTCCTTTTCTTCCTCATCTCCTTCACTGATGGATGTGGGCTAGTCAAGACCAAAGTAATTCATGAAGCTTTTTCTCAGGCCTGAAGTTGGAATGATTATCTCCTTTTTATTGAAGGGAGAGAAAGGAAAGAGAGAATGAAGGAAGGGGAAGATAAAAATGACTTTTCTTTCCTTTTTGTTTTTTTTTCCTCTTTCAAACAAAGCTGGATCTGGTTGGAATTCCCACTCAAGATTTCTACATCACTTCTGTAGTATATAAGTGCTTCCTCTCAGCCAAATGCCATGCTAATAGTTGAGATAGATATGGTAAAACCAGATTATTTATTTATATTAACGTCTATCTCCCCCTCTTGACTGTAAGCTTGTTCATTCATTCATTCGATCATATTTATTGAGTCCTGACCGTGTGCAGAGCACTGTACTAAGTGCTTGGGAGATTCCATTAAAACAATAAACAGACACATTCCCTGCCCACAGTGAGCTTAGAGTCTACAGCTGGGGATTCTGATAGCAATACAAATAAATAAATGACAGATATGTATATGAGTGCTGAAGGGCAGGGAGTGGGGAAGAACAGCGGGACCAAGTCAGGGTGACACAGAAGGGAATGGGAGCAGAGGAAATGAGGGGTTTTAGTCAGAGAGGGCTTCCAGGAGGAGATGTGCCTTCTTAATAAGACTGAAGGTGGGGAGGGTCATTGTCCGTGGGATTTGAGGAGAGAGGCAGCGTGGCTCAGTGGAAAGAGCCCGGGCTTTGGAGTCAGAGGTCATGGGTTCGACTCCCGGCTCTGCCACTTGTCAGCTGTGTGACTGTGGGCGAGTCACTTAACTTCTCGGTGCCTCAGTTACCTCATCTGTAAAATGGGGATTAACTGTGGGCCTCATGTAGGACAACCTGATTCCCCTGTATCTACCCCAGTGCTTAGAACAGTGCTCTGCACATAGTAAGCGCTTAACAAATACCAACATTATTATTAGGCCAGAGGCAAGATGTCAGCCAGGTGTCGGAGGCAAGATAGGGGAGCTGGAGTCACAGTTAGAAGACAGAGAAGGGAAGTATGAGGGCTGGGTTGTAGTGGGAGAATAGCAAGGTGAGGTAGCAGGGGGCAAGGTGGCAGATTGCTTTAAAGCCAATGATGAGGAGTTTTTGGTTTTGATGGACAACTACTGGAATTTTTTGAAGAGTGGGGTGACATGTCCTGAACGTTTTTGTAGAAAAATGATCCGGGTAGCAGGGTGAAGTAGGAACTGGAGTTGGGAGAGGCAAGAGGCTGGGAGGTCAACAAGGAGGCTGTTGCAGTCATCCAGGAGGGATAGGGTGGGTGGCTGGATTAATGTGGCAGCTGTTTGATGGAGAGAAAAGGGCAGATTTTAGCGATGTTGTGAAGGTGAGCCCGACAGGATTTAGTGATGGATTGGATATGTGGGTTGAATGAGAGAGAGGAGTCAAGGATAATGCCAAGGTTACAGGTATCGAGGCAGGAAGGATATTAGTGCCATCTACAGTGATGGGACAGTCAGGGCAGGGAATGTTTTTGTGGGCAAGGAATATGAAATGTTGCGGGTAGGAAATATGTTACCAACTCCATTTTATTGTATTCAATCAATCAATGGTATTACTGAGCACTCGCTCTGGATAGAGTGTTATACTAAGTAGGTAGGTATTTTCCCTGCCCACGTGGCCTAGAGGATAGAGAACAGAACTGGGAGCCAGAAGGACCCGGGTTCTAACCCTCGCTCTGCCACGTCTGCTGTGTGACCTTGTGCAAATCACTTCACCTCTCTGGGCCTCAGTTATCTCGTTTGTAAAATGGGGATGATGGCTGTGAGCCCCATGTGGGGCAGGACCTGTATCCAACCTGATTAGCTTGTATCCACCCCCGCCCTTAGAACAGTGTCTGGCGCATTGTAATCTTTAACAGATGCCATCGTCATCAACAAGCTTACAGCTCCAAGCACTTAGTAAAGTGCTCTGCACAGCGTAAGTGCTCATCGGATATCACGGATTGACTGATGTGACACAATCCCTGACTCATACAGGGTTCACAGGCTAAGGGGGAGGGAGAACAGCTATTGAATCTGCATATCGCAAATGAGGAGACTGAGGCAGGAAGAAGTCAAGTAGTGATTTGCTCAAGGGCACTCAGCAGACAAGTGTTCAAGTGGGAATTCAAACTCAGGTCCCGTGAGAGGACTTTCCGGTAGGTCTGGCTACTACTCAGCTCTGACTAAAGGCCTCTCGGGTTTGGACAACTTCCAAGATGGGGCCACCTTCCATCATTTGATTTGGGAACCAAGACCATTCCAGGATCCGTGACTTGATTCATCTCCTTTGGGTCTGTACAACCCGAGGTTAGTCCAAGAGTGAAACAATTGAATGATTTAGAGAAACAGCATGGTTTAGTGGATAGAGACCGGACATGGGAGTCTGAAGGACTGGGGTTCTAATCCTGACTCTGCCATTTGTCTGCTGTGTGACTCTGGGCAAATCACTTCACTTCTCTGGGCCTCAGTTACCTCATCTGTAAAATATGGATTAAGACTGCAAGCCCCTCAGGGTGACAACCCGATTACCTTATATCTATCCCAGTGCTTAGAAAGGTGCTTGGCCCAGAGTAAGCGCTTAACCAATATCATTATCGTTTATTATTATTTATATTGTAAATACTCCTGACTCCCGATGTGTATTCTTTACAGTAGACTATGTTGCTTTGAGGTGTGAGAGAGCTCAGGTATTTTCAAGACTTAATATGGTGTAAGTTCTGTGTCTTACCAATCATGTCTACTAATGCTATGGCTTTCGACTCTTCCGCGCACTCAAGCTCAGTGTTCTGCACACTGTAGACCCTAGGTTCTTTGTGGATAGGCATGGTGTCTACCAACGCTACTGCTTTGAACTTTCCCAAGAGCTTATTACAGTGCTCTGAAATCAGTAAGTGATCAATAAATATCATTGACTGATTGGGGATCGTGAGCTTTCTGAAGGGCAGGGAGCATATCTTAAGTCTCGCCTTCGAACTCTTTCCCTGGCTTCTTCACACAGTGGCTGCTTCTTATGCACATATCTACAATTTATTTATTTCCATTAATGTCTGTCTCCCCCTTTAAACAGTAAGCTCGTAGTAAGCAGGAAACACGTCTCTTTATTGCTATATCCTACTCGCCCAAGCACTTAGTACAGTGCTGTGTACGCATCAAGTGCTCAATAGATACGATCGACTGAGGCCTATCTTTAGTGTTACTGCTACTTTCTCTTTGCCAATTGCTTTCTTCGTGATACTAGATTTAAGGGTAACACAAAGGGCTTGTGGGTCAGTGTGCGACTCATTCCCAAACCAGGGTTGTTTGTAGCTCGTGGCCTCAGAGCAATTAAATCGGGGGAGGATTTGGGGATCCAGAATCAGTAAACAAATTCCAAGCATGTGGCCACTTGCTGGGTCATAGTTTTCCTTTGAACACCTTTCTGCCAATAGCGTGAAACAGCAAATCCCCACAGCGGTGAAGCCACAAAACATTTCCGCCTTCCACGGGCCTGTGAGGGTGGTTACCTCAGTCTAGCGCTTGCCCCCATTTCTGGGTTTTAGTCGGAATGGTCACACTCACATTTGTAACCCGATTCTTATTTGCACCACAATTATTCTGTCACCCTCAGAGGAGCAGTGTAGTTTTGTGTCTACAGAACGGGCCTGGGAATCAGAAGGACCTAGGTTCTCATCCCGGCTCTGCCTCGTGTCTGCTGTGTGGCCTTGGGCAAGTCACTTCACTTTTCTGGGCCTCAGTTACCTTATCTGTAAAAGGGAGATTGAGTGTGAGCCCCTTGTGGGACAAGGACTCTGTCCAACCTGATTAATTGTACCTACTCCAACGTTTAGAACAAGTCACAAGTACCATTATTATTGATATTGTTATGATTATTAAAACTCCAATCACATCTCTCATCTTCTTGTCTCCTTTGCACTCTTCATTTGTCTTGCTTCCTCTGACTCTAAGACATCATTTCAACTACCAGGGTGGATACCGTATTTGCAGTGAGTGAGTCAGTCATAGTTATTGAATGCTTACCGTGTGCAGAGCAAAAGCAAATGGTATTTTTTAAGAGCTTACTATGTGCCAGGCACTGTACTAAGCGCCGGGGTGGGTACAAACAAATTGAGTTGGATACAGTCCCTGTCCCACACAGGGCTCACGGTCTGAATCCCTATTTTACGGATGAGATAACTGAGGCCCAGAGAAGTGAAGTGACTTACCCAAGGTCAAATAGCAGACAAGTGGTGGGTTTAGAACCCATGAGCCTCTGACTCCCAGGCCACTTCTCCATGCTACTTCGTGGCTCAGTGGAAAGAGCCCGGGCTTTGGAGTCAGAGGTCATGGGTTCGAATCCCAGCTCGGCCACTTCTCAGCTGTGTGACCTTGGGCAAGTCACTTAACTTCTCGGTGCCTCAGTTACCTCATCTGTAAAATGGGGATTAAGACTGTGAGCCCCACGTGGGACAACCTGATTCCCCTGTGTCTACCCCAGCGCTTAGAACAGTGCTCGGCACATAGTAAGCGCTTAACAAATACCAACATTATTATTATTATTATTACTTGGGGAGGGTATGATATAACAACATAACGGATACATTCCCCGCCCCCAATGAGCTTACAGTCTAGAGGTGGAGGCGGACGTTAATATGAGAATGGTGAAGCTTCCCGCCTCCCCTGTTTTCATCCTTTTTGAAAAAAAGCAGTGGGTTATTAACGAGAGGAGGCTGGATTTGATTCCACCTCCCGATTCCACCTTGGGTCGCAAGCAATTCTTTCGGCATCCACTAGCGTGTGACCCTTCTTTGAGCTGGAAGGCTACTAAATACTCCAACGTTTATAAGGCCCGTCGGACACCTAACTGAGGAAGTTCACGTGGTATTGCCAAATGCCCTCATAAGGCTTCTCCAGGAAGGGAGGGACGTTTGGAAACCGCCCAGGGAGCGAGTTTGGGATCTCTCCGCGGGCGGGAAAGGGGAGGGAAAATTTCCATGTCCGGTCGCATTTCAAGCCAGAGTTACACTTTGGTTGCCCGGGGTTTTACCACAAATGTAAATCACAGAACCCACCCTATAGAGACAACTGTAATTTCCCCATTAACTCAAGTCCCTTTTCCCCGGTGTACACACAAGACCGTCTGAATACCTACCACCCACACTGCAGCCAGGGTCTGTTGAAAACTTGGGTTTTCGTGAAGGGGGAAAGCTGGGGCTTTTTGTAGTTCTTTCAGTCTTGGATTTATTCCTTTTATTCCCCCATCCCCACAGCACTAATGTCCACATTCCTAATATATTTTAATGTCTGTCTCCCTCTCTGGGCTCTAATCTCCTTGCGGGCAGCGAATGTGTCCATTTATCATTACAGCGTACTCTCCCAAGCACTTAGTACGGTGCTCTGCCCATAGTAAGGGCTCAACAAATACAGGTGAATGAATGAATGAACTAATGAATAAAAGCGATTACCGGATAATAGTAAAGCGTCCGTTATGGTACTGGGCAGTCCACTTTTCAGGTGGTTCCTGTCTGCTGTGAAATTCAATTCAGTCGTAGCTATTGAGCACGTACTGTGCGCAGAGCACCGTACGAAGCGAAAGTGGACGATCGTGGCTGCTTTTTTATTTTTGGTCCCTGGCTCTCTCCTGCAGCTTGTCGGAGTAGGTGCTGGACTTCATGCTCACCTGGGAGGGATGGGCAAAATGCTCTCGAACAAGCGTGGCTGAAAAAGTCTGACTCTCGGTCCTAGTTGAAAGAGCCCAGATTGGGAGTCAGAGATCCTGGGTTTCAATCCCGGATCGGATACTTGTCGGCTGGGTGACCTTGGGTAAGTCACTTCACTTCTCGGGGCCTCAGTTATCACTTCTGTCAAATGGGGATCAAGACCGTGAGCCCCACGTGGGACAGGGACTGTATCCAACCTGAATGTCTTGCATCTACCCCACCGCTCAGTACAGTGCCCGATACATAGTAAGCACTTAACAGATATAAAAAAATTCCATTTAAAAAAAGTGTGGTGAGTCAAGGATCACCCAAAACCCACAGATGTCCTGCAAAGTAGTACCTACTAACGAGGCTAATAGCGTTAGTAGTTGTTAAGCTCTTGCTCTGTGCCAAGCATTGACTTAAGCCCTGGGGAAGATACGATAGAGTCAGGTCAAACATAAAGTTTGTCCCACTCAGGGCTCACAGGGTAAGGGGGAGAACAGAACAAGAATTAAATGTCCCCTTTACAGATGAGGAACTGAGGCCCAGAGAGGTCAAGTGACTTGCGCAGGATCACACAACAGACAAGGGACAGAACTGGGATTAGAACCCAGGTCTTCTGACTCCCAGTTCAGGGCACTTTCCACTAGGCCACACTTTTGGAGCCACATGGCACGATTCTTGCCTCCAGTCCACTCAAGAAGCCCGGGTGGCAGATTACCTGTAATGATGATGCCAATGATAATAATATAAACAGTATTGCTAATGTTAATAATAACTGTGGTATAGGCAAGTGTAAGCATTGGAATCGATCCGATACTATCACATCAAACATAGTTCCTGTCCCACCTGGGACTCACAGTCCAAATGGAGAGAGAATGGATTTTGAATGCCCATTTCACAGATGAGAAAACCGAGGCCCAGAGAAGTCAAGTGACTTGTCCAAGATCACCCAGCACATAAGTGGCAAAGCCCGGATTAGAACCCAAGTCCTCTGACTTCCAGCCCCAGGCTCTTTCCATTAGGCTTTGCTGGTGACCATGATATAAGAATAATTAATAACAATTACGGTATTTACACGGTCTAGTGGATAGAGCCCGGGCCTACGAGACAGAAGGTCATGGATTCTAATCTTGCTCTGCCCTGTCTCCGCTACGTCATCTTGGGCAGGTCACTTCACTTCTCTGGGGCTCAGTTTCCTCATCTGTCAAATGGGGTTTGAGACTGTGAGCTCCACATGGGACAGCAGTTGTGTCCAACCCGATTATCCTGTATCCACCCCAGCACTTATCACAATGCCCGCACATAGTAGACGCTTTACAAATATCATTCTTATTATTACTATTTGTTTAACATTTACTCTGAGTCAGGCATGCAGTTCCTTCCAGCTGGAGCATTGAGAAGTTGGGGGCATCTTCTAGTCTGGATTTCAGGAAGGGCAACAGCATCCATCCTAAATGGAGATTAGAGTAGCAGGATTTTTGCACGATGCTCTCTGAGTTGTTGCCATGGAGCACGGAAGAACCCTGTGGTCGGCTACCTATCGGTGGAGCCCTGTATATGTCAGAGGTCCGACTCGCAAGCTCGTTCATTCCAAAAAAGGAATTGACAAGGGGAACAGCCTTTCTCCCCAAGGTTCAAACTGAGCATATATTTGCATTTTGATTTTCCCGCTCGCGAGACCCACCCGCACACAATCCCACTGACGGAGAAAGAAAACAGGACGTTTGGATGAGAGTGGATTAAAGGGGGCCCGAATTTCCATGAACGATTTCAAAAAAAACTGGGCGTCGCCCGTGTAACCACCATTTATTCTGAATTTCCCTGAGTAAGGGGAAAAATAGCCATCGTGCTTTAAACTGTTCTCGGCCCGCTAGACTTTCTTTAAAAATGCGTTTGCATACGAGTAATGATTTTCTTTAAATGAAACGGTCCAGAACGAAAACCACAAAGCCGGAGAAATGACTTTATATTAAATGGAAGGAACCTTGGCGTTTAGCGTAAATAGCTTGGCCCTCTATTACTTGTCTGCTCTTTTCTGAGATCATCAATTCCTAGCTAACATATCCTTATGATAGTTATTATTATTATAGTGTTATGCACTTACTTTGTGTCAAGGACTGTTCTAAGCACTGGGGTATATACAAGTTAATCAGGTCGGACACAGTCCTCGTTACGTAGGACTCACAGTCTAAGCAGGGGGAGAACAGGCAGTGAATCCCCATTTGACAAATGAGGAAACTGAAGCACAGAGAATAATAATAATAATTATGGTATTTGTTAAGTGCTTACTATGTGCCAAGCACTGTTCTAAACAATGGGGAAATACAAGGTAGCCAGATTGTCGCACGTGGGGCTCACAGTCTCAATCCCTATTTTACAGATGAGGCACAGAGAAGTTAAGTGATTTGCCCAAGGTTCACACAGCTGACAAGTGGCGGAGCCGGGATTAGAACCCACAACCTCCGACTCCCAAGCCTGTGCTCTTACCCCTAGGTCATGCTGCTCCAGAAGTTGAGTGAATTGCCTGAGGTAACACAGCAGGCCGCTGGAAGAAAGAGATTAGAACCCAGATCTTCTCATTCCCAAGTCAGGGTCCTTTCCACTATGTTACGCTGCTCCTACATTACACGGTGGTATCATAATAATGTTGGCATTTGTGAAGCGCTTTCTGTGTGCAGACCACTGTTCTAAGCGCTAGGGGAGATACAGGGTCATCAGGTTGTCCCACGTGAGGCTCACAGTCTTAATCTCCATTTTACAGATGAGGTCATTGAGGCACAGAGAAGTGAAGTGACTTGCCCACAGTCACACAGCTGACAAGTGGCAAAGCCGGGATTTGAACCCTGAATGACCTCTGAATCCCAAGCCCGCGCTCTTTCCACCGAGCCGGGCACGTCACTTCTCTACACCTCAGTTACCCCATCTGTTTAAAGGGGATTAAGACCGTGAACCCCATTTGGGACAGGGACTGTGTCCAACCCAATTTGCTTGTATCCACCCCAGCACTTAGTAGAGTGCCCAGCATGTAGTAAGCGCTTAACAAATACCATTATTATTATTATTATTATTATTATTAAGTACGTACTGTGCACAAATCACTGCACTAAGCATTTGGGAGAGTACAATAGAACCATAAGCAGAAAGATTCCCAGCCCACAACTAGCTGACAGTCTAGAGGAGCTTTAGAGAAGCATCACGGCATAGTGGATAGAGCATGGGCCTGGGAGTCAGAAGGTCATGGGTTTTAATCCCCACTCTGTCACTTGTCTGTTTTGTGACCTTGGGCAAGCCACTTCATTTCTCTGTGCCTCAGTTCCCTCATCTGTAAAATGGGAATTGAGAGTGTGATCTCCAACTGGGACAAGGACTATGTCCAACCTGATTTGCTTGTAAAAATAAGAAAAATAAATGTTGGTATTTGTTAAGCGCTTACTATGTGCAGAGCACTGTTCTAAGCGCTGGAGTAGACACAGGGGAATCAAGTTGTCCCACTTGGGGCTCACAGTCTTAATCCCCATTTTCCAGATGAGGTAACTGAGGCACAGAGAAGTGAAGTGACTTGCCCACAGTCACACAGCTGACAAGCGGCGGAGCCGGGATTCAAACCCATGACCTCTGACTCCAAAGCCCGTGCTCTTTCCGCCGAGCCACGCTGCTTCTCTAACCTTAGAACAATGCCTGGCCCAGAGTAAGCGCTTAACAAATACCAGGATGATGATTATTATTATTACTAAGAGAGTACAACAGAATTGGTAGACACATTCCCTGCCCACAAGGAGTTTACAGTCAGGACAACTGTGGAAGCTTTGACTTCTTGTTCTCTCAAGTTCCTCAAGACTTCTCCTTCAAGACGACTTCTTTCTCGAACCGTCTCTCTGCTACATCTGCCTCCCAGCTTTAAACTGTGATAACAACTATATTTATGTCACCGATTGAGCACTTAAAATATGCTCCGGGCTGGGGTAGATATAAGATTATCCAGCTGACCCAGTCCCCATCCCACTGAGAATTCACAATCCATCTTCTCCCCAATCAATCAATCGGACTTACTGAGCACTTACTGTGGGCAGAGCACTATGCTCAGCGCTTGGGAAAGCACAATATAACAATAAACATAATGATTTCCTACCCACCGTGAGCTTGCAGTCTAGAGGCTTTTCCAGCTTCACTGGTTCCTTACGTCACGTTCCCAAACTTCCTTTGTCCAACCCCGCCATTCTTTCTGGACATCCCACTGACATCTATTTTCCTCCCGTTTCCTCCCATCGAAGCTTGTTACGGTAAGCAGTAATAATAATGATAAATGTGGTATTTGTTTAGCGCTTTCTACGTGCCAGGTACTATACTAAGGGCTGGGGTGGATGCAAGTTAATTATTTTGGACACGGTCCCTATCCCGCAGAGTGCTCACAGTCCTAATTCCCACGTGGCAGATGTGGTCACCGAGGCTCAGAGAAGTGAAGTGATTTGCCCAAGTTCACACAGCAGACAAGCGGCAGAGCCGTGATCGGAACCCAAGTCCTCCGACTCCCAGATACGGGCTCTGCTTTTAGGTCATGCTGCTTCTCTGTGATATTTCTAGTGGGGAGCATTCCAGGTAGCTCTCTGTGTGAACTTGGTCAAGTCAATTTGTTTCTCCGTGCCTCAGTGACCTCATCTGTAAAGCAGGGATTGAGACTGTGAGCGCCACAGGGGACAGGGACTGTGCCCATTCCAATTTGCTTGTATCCACCCCAGGGCTTAGTACAGTGCCTGGCACATAGTAAGTGGTTAACAAATACCACAATTATTATTATTATCATTATCTTCAGTCTGGGCTGAAGTTCAAAATGAGATTTCCTCCACAATGGCCTCCTCTCTAACGGGCACCAGTCTCAAACCGTCAGCGGCCTCTCCGCGAGCCACCACTTGACAACTGCTTTTTGTCCAAAAGGCTAGGCTGAATTGGTCCACGGTTGCCAGAACATTTCTGAGCTCAACAGTCAGTCTGACCAACTGACCAACTTCCTTTGTAGATCCCGGCTTCTCCACTTATCACCTGTGTGACTTCGGGCAAGTCATTTCACTTCTCTGTGCCTCCGTTACCTCGTCTGTAAAATGGGGATTAAGTCTGCGAGCCCCACGTGGGACAACCTGAAGACTGTAAGCCCGTCAATGGGCAGGGATTGTCTCTATCTGTTGGCGAATTGTACATTCCAAGCGCTTAATACAGTGCTCTGCACATAGTAAGCGCTCAATAAATACTATTGAATGAATGAATTACTTTGTCTCTACCCCAGCGCTTAAAACAGTGCTTGGCACATAGTAAGAACTTAACAAATACCATTATTATTATTCATTTAGGATCTGTTTTTGGCACCAGATTGTAAGCTCCTGGAGGGGCAGGGATCATGCCTATTCACTCTTTTGTACTCTCCCAAGTGCCTAGTACGTGCCCTGTAATCAATAAATACAATTGAATGAATGAATCAATCAATCGCATATATTGAGACTGAATGGTAAGCGTACAATAAATATGATTAAATGCGTGAATGCAAAGCACTCTACTAAATGCTTGGAAGAGTACAATATAACAGAGTCAGTAGACACGTTTCCTGCCCATAATGAGCTTTTTTGTATAGTATTTGTTAACCCCTTACTATGTGCTAGACACTGTTCTAAATGCTGGGAAGATGCAAGTTAGTCTGGTTGGACAGTGTCCCTATCCCACACAGGGCTCATTGTCCAAGTAGGATGGAGGAAAAGTGTTGAATCCTCATTTTACCATTGAGGAAACTGAGGCTCAGAGTACTTCAGTGACTTGCCCAAGGTCACACCACAAGCAAGTGGCAGAGCTCACATTGGAAGCCAGATCCTCTTTTGTGCTCTTTCCACTATGCCATGCTGGCTATAAGGCCCTCCAGGGCAGAGATCATAATCATCATCACCAATGGTACATCCGTAAATATGATTGATTGGTATTTATGGAGCGTTTACTGTGTGCAGAGCAGTGAACTAAGCCCTCCTTTCCTCTTCTCCCTCTCCCGTATGTGTCACCGTGACTTGCTCCCTTTATTCATCTCCACCTCCGAGCCCCATAGGACTTATGTCTTGTCTTGTGCCAACAAGTCATTTCTGACCCATAGCGACACCACGGACACATCGCTCCTAGATCATGGCCCCACTCTCCATCTCCAATCATTCTGGTACTGGATCCACAGAGTTTTCTTGGTAAAAATCTGGAAGTGGTTTACCATCTCCTCCTTCCACATAGTAAACGCCAGTCTCCGCCCTGGACTCTCTCCCATGCCTCTGCTGCCCAGCTCGGGAGAGTTTTGACTTGTAGCCGATGGCCCGCCACTCGCTAGCCACTGGCCAAGCTAGGAATGGAATGGACAGGCCACTGCTTCACTCTCCCTCCCATAGCTGAGACCGGTAGAGGACCGAAAAATCTCCAAATGTGATGCTGAAAGGGTAGTACTTATGTACATATCTTGATTCATTCATTTATATCATTGCCCGTCTCCTCCTCTAGACTGTAAGCTCATTGTAAGCAGGGAATATATCTGTTTATTGTTGTATTGTACTCTCCCAAGTGCTTAGTACAGTGCTCTGTAAATATGATTAACCGATTGACTGGCTTGGGAGAGTTCAGTACAACAGAGTTGGTAGTCACTTTCCATGCCCTCATCAGTCTAGGGGGGGAATCATCTCTCTTTAGATTTTTTAATTCTCCCAAATTCCTAGTATGGTGCTTTGAATTCGATAGGTGCTCAAGCAATACTATTGATTGACTGATCGATTGCTATAGACATCTCTTCTGAATGGTTCTGGCCCCACATTCACCATTCCTTCCTCTGGGAGGGAGGAAGGGTTGGAGTGAATTAACTGGATAATTGTTTCCTAAAAGTGATAATAATAATAATAAATATGGCATTTGATAAGCACTTACTATATGCCAGGCACTCTACTAAGCGCTGGGGTAGATACAAGATAATCAGTTTGGACACAGTCCCAAGGTTCCCACAGCTGACAAGTGGAGGAGCCAAGATTAGATAATGATGGTTTTTGTTAAGCACTTACTCAGTGCCAGGCACTGTACTAAGCACTGGGATAGATACAAGTTAATCGGGTTGGACACAGTCCCTGTCCCCCACGGAGCTCACAGTCTCAATTCTCATTTTACAGATGAGGAAACTGAGGCCCAGATAAATGAAGTGACTTGTTCAAAAAGTCACACAGTAGACAAGTGGCAGAGCCAGAATTAGACCCCACGACCTCTGACACTCAAGCCCGTGCTCTTTCCACTAAGCCAAGCTACTTCCCCGCAACTCCTCCACGCTGCTTCCTCTTTCTGTGTACAGCGGTATCTTTGACTCTAAAGGCCCTTCCATCTGGATATCCCTCTTCTCAAAGCGTAAAAACAACAATGACGTTGATAACAGCAACAACAGCAACAATAATAAAGATGATGATATAGTAATAGTGATAATGATAATATTTTTTAAGCGGTCGTTCCGTTCCAAGCATCTCGCTCAGGTCAGACACATTCCCTGGCCTTCTTGTGGCCTCTGGTCTAAGATGGGGGGAAACGGCTACTGAATCCTTATCTTACAGATGAGGAAACTGAGGAACGGAGAAATCAAGAGGGTGGATCGGAGTCAGACCTTCGGCTCTGGCCCCTTCTACCTATCCTCGCTGATCTACTCCAACCCAGCCTGCACACTCTGCTACTCTAATGCCAACCTACCCACTGGCCCTCCATCTCATCTATCTCCCCGCCGACCCCTCTCCCCCATCCTGCCTCTGTTCCGGAATTCCCTTTCCCTTCATTGTTTTGCTAATAATGATGTTGGTATCTGTTAAGCGCTTACTATGTGCCGAGCACTGTTCTAAGCGCTGGGGTAGACATAAGGGAATCAGGTTGTCCCACGTGGGGTTCACAGTCTTAATCCCCATTTTCCAGATGAGGGAACTGAGGCCCAGAGAAGTGAAGTGACTCGCCCACAGTCACACACCTGACAAGTGGCAGAGCTGGGATTCGAACTCATGACCTCTGACTCCAAAGCCCTTGCTCTTTCCACTCAGCCACGCTGCTTCTCTGCTGTCTCCCCCGATTAGACTATGAGCCCGGCATTGGGCAGGGATTGTCTCTATCTGTTGCCGAATTGTACATTCCACGCGCTTAGTACAGTGCTCTGCACATAGTAAGCGTTCAATAAATACTATTGAATGAATGAATCCGACAGACCATCACTTTCCCCACCTCCAAAGCCTTATCAAATCCCATCTCTTCCAAGAGGCCTTCCCCAACTAAGCTTCATTTCCCCTACTCCCTCTTCCTTCCTCATCACCCTTGCACTTGTATCTCTCCCTTTTATTCATCCCATCCGCAGCCCCACAGCACTTATGTAATCAGTCAGCCAGTCAAGCATATTTATTGAGCGCTTACTGTGTGCAGAGCGCTATACTAAGCACTCAGGAGAGGACAATATAAGAATAGACACATTCCCTACCCACAACGAGTTTATGTATCTATACTTTATTTTCATCTCTGTCTCCCCATCTAGGCTGTAGGCTGTTGTGGACAGGGAAAATTCTAATCCCGGTTCCGCCACTTGTCTGCAGTGTGACCTTGGGCAAGTCACTTGACTTCTCTGTGCCTCAATTACCTCATCTGGAAAATGGGGATTAAGACCGTGAGCCCCACGTGAGGCAACCTGATTACCTCGTATCTACCCCAGCGCTTAGAACAGTGCTCGGCACATAGTAAGCACCTAACAAATACCATCATTATTATTATCTACAATCTCTTTTACATTGTACACTCCTAGGCTTACCAGTGCTCTGCACACAGTAAGCACTCAATCAATTCATGCAATTCATTTATTCAATAGTATTTGCTGAGCGCTTACTATGTGCAGAGCACTGTACTAAGTGCTTGGAATGTACAATTCAGCAACAGATACAAATCCCTGCCCAGTAACAGGCTCACAGTTGTATTTATTGAGCTCTTACTGTGTGCTTAGCTCTGTACTAAGCGCTTTAGTACTGATAAGTCAGTACTAATAGCGTTGATCGATTGATTCTCAAAACTAGGAGAATCAAGCCAACTTCCCCATCTGCATTTATTTATCCTTTGTCTCTCCATCACATACCTTACACTGGCACTTGGCAAGGAAGAGTTTGGAAAACCAGTCTGCGACTGCTAATCTTTCAACTCTTTCACCCGGCTTCAGACCACTAGTAAAGTAATCTTGGCATCCTCATCTCCCAGAAGAGTGCAGTGAATACTATTGATGATTAAGACGGGAGTTGAATTGAGGGAGAAAAATGTGATCTCAACATCATGGCTCTCCTCAGTAGAGATTTAGATCTCTCTGTTGGCATAAAAAGGTCATTTTAGGCCTTGGGGATTTGACACTGTTCCTTTAAGTTAGATCCTCGATGTAAACTATTTTCAACACTTGCCATGAAGAACAAAAATGACCTTTAGTTACTTGCCCAGAAGACAAATGGTACATTAACACAGTAAATACTGTTTGCTAGCATCTCATCCCTGACTTGCTTTAATTTTCTACTAGAATTTCGCTGGCTCCAGAGACCTAGAATGTTTTATTTTGTAGTGAAGATCTCTTTTCTCCGTGTGAATTCACTAATGTTTTCTAAAGCAACAATCTCTCCTTTAACCGAACTGCCCCCCCCCCCCAAAAAAAAAACCCCAATGAACTTATAAGCATTTAAGAGCTAAAATGAAAATGCAAATCTGTCGGATAGTGCCAAAGCTGGTCTGAGTTCGGAAAGCATTTGAGTAGTTGAATGGTTTTATGTTTTTTTATATGGTATTAAAATGCCTACTATATGCTAAGCACTGTATTAAGGGCTAAGGTAGATACAGGCTCTTCAGATTTGACCCATCCCTGTTTCTCATGGAGCTCGCTATTTTAATCCTCATTTTACAGACGAGGTAACTGAGGCACAGAGAATTAAAGCATTTTACCCAAAGACACACAGCAGACAAATGGTGGAGCCGGGATTAGAACCCAAGTCCTTCTGTCTCCCAGGCCCGGGCTCTATCCACCTGATCACGCTGCTATTCAATTTAGGAAAGTGCCTGGCACACAGTAAACACTTAACAAATACCACAATTATTATTTACTCGGTCTCCAGTCTGTGATCGATTAGAGAATTGTAAGGGGAAATGATCTTTTTAGCTCTTTCTGTGAAATCTTTGTTGTGGCTGCTACTTTCTCTGGGGTCATCAAACAACCAGTAGCATTTTTTAGGGGAAGCAGCGTGGCTCAGTGGAAAGAGCCTGGGCTTGGGAGTCAGAGGTCATGGGTTCGAGTCCCAGCTCTGTCACTTGTCAGCTGTGTGACTGTGGGCGAGTCACTTTACTTCTCTGTGCCTCAGTTACCTCATCTGTAAAATGGGGATTCACTGTGAGCCTCACGTGGGACAACCTGATTACCCTGTATCTCCCCCAGTGCTTAGAACAGTGCTCTGCACATAGTAAGCGCTTAACAAATACCAACATTATTATTTATTGTGTATTTACAGTGTGTAGAGCACTATACTTAGCACATCAGAGAGAAGAAGAGAAAGTAAGTGAACTGGATTCCTGCCCTCAAGATGTTTATGCTCCAACAGGAGGAGTTAAAAGGCCACTCTTGTCCATTCACAATTTGGGGACTCATCCATTCATTCACTGGTATTTACTGAGTAAATAATAATAATGATTATGGTATTTTTTAAACACTTATTATGTCCCAAGGACGGTTCTAAGCACTGGGGTAGATGCAAGGTAATCAGGTTGTCCCACGTGGGGCTCACAGTCTTAATCTTTATTTTACAGATGAAG
The DNA here is from genome assembly GCF_004115215.2 of Ornithorhynchus anatinus. Lineage (NCBI taxonomy): Eukaryota > Metazoa > Chordata > Mammalia > Monotremata > Ornithorhynchidae > Ornithorhynchus > Ornithorhynchus anatinus. The sequence continues at coordinate 163,916,217 of NC_041729.1, forward strand.
TAACTGAGGCCCAGAGAAGCTAAGCGGCTCAGTGGAAAGAGCACGGGCTTTGGAGTCAGAGGTCATCGGTTCGAATCCCGACTCTGCCACTTGTCAGCTGTGTGACTGTGGGCAAGTCACTTAACTTCTCCGTACCTCAGTTACCTCATCTGTAAAATGGGGATGAAGACTGTGAGCCCCACGTGGGACAACCGGATTCCCCTGTGTCTACCCCAGCGCTTAGAACAGTGCTCTGCACACAGTAAGCGCTTAACAAATACCAACATTATTATTATTAAGGTAACTGAGGCCCAGACAAGTGGTGGAGCTGGGATTAGAAGTCACATCCTCTGACTCTAGACTGTGAGTCCTTTGTTGGGTAGGGATTGTCTCTATTTGTTGCTGAATTGTACTTTCCAAGCGCTTAGTACAGCGCTCTGCACACAGTAAGCGCTCAATAAATACGATTGAATCAATGACTCCCAAGCCTGTGCTCTTGCCACTAGGCTATGCTGCTTCTCTAATACTTACTGTACTTACTGTGAACCAAGTACGCTGAGCACTTACCGTGAACCAACCGTTGTACTGAGTCCTGGGAAGGACAAGAGGCAATGTTGCCTAGAGGAAAGAAGCCAGTGTGAGGAGTGAGGCGACTTGAGTCCTAAATACATTCCAATCAATCAATCGGTGCTACTTATCCACTGCTTACCTCATGCGGGATACTGTAATAGTAGTAATTATGGTATTTGTTAAGCACTTACTTTGGGCCAGGCACTGTACTAAGCCCCGCGGGTGGATACAAGCAAATGGATTAAACACAGTCCCTGTCCCATATGGGCTCACAATTTCAATCCCCATTTTACAGATGAGGGAACTGAGGCCCAGACAATCACAGTCATACAGCAGACAAGTGGTGGAGCTGGGGTTAGAACCCATGACTTTTTGACTCCCAACCCTGTGCTCTCTCCATTATGCCATGCTGCTGCTCATTTGTCTGCTATATGTCCTTGGGCGAGTCACTTCACTTCCCTGGGCCTCAGTTACCTCATCTGTAAAATTAGGGGTGAAGACTGTGAGCCCCAAGTGGGACAGGGACTGTATTCATTCATTCAATAGTATTTATTGAGCGCTTACTATGTGCAGAGCACTGGACTAAGCGATTGGAATGAACAAGTCGGCAACAGATAGAGACGGTCCCTGCCGTTTGACGGGCTTACGGTCTCATCGGGGGAGACGGACAGACAAGAACCACCTGATTGGCTGGTATCTACCCCAGCACTTAGAACAGTGCTTGGCACACCGTAAACACTTAAATACCATGTTCGTTATCATCATTATTATTGCATGTGACATTTATTATTACATGTGACATGTGTGTCTGTGTCCCCATTTGTGCCCTGTGGGGATACACATGTCCTGTTTCTCTTCCTCACCCACCCAGCTGCCATTAGGGGTTTTCTTTACCGAGCTTCCAAAAGGTAGAGTCCTCCGGAAAGTTTGCTCTCCTTTGGGGTATCTATCACTACCGTTAAACCCACTGGAAGAAGAATAGGGCTGCCAGAAGCCAAGATGACTAATGGGTTGAAGGAATTGACTTACGAGGAAAGATTAGAAGAACTAAATATGTATAACTTGGCTAAGCGAAGACTAAAGGGAAGACATGATAAATAGCCCCGGTGAACTCCTTTGTGAAACACTTTGTGGACCAAGAACTCTCTCAGAAGGCGAGATGATATACGTAGTGCGGCTTAGGCTGGGAACATGGCTGCCAACTCTGTTATACTCGCCCAAATCCTTAGTACACTGGTCTGCACACAGTTAGGGTTAAATATTGTCCTCGCCCAAGTGCTTAGTTCAGTGCTCTGCTCACTGTAGGCACTCAATAAATATGGTTGAAGGAATGGAATGAGTTGAAAAAATATGACTGATTGATTGATGGATTGACTCCTGCTCTACAAATAGAATTATGCGTCTATCCTTTGAGGTCAGGGTTGTATCCCTACAAAATCCACACCAAGATTTCAGCCACCTGTTTCCATAAGTAGGAAGACTTAGTTGAATTAAGGCGCAAGTTGTCATAGGGAGCAGAAAAGCTTGTCATTATAATAATAATAATACTAATAATGGTACTTGTTATGTTCTTACTATGTGCCAAGCACAGATCTAACCACAGTGGTAGATACAAGTTAATCACGTTGGATACAGTCACTGTCCCCCTTGGGGCTCAAACTCTAAATCCCCCTTTCACAGATGAGGTTCCAGAAGCACAGAGAAATGAAGTGATTTGCCCAAGGTCACACAGCGGACAAGTGGCAGAGCTAGGATTAGAACCCAGGTCCTTCGGACTCCCAGGCGATCTGTCCACTATGTCACCCTGCACCTTTGGGAGTCCTTGAATAGAGTGGAGACATTGAAATAAAGAAAATATAAGTAGTGACATCTGGGAGACATTGATAGGAAGGAGTGTGGCCTAATGGAGAGAGCAAAGGACGGGAACTCATCATAATGATTATCATTATTATTATTAGTCCCTGCTCTTCCACTTGCCTGATGTGTGCCTTGGGGTAAGTGACCAAAGTTTTCTGGGCCTCAGTTTACTCATCTGTAAAATGGGGAGAAAATACTTTAAATGAATATTTAAAGTAAAATAAACTAAATTTAATTTAAAGTAAATTAAATTAATTAATAAATAAAAAAATAAAGTGGGGAGAAAAGACAAGGATTGTGTCTGACCTGATAAACTTGGACCTACCATTCATTCAATTCATTGATTCAATCGTATTTAGTGAGCACTTATCATGTGCGGAGCACTGTACTAAGTGCTTGGGAGAGTATAATACAATAACGAGACACATTCCCTGCCCACAAGGAGCTTACAGTCTAGAGGAAATCTGCATCAGTCCCGAACCAAGCACATTTACCTGGGCGACTCCAGAATCCTAATATCCCTTGCTTCAGAGCCGGAAACTTGTCTAGTGAGCATACAGATATCACCTGTGTTTCAGGATGAGGGAAGCTGAGCGCTTTCAATCGATCAATTGTGTTCATTCATTCAATCGATCGTATTTATTGAACACTTACTGTGTGCAGAGCACTGTACTAAGTGCTTGGAAACTACAATACAGCAATAAAGAGAGACAGTCCCTGCCCACATCGGGCTTACAGTCTAGAGGAGGGGAGACAGACATCGATACATGTAAACAAGCATCGGTAGAAGTAAATAGAATTATAGATATATTCACATCAAAACAAGTAAACAGGCATCAATAATAAATAAAATTATAGATATATACATATACACATAAGTGCTGTGGGGCGGGAGAGAGAGCAAAGGGAGATAGTCGAGGTTTATCAAGTGCTTACTTTGTGCAGAGCTCATAGTACGTTCATTCATTGACTTGTTCATTCCAAGCGCTTAGTACGGTGCTCTGCACATAGTAAGCGCTCAATAAATACTATTGAATGAATGAATGAATAGTATTTATTGAGCGCTTACTATGTGCAGAGCACCGTACTAAGAGCTTGGAATGTACAAATCGGCAACAGATACAGATTTAGTACAGTACTAAATAGGGTGATAAATTAGAGTAAGTAAAGTATATGAAGAGAAGGTAAGTACACATAGAAGCAGCTTGGCAGAGTGGATAGAGCATGGGCCTAGGAGTCAGAAGGTCATGGGTTCTAATCCTGCCCTCACCACGTGTCTGCTGTGTGACCTTGGGCAAGTCACTTCACTTCTCCGTGCCTCAGTGACCTCATCTGTAAAACGCGGATTGAGACTGCGAGCCCCACATGGGACAGAGGCCGTGTCCAACTCAATTTGCTTGTACCCACTCGGATGCTTAATACAGTGCCCGACACATAGTAAGGGCTTAACAAACACCATCATTGTTATTATTTTTATCGATATTAATCCCAGATCCACCACTTGTCTGCTGTGTGACCTTGGGCAAGTCACTTCACTTCTCTGTGCCTCAGTGACCTCATCCGTAAAATGGGGATTGAGATTGTATAGGGGACAGGGACTATGTCCATCCCACCTTGCTTGTTTCCACCCCTGTGCTTAGTACAGTGCCTGGCCCATAGGCAGCACTTAACTAATACCACTATTAGTTAATAATAGTTAGTAATAATAATAATGTAGGTATTGTTAAGCGCTTACTATGTGCAGAACACTGTTCTAAGCGCTGGGGTAGATACAGGGTAATCAGGTTGTCCCACGTGAGGCTCACAGTTAATCCCCATTTTACAGATGAGGTCACTGAGACACAGAGAAGTTAAGTGACTTGCCCACAGTCACACAGCTGACAAGTGGTAGTACTAAGTTTTCTTTCAAATGCACAACCACCTGTCTACTTTCCCCCTCTTGGACTCCTTTCCCGATAATGGTTCCCCATGACTGCCTTCTTGCTTACCACCTAAAGTCGACTCTAGAAGACAAGTAGTATTATTCTACTGCTTAAGGAGCTTCCGGGAAATAGAGACAGGGTTCTCGACTTTGAGCCCACTGTGGGCAGGGAATGTGTCTGTTGGTTGTCGTATTGCACTCTCCCAAGCGCTTAGTATACTGCTTTGCGCACAGCAAGCGCTCGATAAATACGATTGATGAATGAATGAACGAAAGGCCTGATGAAATGATAATAATGGTAATGCTGACAATGATAATAATGATGATGATGCTGGTGTTTGTTCAGGGCTTACTTTGTGCCAAGCACTGTGCTAAACTCTGGGGTGGATACAAGACGAGCGGCTTGGACGCAGTTCCTGTCCAACGCGGTCTAAATTTGTTGTCTCCATCATAAAACTCACTGCCTCGTCCTGAGTTGCACATATTTTTCGTGAACAATAATAGTAATAATTATGTTACTTTTTAAGTGCTTACTATGTGTCAATCAGCGTTTGAAGCGCTAGGGTAGATACAAGTTAATCAGGTTGGACATAATCCCTGTCCTACATGGGGCTCACACTCTTAATCTCCATTTTCCAGATGAAGTCACTGAGCCCCAGGGGAGTGAAGTAATAATAATTATAATAATAATGGCATTTGCTAAATGTTTACTATGTGCCAAGCACTGTCCTAAGCACTAGGGTAGAAACGAGGTAATCAGGTTGTCCCAAGGGGGGCTGACAGTCTTTATCCTCATTTCACAAGTGAGGTAACTGAGGCACGGAGAAGTGAAGTGACTGGCCCAAGGTTACACAGTAGATGTGAGGCAGAACTGGGATGAGAACCCATGTCCTTCTGACTCCCAGGCGCTTACTCTATGCACTAAGCCATGTTGCTCACTGAGCAGAGTTTGAGAAAGGAGGAGTTCTCTAGATCTCTCCCTTTCCCTTTCTCTTTCTCTTTCTCTTTCTCTATCATCCACTGTGCCTTTAGGGGACATCTTCATTCGCCATTTGATTTCTCATTTTGATTGAAGGACTTCCCCTTCTCTCAGTCCACTCAATTCAAGGGACAAGAGAGGGGACCTCCCCCAGAAGATGGTTCCGTTTTTGTCCGCTCTGTGGTAAAAGACCCCAAAATATCTTCCTGGGACGTGTACTAAAAGAGGAAATGGCAGCAGTGATCGTGGCCCTGGTTGAACTCATTCACAGAGGTCCCTCGTTGCTACTTTAATGGTTCAATGGTTAAAAAAAAGGAAAAAGAAAAAACTCTTGAATTTGCTTTACAATGTTATTTAAAGAATTCCAGAAACACTTGATTCTTTGGTGAGAAAAATGAGGAAAGTCACGAAATGGACATTTGCCCGAGTAACCGATTTGCGGGAATAAATGTCACCAGAACCGGAGCCATTTAGTTGCAATGTTTGGATTTCCATTGTCCTGTATCTTAACTCTTTTATTTCTCAATATTTACACTGTTTTGAAAGAGCTAGCCTCAGTCGGGCAATGTGTGATGGACAAATTTACTGAGCAGCGGTAAAAATGAGACAACAAAAATTGATTCTCATAACAGCAAATATCAGAAAGAGAGGCAAGATAGCTTAGAACAACATTTCCCCCTCCCCCTCTTATAAATTTCTGGATTTTTATTCTACCTCAGGTATCAGTAATCCCTATTTACAAGATTTCTTCTCCCGGATGGCTTTAAAGATGCAGGCTATAAAAATTGACAAGAGGGATCGTAAAGAGAAATTGGATAAATAAAGCACTCCTTGGGAATCTCCATTTTCCAAAATGGAGAATGGCTTGTAAATTCCGATTTATCGGGTCCCCTTTTTGCAAGAAAATGTACAACATAAAATATTGCAATGGAAATCCGGACCCGTCGAGGACAGTGAAAGCGATTGAACCCCTGAATGACAAATCAATCAGTTGGCAATATTCATTGGAACAAGCGCTTGGGAAAGTATAAATTGGGATTGGTGGCCCCGTTCCCTGTCCACAATGAGTTTACAGTCTAAAGACATACTTATAGTCTAGAGAAATGACCATGATTTCACTGACCTAATGGCTAGAGCCCAGGCCTGGGCATCAGGAGGATCTGGGCTCTAATCCCAGCTCTGCCACTTGTCTGCTGTGTGACCTTGGGGAAGTCACTTAACTTCTCTATGCCTCAGTTACCCCATCTGTAAAATGGAGATGAAGAATGTGAGCCCCATGTGGGACAGGGACTATGTCCAACACGATTACATTGTATCTACCCCAGAGGTTAGTACATTGTCTGGCACATAGGAACCTCTTAACAAATACCGTCCTTATCATTATCATTATTATTATTATTGTTATGTTTATCTAGTGTAAACACAAATTGTATCTAGTATGATTTTCTTGTAGCTACTCGAAGGTTTAAGATGTGCTTTGGCGCATAGAAAGCGCTTAATGAACATAGACCGTAAGATCGTTAGGAGCAGGGAATGTATCTACCAACTTTGACATATTCATTTAATTGAATTTCATTCAGTGGCATTTACTGAGCTCTTACTGTGTGCAGAGCACTGTACTAAGCATTTGAGAGAGTACAGTACAACAGTAAACACTGTTTAAAACAAGCTTACTGTCTAGAGGACTGTGATGTACTGTGATATTGTACTCTCCCAAGCACTTATATACAGTGATCTATATGGGGGAAATGCTCAATAAATGCAATTGATTGATTGATTGATTGATTGTTTGGTACATACACTAGGTACAGTCCTGGTCTTCAACAGGACTCACAATCTGAGAAATAAGGAGAGGAAATATCTCCATTTTACAGATGAGGAAACTGAGGGTTAGCATCAATCAGTGGTATGTATTGAGCACTTACTATGTGCAGAGCACTGTACTAGTGCTTGGGAGAGCACAAGAGTTGGTCTACACGTTCCTTGCTCACAGTGAGCTTATAGAATAGAAGATGAGGGATGAGAGAGGTGAATGGTTGCTCACCGACCTGCTCTTTCAGTTAGATGATACTGCCTCGCCTCTATTTCGTTGATTAACTGGTGTTAATTCATCTTTGAAGAGAGAGGCCTCCTTATTCATTCAATCGTATGTACTGGGAGCTTACTGTGTGTAGAGCACTGTACTAAGCACTTAGGAGAGGACAGTGCAACAATCAATAGACACATTCCCTGCCCATGATGAGCTTACAGTCTAGAGGAGGAAGCAGCATGGTGTAGTCGATAAAGCACTGATCAGGGAGTCAGAAGGTTATGAGTTCTAATGCTGGCTCAGCCACTCATCTGCTGTGTGACCTTGGGCCAGTCCCTTCACTTCGATGTGCACCTCAGTTACCTCAACTCTTAAATGAGTTTGAGACTGTGAGCCCCATGTGGGGCAGGGACTGTGTCCAACCCTATTTACTTGTATCCACCCCAGGCCTTAATACAGTGGCTGGCACATAGTAAGCGCTTAACAAAAATCACTGTTATTTTTACAGGCCTCCGTATCCTCGGAAAGACCAAGGCCAAGAACTACCCTGGCCGAGTGATTTGTGAGAAACCTAGCTCTCTCATTATCTTATTATCCTCTCCTTTGAAAACCGGTCTCATTTCCCCGTTGTTGGCTTCAGGGAATTCAACTTGTTTCATTCTGCTTCAGAAGTAGGTGTCATTTCAGGGCGAGGAAGGTGATTTTTAATACAACTCCCTCTGTGCTGCCGATCTTCGACTAAAGTAACTTCTCCCCACCACTTATTTTCATACAATCGTCTTTCTGGATGTGTTAGTCAGTAGACAACCAGGTTGGGGGCTTTTAGTGGTTCTTCTTGTGATATTTAGCTATGCATAGATGGTAGCCCAAACTTCCTTTATCATTACCACAGTGGGGACAGCTGTGGAGAGGGGCTGCCTGGAAGATTTGACAGAAATGGACTACTCTTCTGTACTTTGTGATTATCGTTATTGTTATTATTATATTTGTTAAGTACTTACTATGTTTTAAGAACCGTTCTAAGAGCTGGGGTAGATACGAGTTAATCAGATCTGACATGGCCTGTGTTCCGTATAATCCCTCTAGGAAAAAAAAAAAAATCCTCCACACCCTGCTCTTGTCCCAAGGAAACTTTTAAAGTCTTTGCCTATGTGGCAGATATAGGCTATAGAATTGAGAGTGTTATGAGACTCCATTATCGGTCGGTCAGTCAGTATTTATTGAATGCTTCCTGTGTGCAGAGAGCTGAAAAGGAGAGTATAACGCACTTAGGAGAGTATAACGCAACAGAGTTCTAGACACGTTCCCTCCTGATGAGTTTACAGAGTAGAGGAGGAGACAGTCATTGATATAAATGAATAATTCCCATGCACTGAGTACAGTGTTCTGCCCACGGTAAGTACTGAATCAATCACTTCACTTCTCTGGGCCTCAGTTCCGTCATATGTAATATGGGGATAAAGACTTTTAGCCCATGTGGGACATGGATTTTGCCCACCTTGATTAGTTTGTATCTACCACTTAGTACAGTGCTTGGCATATACCATAAAAGATCAATTCTATTGATTGATTGATTAATCAGGTGCCAAGGGATTAGCCCAAGGTGATGCAGTAGTGGAAGAGTACAAGAAGCCTCCTCCAAGATGCCTTCCCTGACTAAGCCCTCTCCCACTCCCTTCTGCTCTTACTTGCTCCTTCACTTATACTCCCTCCCATCCCTTATGTAGATATCCGTAAAGATCTGTCATTTATTCATTTATCTATTTCTTTCTTTCTATTAGTGTCTGCCTCCCCCTCTAGATTGTGAGCTGGCTGTGGACAGGAATATGTCTGTTTGCTGTTCTACTGTCCTCTCCCAAGCACTTAGTTCAGTGCTTTGCACACAGTAAACTCTCAATTAATAGGATTGACTGAATGAATAAATGAAGTAGTGGATCTCCTGACTCCCCCTTAGACCCAAAATCTGGGCTCTCTCCATCAGACTTTACTGCCACCCTGATTTAACTCCTTCTAGAAGGATGTAGCCAGTCAAAATTTTCTGCTCCCACGATCCCTGGGAGAGTAACTACCAACTCTGTTCGATTGTTCATTAATTCATTCAGCCATATTTATGAGCGCTTATTGTGTGAAGAGCGCTGTACTAAGGGCTTGGGAGAGTACAATATAACAATACAACAGACACATTCCTTGCCCATGATGGGATTACAGTCTGGAGGGGGAGACACACATTAATAGAAATAACATGAATAGAAATAACAATAAATGACCTATATGGGCATAGTGCTGTGGGGCTGGAGAGGGGATGATAATGGGAGCAAATCAGGTAGAGGGAGAAGAGGAAAGGAGGGTTTAGACGGGGAAGGTCTCTTAGAGGAGGCCTTTTGTACTCTTCCAAGTGCTTAGTTCAGTACAAAAAGTGCTCAGTAATTACAGCTGATCTATAGATTAATTGACTGTATCACCTATGCTCTTGGGTCTGCTCCCCTTAAGCCCTTGTAGACTGTAGACTGTAAGCTAGTTCTCTAGACCGTAAGCTCATCTTATGCATGGAAACTGTCTCCTAATAGTGAGAGAAGTGTGGCCTAATGGATAGAGCCCTGGCCTTGGAGTCAGAAGGACCTGGCTTCAAACCCTAGCTCTGCCACCTATCTGCTGTGTGATTCTGGGCAACTAACTTGACTTCTCTGTGCCTCATTTACCTCATCTGTAAAATGGGGATTAAGAGTTTGAGCCCCGTGTGGGACAGGGACTGTGTCCTACACAATTATTTTGTATCTACCCCAGCACTTAGAACAGTGCCTGATACATAAGCACTTAACAGATACTATTACTATTGTCATTATTATTTATTGTCTTATATGGTACTCTCCCAAGAGCTTAATACAGTGCTCTGCACATAGTAAGCATTCAATGAATACTATTGATTGACTGATTTTATTTTCACCTTACCCTCAATAAGCTCCACAGCACTTACGTATGTAACCATCTAAAATTAATTTTCATGCCTAGCTCCCCATCTAGACTGTAAGCCTGATGTGGGCAGGGAGCGTGCCTACCAGTTCTGTTGTATGGTACTCTCTCAAATTCTTAGTACAATACTTTGCCCTCAGTAAGCACTCAATAAACACCAACGATTGATTGATTGAGTGATTGGGATCCTGTACCTTTAAGAAGGTGAGTGACTCCTCACCTGTTCACTCTTTATTAATCAAAGACAGCTGCAGAGAGAAAGCAGAAAGAAGGTTTCTTGATTCCTGTCAGAGAAGTAGAACTGAAAATCTGAAAAAAAAAAACCAAGAGAGGTGGAGAAGGATTGTTGCCATTGCCTCAGCCAAATCTGGGTCTTCAGGGGTTGGAGCCTGGGTCTCAAGCACAAGGTATTTTTATTTTTTTCCTTAAAGAACTATGTTGCTTGGCTTCTCTGAAACAGAATGTAGCAGATGAGTCTGTCTGAGAAGTGAATCAGTACTTCACCAACCCAGGAACAAACTCAGAAAGTGGTTTTTAAACCTAGGCCAAATGTCGCCTCATGATTTGGGAGGTACAGTGTATTATCACTTTGGGTTTCTATTTTTTGTCTGTAGAAGGAAGCAAAAGAATATCCTTAAAAGTTCTCTAGATTTTAGGCTCCTTTATGACCTCCCCCTCTAGACTGTAGGTTCACTGTAGGCAGAGAATGTGTTTGCTTATTGGTGTAGTATACTTTTCCAAGTGCTTAGTATAGTACTCTGCAGAAGGTAAATGCTCAGTAAATATGATTGAATAATAATGACAGTACTACTATTTAAGCCCCTACTATGTGCAAAGTGTTGACATAAGTACAATGTTGTCAGTTTAGACAGAGTTTCTGTCCTGCATGAGACTCACGGTCTAAGTAGAGAGACCAGGTATTGAATCCCAATTTTACAGATGAGGAAACTGAGACCCAGTAAAGTGAAATTATTTGCCCAAGGTCATACAGCAAGGAAGTGGCAGAGTAGGGATTAGAACCCAGCTCCTCTGACTCCCAAGCCTTGGCTCTTTCCACCATACCATTTCACTGTGTGGGCAAGGGCCATGTCTGCCAACTGTGTTGTACTGTACTCTGCTGAGCACTTATTACAGTGTTCTTTGGTTAGAGCACAGGTCTGGGAGTCAGAAGGTCATGAGTTCTAATCCTGGTTCTGCCACTTGTCTGCTGTGTGACCTCAGGCAAGTCACTTCACTTCTCCGAGCCTCAATTCCCTCATCTGTAAAATGGAGATTGAGACTGTGAGCCCCACGTGGGACACGGAGTGTGTCCAACTCAATCAGCTTGAATCCACCCCAGTGCTTAGTGCAGTGCCTGGAACACAGTAAGCACCTAATAAATATTATCCCCCCTCTAGACTGTGAGTTCATTGTAAGCAGGGTTTTTTTTTCTCTTTATTGCTCTATGGTACTTTCCCAAGCATTTAGTACATTGCTCTGCACACAGTAGGTGCTCAATAAATGTGACTGAATGAATGATTTGCACTCAGTAAGCAGTGAAAAAATAGGATTGATGAGGAGCTTCTTCTAAGGAGAGTATTTAAATGAAAGAGTAGTATTTATTGATCACCTCTCAGAGGCATTTATTGTCAAACGTGAAGCTTTCTGCCAATAGAAAGCCCAGATCAGCAAAAGGGAAACTGTGTAAGGGTGTCTTTCTCTCTTTTTTTTTTTAAACCTTATATAAATGCTTCTTGTAAGACATGCTCAGTCCCTGGTTGATTGTAAGCTCTTTGAGAGAGAGAATCTTAGAACAAATCTATTGTATTGTACTTTTCTATGGACTTAAGTACTCTGCATAAAGTAAATACTCAAATACATTGCCAAGAATAAAACCACAGTGCCCAAGAAACTGCACAATTGCTACAGAGAAGTAGATTTGTCACAACATGACAGAATTTTTTCAAGGCATGGGAAAAGTGCAATCCCAAATGTTGTGGCCCAATAAATCTCTGCTGTGACAGAGGCCTCAGAGTCCGAAGATCCGAATTCTACTTCTGGCACTGCCTTTGGCCTGCTGGGTGTCCTTGGGCAAGTCACTTTTTTGTGCCTCAGTTCCTTCATCTGAAAAATGGGGATTCAATACTGTTGTCCCTCCTGTTTAGACAGAGGACATATGGACATGATGGTCTTGTATCTACCCCAATGCTTAGTACAGTCCTAGGCACATAGTAAGTGTTTAACAAATTATTATTATGATTATTTTACTATTGTTATTACTATTGAGAGCCATCATCACCAGACAGACCCGCCTAAGGAGGGGCAAATCTTTTAGGCTGAAACTTTGGGAGAATTTTGGTACTAAGAGGAACAACAACAATTATTGTTCATCACAACATGGTATTTTAGAAAAGCAGTCATGTTAATGGAAGGGCACATTCCTAGGAGTCAGAGGACCTGGGGTCTAATCTCAACTCCACCACTTGTCTGATGTGTGACCTTGGGCAAATCACTTCTCTTCTCTGGGTCTCAGTTTCCTCTTCTGTAAATGGGGATTCAATCCCTGTCTTCCCTCCTACTTAGAATGTGAGTCTAAAGTGGCACATGGGACATGCTTGTCCTGATTATCTTGTAGCTACTCCTGCATTTAGTACACATTTTTTTTACAATTTAGGTGCTTACTATCTTCCATGCAATGTACTAAGTGCTATATTTGGCAAAGTAAGCCCTTAAATATGGTTATTATTGGAAAAGTATAGAATAGGAACATCTTAAGTTGAACAGAGTGGGACGGGCCTGTCAATCATTCATTCAGTTGTATTTATTGAGCGCTTACTGGGTGCTAGAGCACTGGACTAAGCACTTGGGAGAGGACAGTTAAACAGACACATTCCCTGCCAACAATGAGCTTACAGTCTGTGGAGGGGGTGGACAGGAGAAAGATATACTGGTCTTCTTGATGCTCAAATAAGAAAGCTTTTAAAATAAAGGTCCCTTTTCCTTGAATACCTAACATTAAAAAAAAATTCCAGTTATAGGCCAAAAATGATAACTTTAGCTCTTGTGACACTCCCATTCTAGACTGTAATCTCCTTGTGGACAGGGAGTGTATCCACCAAACTGTTCAGTACAGTGCTATGTACACAGTAAGTGCTTAAATATAATTAATTTCCCATCTCAGGTGAGTTGACTTCAATTAGATCAAATGAACAGAATGAATGGATTTTTTATCCAAATCTAAATAATTACCTAAGGCAATCAAGAATTATTAATCTTTTAATTTTCATAGGAAAGTTTTCTCTTAGGTAGGAAAATAAACTTCATAGATGTTTCCCAGAAGAATTCAAGGAAGATCTAACTTTCTGACATCATGGAATGGCCTGTTGAGTTTTGATTTCCTAAGCTTTTAGGATTATAGGCAATGTTGTCTAGTAGAAAGAACAAGGGATTATTATTATTAAGATTATTTTTACTTTTATTATTACTATTGAGAGCCATCACCACCAGACAGACCCACCTAGGGTGGGGCAAATATTTTAGGCTGAAACTTTGGGAGAATTATGGTACTAAGAGAAATAACTACAGTTATCGTTAATCACAACATGGCATTTTAGAGGAGCAGAGTCACGTTAATGGAAGGGCACATTTCTAGGAGTCAGAGGACCTAGGTTCAAATGCCAGCTCCACCACTTGTCTGATGTGTGACCTTGGATCACTTCTCTTCTCTGGGCCTCAGTTTCTCAGAGTCCAGATTCTTTTCTCAGTCACCCTCAGAGGAACTCCTATGAGATCTTAGGGAAATTCGTTCCCATCTGATTCTCCATTTATGCATCTGTAAAATAGGGATAACATATCTCTTTTCCACTAGTCTTAGATTTTAAGCTTCATTTTTGTGTTGTTGTTTTTTAAGGCCTTATGACTGATCTCATTAATTTTGTATCTTCACTGCTTGGCACCGTTCTCTGGCACTTCATTCATTCAGTTGTATTTATTGAGCGCTTACTATGTACAGAGTACTGTACTAAGTGCTTGGAAAATATAATTCGGCAACAAATAGAGACAACCCTTACCCAACATCAGGCTCACAGTCTAGAAGAGGGGAGAGAGACAACAAAACAAAGCAAGTAAACAGGCATAAATAGCATCAATATGAATAAAGAGAATCATAGAAATAAAAAATAGAATTAGTTTAGTGTTTAATAAATATAGCTAGGAACAACTCAAAGTGGTACTTTCCAGTTGCTTAGTACAGTGCTCTGCACACAGTAAGCATTCGATAAATATGATCGAATGAGTGAATTAATAAAAGATATGCTTGAAGTTGGAGGGAGGCAGGCTTGCCTAGTGGAAAGAGCATGGGGCAGAAATCCAGAGGCCTGGGTTCTAGTTCCATCTCCACCATTCTCCCTCTGTGTAATCTTGAGTTACTCTCTTAACCTCTCTGTGCCTCAGTTTCCTCATTTGTGAAATGGGGATAAGATTCCCTTACTACCTTCTAGGTTGTGAGCCCCATGTGGGACAAGGACTATGTCTGATATATTTTATCTACCCCAGCATGGAGAATAATGTTCTCCTTGTATACTGTAAACTCCTTATGGGCAGCGATCCTGCCTGTCAACTCTATTATATTGCTTTCCTAAGTGCTTAGTAATTATTTTGACATCTAAGTGCTTACTGTGTGCCAGGCACTATGCTAAGTGTTAGGATGGAGACAAGCAGATCGGGTTGGACCCAATCTCTGTCCCATATGGGGCTCACAGTCTTAATCCTCATTTTACAGATGAGGGAACTGAGGCACAGAGAAGTGAAGTGACTGGCCCAAGGTCACACTGCAGACAAGTGTCGGAGACAGGATTAGAACCCATGACCTTATGACTCGCAGGTCCATACTCTATCTACTAAGCCATGCTGCTTCTCTAGTAGAGTGCACTGCACATAGTAAGTACTTAATTACTACTACTTTATTCATAATAATGTCTGTCTCCCCCTCTAGATTGTAAGCTCATTATGGTCAGGGAATATCTTTACCAACTCTATATTGTATGCTCCCAAGCACTAAGTACAGTGCTCTGCCCACGGAAAGTGCTTAAATACCATTGATTTGATAGTATTGTTATTACTGTTAAGCTATTGTGCTGAGGTTGAAATTCAGACAGGATGATTTTAGAAGCAACACTTCTCTGATATGCATCTGTTCTCTCATATCAGTTTGCACCTGAATACCAGTGAAAATCAAAGCTGCTTTGTTCAAGCAACATGTGTGTTGGCTTTTTTTTCCTTCAGGAGAATACTGGTGTTTCTCCATGCAAGCTTGAATGATTTCTATTGACTGAGAGTCCAAGTAAGGGGGGGTGGCGGCATTGTGGGAATCCCCCTGAAGAGGATGAGAAAGTGTCAATAGGTGAGGGCAACCTCTTTAGAAACTGAGGTGCTCTACCACGGGATTGCACATAGTACATCCATGAAAGAGAATTTAATGGAACATCACTAAACACACCCGCTCCTTGCCCACCTACGAGGATCACCCTCCCTATCCTCCTCAAAAGCAAAACCATAAAAAACATAAACTCCCCCCCGCCTTTTTGCCACTCTGCCTCCTCCCTACCTGGCTCTTTCTCCAGATGGTATCTCCAACTTCATCTGGATTTCTTTCACCTGGAGTGTGCTCATCTGTCTGATCTCCTCTCTGGCAGGCTTTCACTTTTAAGATCTTCCCTTTCTTATGTAAAAAAGGCAATTAATGTCGTATCTGTTTATTTTAAACAAAATGGCTGTTAATTAGCACGATCAAAACTCCTACCATTGTAGACTGTGAGTTGCATTTTGTAGTCTCACTAAATTGCATACGTTCGGTGTCAGCCAATGTGATGGTAATACCCAGTCTGGAATTTTTTTTTTTTTTTTGAACTTGATGAACAAACACGTTTATGATGCTTTATCTTCTGGTTTAGATCTTTAGAATCTGAATACATTGCTTCAAGTTCTTATTCCTTAATGACTTGTGCAATGTTGTTAGTTATTAAAAATACTTTCTCCTTCAATCAGTCTCATTTTAGGGTAGCTAAATTTAGCCAAGAAGTATGAGCAAGTAATCCCTCTATGTTTTTATTGAAATGTCTCATGGCTTTATTGGAGGGTTCCCAAAAATGTCAGATAGCTCTATTATCTCAAGGTAAAAGTAGAGTTTCTTAATTCCTTCAGGAAACTTCTCACTTTCTTGAATTGAGACCAACTGACGAAGAGAAAAATATTTCACACAATGACATAAAGAAATTTGATATTCGATAGGAAGACGACTTTATGAACGTCGGTTTTCTAATCCGAGTCTAGCTGTGAAAACCCAAATAAAGCCCCTGTCACTGAACAGACTTGGGACTCATCCTTCTCACAGCTGAGTAATAATAATTTTGTGGTATTTAAATGCTTATGTTATGTGCCAAGCAGTATACTAAGCCCTGGGGTAGAAGCAAGATAATCAGGTTGGAACTCATTCCAACTACAATCTAAGTAGGAGGAAGAACAGACATTAAACACCCTTTTTACATATGAGTAAATCAAGGCACAGAGAAGTGAAATGACTTGCCCAAGGTCCCACAACAGGTGAGTGGTGGAGCCAGGATTAGAACCCAGGCCCTTTATCTTCCAGCCCCGTGCTTTTTCCATTAGCCCATATTACTAAATGCAATTCTCCAAGTTTAGTAGTACTTTGAAGGATCTGAATTAACTTGGCCTTCATTTGTTCAAATAATTGGTTTTCCACTCCACCCTAAAATTAGACAGGTTAGAGTTGGGAAAATATTTATTGAATCATTGAAAACTTTTAGTGAGTAGTAGAAATAGTGGCATTTTTTAAGCACTGGAGAAGATGCCATATAAAGAGTTAGACAAAGTCCCTGTCCCTCATTGGCTTCCCTCTCTCTGAGGGAGAGTAGGTATCATTCTCATTTTACAGAAGAGAAAATAGGTCTCAAGAGGCTAAGTGATTCACCCAAGGTCATAAAGCAGCCTAGAGTCAGAACGGGATCAATACCCACGTCTCCTGACTCCCTCTGCTCTCTTTTTTCTGTTTGGAGTGAAGCAGCATGACGTAGTGGAACGTACTTTTCTTTTTTGTCTCCCCTTTCGGTTTAGTTTCTACAGGTTGCTGTAATCTCAGGGTTCTTCTCCAAAGTCAAAATGTTAAAACTGAAGCAATTACTGCTCTGATCTGCCTTGAAATTTCCAAATCATCAGGGTAGCTAGTAAAGGAAACTTTCACGTATCGTTGCCATAATCAGATGGACCTCATCGTCGAGACTTTTTGGGGTGTTTGGCTTAAATTGACTTCTCTTAATTGCACTAATTAGTCTCACTTTCATCCGTCATCATAGTAGCATCAGTGACAATTCACCCCGAACTGATCTTTGTTTGCACCACTTCATGAAGGATGGAGGATGATATAGTGATGGCACTTTCAGATGATGGATATAGGTATAATAATTGAGCAAGCAGATACAAAGTACCTTTCAGATGCAAAATTAGCCTAAGATTAACACATGTCAAATCTACAGACTGCCAGATCATTTGTGACTTTCGAATCGATTTTCAAGAAATCGTATTTAATCCTACACTTCCCGTTGTACACATTTATTTTGGATGGCATTAGGCCATTTCAATATGCAAGCATAATTCGTAAGGTAAAAGATTTATGCAATTGGAAATAAATATTATGTAAGGTGGAACACATCTTTATTGCTCCAATTCTCTGGCATTAATTCAAGGTATTGCACACTGTAACGCTGGATCATATATTTGCCTTGTTTCCTACCCCGGGTTCATGATTTCTGATTCCTCTACTATTAAAAAAAATAGGCCAGTGGTTCATTCACTTATTCAACTGTACTTATTGAGAGCTCACCGGGTGCACTTGAGAGTACAGGACAACGATAAACAGACACGTTGCCTGCCCATAACGAGTGCACAGTCTAGAGGAGGAGAGACAGACATCAATACAAACAAATTGCAGATATGTACATAAGTGCGGTGAGGGTGGGAGGGGGGACTTATTAAAAAAAGTTTTGATAGTTATCAGGAGAAGAGAATAATAGTGATAATTTTAGTATTTAAGTGGTTACTATTTACTAAGCCCTGAGGTGGTTACAAGCAGATTGGATTGACTGTAGTCCCTGTCCCACGAGGCACTCACGGTCTCAATGCCCATTTGACAGATGAGGTAACCGAGGCCCAGAGAAGTGAAATGACTTGCCCAGGTTCACACAGCAGACAGGTGATGGAGCCGGGACTAGAACCCATGACCTTCTGATTCCCAGGCTGTGCTCTATCCACTACACCATGCTGCTTTTCAAGTCACTCAGCTGTCAGTATACAACTGGATCAGAAGGTAGAAGCGCAGTATCTCTTTGTTTCTTTCCAGAAGGATTTAGCACTTGAAATCCAATTGAATGAATTGAAGGAGTCAATAGATTCTTCATTCCAAATGGACTAGGTTCTTACAACGCTCCTATAAACAGGCTGTTCCCTTAGCGAACTGCCCATCTACCTCACCGTCAACCCTTCACCCACATTCTACCACTGGCCTGGAACTCCCTCCCTCTTCATACCCTACAGACTTGTTATCCTCCTCGCCTTTCAAGCCTTATTAAAAACACCTCTTCTCCAAGGGGTCTTCCCAGATGAAACCCTCATTTCCTCTTCTCCCACTCCCTTCTGCATCGCCCTTACGCTTGGATTGCACCCTTTATTCACCTCTCCATCAGTCCAAAGCACTTACGGACATATCTGTAATTTACTTTATATTAATGCCTGTCTTCCCCTCTAGGCTCTATGCCTGTTGTCATCGGGCATTGTGTCTACTAACTCTTGTTATATTGCACTCTCTCAAGTGCTTAGTACAGTGCTCTGCACACGGTATGTTCTCAAATTAAAATGATAGTGATCCAATGGTTAATAACTAATAAATAATGCTGTGTTACTGTGGAGCACTTACTGTGTGTCAAACACTGAAGCAAGCATTCATTCAGCCATATTTATTCAGCCCTTATTGTAATAATAGTGCTGGGATTTGTTAAATGCTTACTATGTGCCAAGCACTGTTCTAAGCACTGAAGTAGATACAAGGTATTCAGGTTGTCCCACGTGGGGCTCACAGTCTTAATCCCCATTTTACAGATGAGGTAACTGAGGCACAGGGAAGTGAAGGGACTTGCCCACAGTCCCATAGCTGACAAGTGGAGGAGCTGGGATTAGAACCTGTGACCTCTGACTCCCAAGTCGGTGCTTTTTCTACTAGGCCGTGCTTTTTCTCTGTTGAGTGCAAAGCACTGCTCTAAACGCTTGGGAGAGTACAGTACAGCAATAAAGAGTGACAGTCCCTGCTCCCAGTGAGCTCACAGTCTAGAAGGGTAGCACTGGGGTAGATACAAGATTATCCGATCAGACAAAGTCTCTGGCCCAGATGGGGCTCTCCGTCTAAGAAGGAGGGAGAACAGGTATTGAATCCCCATTTTACAAATAATGTTGTCAAAGCCCAGAGAAATGAAGTGAGTTGCCCAAGGTCACACACCAGGTAAGTGTCATGCTGGGATTATAACCAGGCTCTCTGACTTCCATACTTGTGTTCGATTAATCACTCAAACAGTCTTATTAATTGAAGGCTTAGTATTTGCAGAGCACGGTAGTAAGAGTTTTGGAGCATAGGAAACAATAGAACTGATAGGATCATTGGTCTCAAGCAGTTTACAATATAGTGCTCTTTCTACCAGGCCATATTGCCATAAGGTATCCACAGCCATTTCTGATCTGTTATTCTGCTAGTGATCCTGGCACTTAGCATATAGATGACACTAAATATCATATTAGATAAGCAGCATGGCATAGTGGATAGGACATGGGCCTGGGAATGTGAAGGTCATAGTTTCTAATCTCGCCTCCGCCATTTGTCTGCTGTGTGACCCTGGGGAGGTCATTTCTCTGGACCTCAGTTACCTCATCTGTAAATTGGGGATGGAGGCTGTGAGTCCCATGTGGGGCAGGGACTGTGTCCACCGCAATTTGTATCCTCTCCAGCGCTCAGTACAGTGTCTGGCACATAGTAAGCCCTTACTAAATGCCATAATTATTATAAATGAGTTGATGGAAAAGTAGACTAGCAATTGATAAAATAGGTAGGGATTAATGAAACGCATTTCATAAAGTCAATCTCTTTGAGTAACCAACCTTGTTACTTTACGAAATTCTAAAGGAGAACCTAAAGGCAGAGCTCATGGAGCTCTCTGTGGGAATCCAAATGTAGAATTCAAGAGTGTGAAGATGGAAATACAGATGAGAAGCATAAAGAATAAACTGAGAACCTGGAACCTCAAGCCCAGGAAATGCACAGAAAGCCCAGAAACCGTGTCAGGAATAGAGTTTCCGAAAGCAGAAAGTGGTATCGGATTGGGGAACTGGAATCTTAAAAGAAGAATCCCTGAGTTAGAAAGTCTTTTCTGGCATAGTTTTCTACCTGGCTTTTTAATCACTTAATCAAAATCTCCACTACCTTATTTTTACGTTTTCTCCTCCTTGTGTAAATCCCACATAGTAACTTTATCTCTCAGATTCCTCCATGGAATTTATGCAGGGAAAGAAGTATTTAATAATGATAATAATAATTATTGTACTTGTTAAGTGTTTACTATGTGCCAAGCATTGTTCTAAATGCTGGTGTAGATGCACATTAATCACATTAATAAATTAATCCCCATTAATTATCACCTGGGTCTCACACTCTTAATCCCCATTTTACTGATGAGGGAACTGAGGCCCGGAGAAGTGAAGTGATTTGCCCAAGGTTACACAGCAGACATGTGGTAGAATTGGGATTAGAAGCCAGGTCCTTCTGACTCCTAAGTCCGTGCTCTATCCACTAAGCCACGCTGCTTCTCATTTATGAATGAAACTCTGGGGTCTGCTTTGGAGATTGCCATGGATGATAATCATAATCCTGCTTTTCATTTAGCACTTATTGTGTGCTAAACATTGTGGTAAACGTCAGATCATCCAATCAAGTTCAGCCCCAGTTGATGAGATGCTTTCTCGTGCCCGCTTTGCCTCTCCAGAGATTACGACACCTAGAATAGGTGAAGAAAAGATCCGGTATGGCAAAGGAATTATAGAGTTTCGCATGTCAGATGCTCTCAGGAACATCTTAAATTTTTTACAGTCACTGGAGAGCTAGAAAATTTGTATCTGAAGGAAATATAAATGAGGAATGATGTGCAATGAATCAGTCATTTAATGAGCACTTACTGTGTGCAGAACACTACCTAGTACTTGGGAGAGTATGATATAACAGATTTGGTAGACATGTTGCCTATCTACCTTGCTATTCTATGAAATTCTAAAGGGAAACGTAAGGGCAGAGCTCATGGAGCTCTATGTGAGAATCCAAATGTAGAATTCAAGAGTATGAAGATGGAAATACGGATCAGAAGCAAAACAAGCAAACTGAGAACCTGGAACCTCAAGCCCAGGAAATGCACAGAAAGCTCAGAAACCCTGTCAGGAATAGAGTTCCCGAAAGCAGAAAGTGGTATCGGATGGGGGAAGTGGAATCTTAAAAGAAGAATTCTCGGGTTACAAAGCCCTTCCTGGAGGAAGCAGTCTAGAGAGGGAGACACACGTTAAAATACATTATGGATACATACATAAGGGCTGTGGGACTAAGGGTAATAATAGAAATTCTATTTAAGTATATTCTCGAAACTGTACTAAGCACTGGGGCAGATATCATTATCATGAATGGGGCACACAGTCTAAGGAGGAGGGAGACCAGGGATTGAATCCCTATTTTGCAAATGAAGGCACTGAGGCACAGACAAGTGAGGTGACTTGCCCAAAGTCAGAAAGCAGCCAAGTGCAAGGGTGACCCAGTGGAGAGATAGAGTAGATGGAGTACTTTGAATAAGAATCTTTAAGAAGACTTTTCTGGACTTATATTTGGTCATATATTTGGCCTCCAAACTTGAACTGTGCATCATTGACTTTGGCTTTGACCCCTGGGCGTGGGTGTGGCCAAAGAGGCCAGTGAAGGAAACTTGACTCCTCTCTCTCTTCTTCAACCCACTCATTCTCCACATGGGTGGAACAACGTGGCTCAGTGGAAAGAACAGTGGGTTGGGAGTCCAGTCGTGGGCTCTAATCCCAGCTCCACCACTTGTCTGCTGTGTGACCTTGGGCAAGCCACTTCATTTCTCTGGGCCTCAGTTACCTGATCTGGAAAATGGGGATTAAGACTCTGAGCCCCACGTGGGACAACCTGATTACCTTGTATCTACCCCATTGCTTAGAACCGTGCTTGGCACACAGTAAACGCTTAACAAATACCATTATTATTATTATTCCAGTTGGTCACCAAATCCTGTCAGTTCCTCCTCGACATCTCCAGAATCCACCCCTTCTCCTCCTTCCAAACCACCCAGTACAGTATACATTCATTCAGTCATATCTATTGAACGTTCACTGTGTGCAGAACACTGTACTAAGAACTTGGCAGAGTAAAATACAGCAGTAAACAGGGACATTTCCTGCCTACAATGAGCTTACATTTTAGAGGAGGGGAATAATTTTGGTACTTGTTAAGTGCTCACTACGTGCCAAGCACTGTCCTAAATGCTGGGGTTGATACAAAGTAGGGAGATTGGACACAGTCTCTGTCCCACATAGCGCTTCTACTCTTAATCCCCATTTGACAGATGAGGTAACTGAGGCCCAGAGAAGTGTCTTGCCCAAGATCACACAGCACACATATGGAGGAACCCAGATTAGAACCGATGACCTTCCGACTCCCAGGCCTGTGCTCTATCCACTAAGCCATACTGCTTTGAAGTGCTTGACACTTAGTGTTTTAAAATGCCCTTAAACAAAAACAACAAAAAAACTGTGATCCCTTTGGGTAGGGATCACATCCACGAACTCCGTTATATTGTACAGTCCCAAGCGCTAAGGTACAGTGAACTGCTCACGGTAAGGACTCAATGACCCAAGGACCTCTCCTATCCCACTTTGACTACTGCATCAAGCCTCTTCCCTGACCTCCCAGCCTCCTGTCTCTCCCATCTCCCATCCACACTTCACTCTGCTGTGTGGATTATTTTTCTAAAAAAAAAAAAAGGTTTTCCATTCTTCCCCACTATAACCCACACACTTGGCTCCTTACATACTTTTTGTTGTTTCTTAAGCCGTCGAGTGGTGTCCAAATACTATTTACTGTATCTCAATCTCACCTTTCTCACTGATGACCTCTCGCTTATACCTTCCTTCCTGCAACTCCACCAGTGAGGCTTAGTTGTACGACATTGTCCTGGAAGTCGCGTGGCTCAGTGGAAAGAGCATGGGCTTTGGAGTCAGGGCTCATGAGTTCGAATCCCAGCTCTGCCACTTGTCGGCTGTGTGACTGTGGGCAAGTCACTTAACTTCTCTGTGCCTCAGTTCCCTCATCTGTAAAATGGGGATTAAGACTGTGAGCCCCACGTGGGACAACCTGATTCCCCTATGTCTACCCCAGCGCTTAGAACAGTGCTCGGCACATAGTAAGCGCTTAACAAATACCAACATTATTATTATTATTATTAAGTCAGAAGGAACTGGGTTCTAATTCTGGCTCTACCACTCATCTGCCGTGCGACCTTGGGCAAGTCACTTAATTTCTATGTGGCTTAGTTTCCTCATCTGTTAAATGGAGATTAAGAATGTGAGCCCTATGTGGGATATGGATTGTGTCCAATCTGATCGTCTTGTATCTATCGGGGAGCATAGTACAGTGCTTGGCACATAGTAAGTGCTTTACCAATAGCACTAAGCAACAACACACGTAACACTGTAAGCTCACTGTGGGCAGTGATTGCATCTACAAACTCTGTTATAGTGTACTCTCCCACGTGCTAAGGGACGGTGCTCTGCACACATTATTCATTTATTAATTCATGAATTGAGTCGTGTTTATTGAGTGCTTACTGTGTGCAGAGCACTGTACTGAGCACTTGGGAGATTACAATATAACAATTATCAAACACATTCCCTGCCCACAATGAGCTTAAGGGCTCAATTAATTGGATTGATTAATCACCACACCACAAAGCCAGTCAGAATTTGTGACAAGCTGGTAGTTGACTATATTTTCTGTCTGGGGTAGCGGGGTTTATTTTTCACTTCAGAAGTAGCACTTTCCCCTCAGAAAATTCGTAGATTAGTGTTAAACGTGATTCATGCAGGGAGGTGGGTGATAAGTCTAGGCCTTAAGTGCATGAGAAGGAAATGTCACCTCACATCAAATTTGTATCAATTCTAACTCTTGCCAAGGGCTCAGGGTCTCCAGAGAGCTTCCAGCAGACACGGTGACACAGTGCATCACCACTGCAAGAACTGGATTCATGGTGGTCAAGGGCAGGGTAATAATGATGGAATTTAAGTGCTTACTACGTGTCAAGAACTGTTCTAAGTGTTGGGGTAGATACAAGCTAATAATAATAATAATGTTGGTATTTGTTAAACGCTTACAATGTGCAGAGCACTGTTCTAAGCGCTGGGGTAGACACAGGGGAATCAGGTTGTCCCACGTGGGGCTCACAGTCTTAATCCCCATTTTACAGATGAGGGAACTGAGGCACAGAGAAGTGAAGTGACTTGCCCACAGTCACACAGCTGACAAGTGGCAGAGCCAGGATTCGAACCCAGTTTGGATACAGTCCCTGTCCCACATGGGGCTCCCGGTCTTCATTCCTCATTTTACAGATGAGGTAACTGAGGCACAGAGAATTGGAGTGACTTTCCCAAGGTGACACAACAGACAAATGGCAGAACCAGGATTAGAAGCCATGACTAGGACCATGCGCTATCCAATAGGCCATGTCACTTTCCAGAGTAATAGCTGCCCACTTTCCACGACTTCCTTAAATGACAGGTTAGGAAGACAAACTACCTCCTCCACCGGGAAATATTTTCCCCTGCCCAAAAAATGCTTTCTGCTTTTTCCTCTCCATTTTCTTGCACCTGGGAATCGAACCACCCAAATATAGAGGACGAGGTGTGACCGGGGTTTGCTTTGGACATCAGTTTGGTATGAATTTTCCTGCCAGATTTTTAGCTCCTTGTTAGCAGTCAATGTTTGCCCATCCAACTCAGCATCAAACATAAAATCTCACCATTGGCTTTAGATCACTCAATCACCTTGCCCCCTCCTACCTCACGTCAATACTCTCCTACTCCAACCCA
The DNA here is from genome assembly GCF_004115215.2 of Ornithorhynchus anatinus. Taxonomy (NCBI): domain Eukaryota; kingdom Metazoa; phylum Chordata; class Mammalia; order Monotremata; family Ornithorhynchidae; genus Ornithorhynchus; species Ornithorhynchus anatinus. The sequence continues at coordinate 163,941,750 of NC_041729.1, forward strand.
GCCTGCACACTTTGCTCCTCTAACGCCAACCTTCTCACTACACCTCGATCTCGTCTATCTTGCTGTTGACTTCTCATCCACTTCCTGCCTATCTCCTGGAACGCCCTCCCTCCTCATATGACAGACAATCTTCCCCAATTCTAAGCCTTATTGAAGGCCTATCTCCTCCAAGAGGACTTCCCTGTTCAAGTCCTCCTTTCCTCTTCTCCCTTCTGCTTCTCTCCCTGACTTGTCCCCTTTATTCATCTCCCCTTCCTAGCCCCACAGTACTTATGTCCATATCTCTAATTTGATTTATTTCTATTCATATAATAATAATGTTGGTATTTGTTAAGCACGTACTATGTGCAGAGCACTGTTCTAAGAGCTGGGGGAGATACAGGGTCATCAGGTTGTCCTACGTGAGGCTCATAGTCTTCATCCCCATTTTACAGATGAGGTAACTAAGGTACAGAGAAGTTAAGTGACTTGCCCATAGTCACATAGCTGATAAGTGGCAGAGTCGGGATTCGAACCCATAACCTCTGACTCCCAAGCCCGGGCATTTCCCACTGAGCCACACTGCTTCTCAGCCACGCTGCTTCTCACTGTACCTCGGTCTCATCTATCTTAATATGTGTCTCCTCTCTCTGGCCTGTAAGCTCGCTGTGGGCAAGGAATGTGTCTGTTACATTGTCTTATCCTTCCAAGAGCTTAGTACAGTGCTCTGCACACATTAAGAGCTTAATCAATACTGTCTTCATTGCTTCACATTTCTCAAGTGCTTAATAACCCCCAGCCTCCATCACTTTAATACATATCTGTAATTTATTGTAATGTCTTCCCCCTCTAGACTCTAAGTTCTTTATTCATTCATTCAATAGTGTTTATTGAGCGCTTACTATGTGCAGAACACTGTACTAAGCCCTTGGAATGTACAAATGGGCAACAGATAGAGACAGTCCCTGCCCATTGACGGGCTTACAGTCTTATAATACAGTCTTTATAGGACAAGAACATATCTATCAGTGCTCTTGTATTGCACTCTCACACATGCTAAGTATAATGCAGATATTAATCAGTTTTTTGGTTTTTTTACATGGTATTTGCTAGGCACTTACTAATATATCTAACCCTATTCTAAATATTGAGGTAGATACAAGTTTATCGGTTGATCATAGTCCCTGTCCCACATGACACAGTCTAAATCGTATCTGAGTGCTTACTATGTGCAGAGCACTGTACTAAATATTTGGGAAAGAGTTGATAAATGCTATCCCTGCCCTCAGAGAAATTTACAGTCTAGTGTCTTGATGCCAATAGATGTTCAACAAATGCAAATACCACCAATTATTATGATTATGGCATTTAACATTTCCTCTTGGCCAAGCTCTGTAATTAAACACTGGGGTAGAAACAAGTAGATCAGATATGACGTACTCCCTGTCCCACACAGCTCTCATGATGTAAGTAGGAGGGAATAGGATTTAATCCCCAATTTACAGATGAGGGAACTAAGGCCCAGAGAAATTGAATAATAATAATAATAATATTTGTTAAGTGCTTAATACATTCCAGGGATTGTACTAAGTGCTGGGGTGGATACAAACAAATCGGGTTAGACATGGTTCCTGTCCCACATGGGGGTCACATTCTCAATCCCTACATTTCAGATGAAGTAACTGAGGCTCAGAGAAGTGAAGTGACTTGCCCAAGGTCACACACCAGAAAGGAGGTAGAGTTGGGATGACCTCCTGACTTCCAGACTCGTGCTCTATCCACTACGGCATGCTGAAGTGGCACGACCGAGAAGGCCTAATCCTTAAACCCGTCCTCTTTTCCTAGTCCAAGCTGCTTTCCTCAGCAATTTTCAGACTGTATTTTTGAATCTGAGAAGTCTTCATAACCACATGAATTGTGGCCTGGTGGCTAGAGCCCGGGCCTGGGAGCCAGAAGGACCTGGGTTCTAATCCCAGCACAGCCACTTGTCTACTCTGTGACCATGGCCAAGTCACTTGACTTCTCTGTGCCTGAGTTACCTCATCTGTAAAATGATGATTAAGACTCTGTGTGAGACAGGGACTGTGCTCAATCTGATTAGCTTGCATCTACCCCAACTCTTAGTACAATGTCTGGCACATAGTGAGCACTAAACAAATACCATTTAAAAAAAGCCCTAAAACACTCAACGGATGAGATTTAGACTGAGTACCTGTTCCCCTCAGGGCATATGATATGAGGGAGGGCTGGCATTAAATCCCCATTTTACAAATGAGGAAACTAAGGCACAGGCAGGCTAAGCGACTTGCCCAAGGTCACAAAGCAGGAAAGTAGAGGAACCTGGATTAGAACGCTGATCACCTGTCTCTCTCATTCCACTAGGCTACTATTTTATTACATATGCGCCTTGCATTAACTCCCCTCTAAACTATAAGCTCTTTGTTTATTCCCCCAAGCGCTTTGTCCAGAGTTCCGCACACGGTAAGTGCTCAATAAATACCATGAATTGATTGATTCTGGAGAATTGTACTTATTCAGATATTCAGTTACAGGTGAAAAGTCTTGGGTGATTTCAATTTAGTTCCTCATCAGACATTTAGTTGACATTTTAAAGCCAAATCATTCTTCTTCTTTCAGCATCCATTTCCTGATCTGCAGTCCTAGAGAGGGAGAATATCAGGTACTGACAGAAAGAGGGGTTGCAATCCATCAGTGGTATTTATTGACCACTTACTATGTGCAGAGCACTGTCCTAATCACTTAGGAGAGTATAAGACAACAGAATTAGTAGACATGTTCCCTACCCATAATGAGTTTACTGTAGTGCTTGGTCTCAGAGAGTTGGTAATGGAACTTGGGAGCCTACTTTGTGCTAAAGACTGCACTATGCACTGGGGCAGGTATAATAATAATAATAATGACATTTGTTAAGCACTTAGTATGTGCAAAGCACTGTTCTAAGCACTAGAGAGGATACAAGGTGATCAGGTTGTCCCACGTGGGGTTCACAGTCTTAATCCCCATTTTACAGATGAGGGAACTGAGTCACAGAGAAGTTAAGTGACTTTCCCAAAGTCACACAGCTGACAAGCGACTGAGCCGGGATTTGAACCCATGACCTCTGTCTCCCAAGCCCGTGCTCTTTCCACTGTGCCATGCTGCTTCTAGTTTCACACAGTCGCTATTGTCAATAATGATTATGGCACTTGTTAAGCACTTACTAGGTGCCAAGAACTGACCTAAGCCCTGGGGCAAATACAAGTTCATAAGGTTGGACACAGTCTTTGTCCCACATGGGGCTCACAGTCTTAAACCCCATTTTCCAGATGAGGTAACTGAGGCCTAGAGGAGTGAAGTGACTTGCCCGAGGTCCCACAGCAGACAAGTGGCGGAGCCAATACTAGAACCCAGGTTCTTCTGACTACCAGGCCCGTATTCTAGGCACTAAACCGCACTGCTTCTTATGTGGTTTTTATCATTTATGTAGAAGGGAGTAGGATTCAATCGCCGATTTAGAGATGAGGAAACTGTGGTACAGAGAAGTTAAATGACTTGCCCATCGTCAAACACCACACAAGTAGCAGAGCTGGGATTAAAAGCTCCCAAGACCAAGCTCTTTCCACTAGGCCACAGTGCTTATCTAGCTGGAAGAAAATAATCAGAAGAGATGACCATTCCTAGATATTACTGCCTAGATATTATTGCTTTAGGGTGTCCCTCAATCTACTCCCCCTGAAACCCACCCCCACTTCTTTATCTAGTACCTCTGAAAGAGAAGCATAACTATTACAAGAAGCTTTTAGAAACTAAAATGTCATTGTCAGAATATAATAAGAATAATTGCAGTATTTTAGTGCTTTCTCTGTGCTTAGTGCTATATTAGTAAGCCCCACTAGACTGTAAACTCATTGAGGGCAGGGAATATGTCTATGGAAGTATTGCACTCTCCCAAGTGGTTAGAACAGTGCTCTGCACACAGTAAGTGCTCAATAAATAGGTTTGATTGACTAGGCACTGGTGTGGGTGCAAGTCAATCATTCATTCATTCAATAGTATTTATTGAGCGCTTAATATGTGCAGAGCACTGTACTAATCGCTTGGAATGTACAGTCAGATAGTAACCCACTCACCGAACCTCAATCTCGTCTATCTCGTCTCTGACCTCTCACCCATTCATTTATTCATTCACTCAATAGTATTTATTGAGCACTTATTATGTGCAGAGCACTGTACTAAGAGCTTGGAATGAACAAGCCGGCAACAGATAGAGACGGTCCCTGCCGTTTGACGGGCTTACGGTCTAATCGGGGGAGACGGACAGACAAAAACAATAGCGATAAATAGAGTCGAGGGGAACAACATCTGGTAAAAACAATGGCAACTAAATAGAATCAAGGCGATGTACAGTTCATTAACAAAATAAATAGGGTAATGAAAATATATATAGTTGAGCAGACGAGTACAGTGCTGAGGGGATGGGAAGGAAGGGGGGAGGAGCAGAGGGAAATGGGGGGAAAAGAGGGTTAAGCTGCGGAGAGGTAAAGGGGGGTGGTAGAGGGAATGGGGGAGAAGGGGAGCTCAGTCTGGGAAGGCCTCTTGGAGGAGGTGAGTTGTAAGTAGGGTAATGAAGAGGGGAAGAGAATCAGTTCGGCGGAGGTGAGGAGGGAGGGCGTTCCAGGACCGCGGGAGGACGTGGCCCGGGGGTCGACGGCGGGACGGGCGAGACCTAGGGACGGTGAGGAGGTGGGTGGCGGAGGAGCGGAGCGTGCGGGGTGGGCGGTGGAAAGAGAGAAGGGAGGAGAGGTAGGAAGGGGCAAGGTGATGTAGAGCCTCGAAGCCTAGAGTGAGGAGTTTTTGTTTGGAGCGGAGGTCGATAGGCAACCACTGGAGTTGTTTAAGAAGGGGAGTGACACGCCCAGATTGTTTCTGCGGGAAGATGAGCCGGGCAGCGGAGTGAAGAATAGACCGGAGTGGGGCGAGAGAGGAGGAAGGGAGGTCAGAGAGAAGGCCGACACAGTAATCTAGCCGGGATATAACGAGAGCCCGTAGCAGTAAGGTAGCCGTCTGGGTGAAGAGGAAAGGGCAGATCTTGGCGATATTGTAAAGGTGAGACCGGCAGGTCTCGGTAACGGATAGGATGCGTGGGGAGAACGAGAGAGACGAGTCAAAGATGACATCGAGATCGCGGGCCCGAGAGACGGGAAGCGGTCGTGCCATCCACGGCGATAGGGAAGTCTGGGAGAGGACCGGGCTCGGGAGGGAAGATGAGGAGCTCAGTCTCGCTCACGTTGAGTTTTAGGTGGCGGGCCGACATCCAGGTGGAGACGTCCCGGAGGCAGGAGGAGATGCGAGCCTGAAGGGAGGGGGAGAGGACAGGGGCAAAGATGTAGATCTGCGTGTCATCAGCGTAGAGATGGTAGTCGAAGCCGTGAGATTGAATGAGTTCACCGAGGGGGTGAGTGTAAATGGAGAACAGAAGAGGGCCGAGAACTGACCCTTGAGGAACCCCTACAGTTAGAGGATGGGAGGGGGAGGAGGCGCCCGCAAAGGAGACCGAGAATGACCGGCCAGAGAGATAGGAGAACGGGGAGAGGACGGAGTCTGTGAAGCCAAGGTGAGATAAGGTGTGGAGGAGGAGGAGATGATCGACGGTGTCAAAGGCAGCAGAGAGGTCAAGGAGGATCAGAATGGAGCAGGAGCCATTGGATTTGGCAAGAAGGAGGTCACGGGTGACCTTAGAGAGAGCGGTCTCGGTAGAGCGGAGGGGACGGAAGCCAGATCGGAGGGGGTCCGGGAGAGAATGGGAGTTAAGGAATTCTAAGCAGCGAGTGTAGACGACTCGTTCTAGGATTTTGGAAAGGAAGGGTAGTAGGGAGATAGGGCGATAACTGGAGGCGGAAGTGGGGTCGAGAGTGGGTTTTTTTAGGTTGGGGGAGACGTGGGCATGTTTGAAGGCAGAGGGGAAGGAGCCATTGGAGATCGAGTGGTTAAAAATAGAAGTTAAGGAAGGGAGGAGGGCAGGGGCGATGGTTTTTATAAGGTGAGCGGGAATGGGGTCCGAGGCGCAGGTGGAGGGGGTGGCACTTGTGAGGAGGGAGGAGATCTCCTCTGAGGATACTGGAGGGAAGGATGAAAAAGTAGGGGAGAGGGTTGGTGGGGAGGAGGGGAGAAGGGGAGGGGTGACTTTGGGGAGCTCAGACCTGATTGTGTTGATTTTTGTGATGAAGTAGGTGGCCAGATCATTGAGGGTGAGAGATGGGGGAGGGGGAGGAACAGGGGGCCTAAGGAGAAGACCTAAGGGCCTAAGCACCCACGTGCTGCCTCTGGCCTGCAACGCCCTCCCTACTCACATCTGACGGACAATTACTCTCGCCCGCTTCAAAGCCTTTCTGAAGCCTTACCTGACCATTTCCTTTCCTTTTCTTCCTCATTTCCTTTTCTTCCACTCTCCTCTGTTATTCCCTTTATTCATCCTGTCTCCCAGCCCCACAGCACGTATGTACCTATCCTTAGTTTATTCATTTATATTAATGTTTGTCCCCTGCTCTTGACTGTTTGCAGTGGGCAGGGAACACATCTGTTATATTGCCCTCTCCCAAGTGCCTATCACAGTGTTCGGCACACAGTAAACGCTCTCTACTGTGAGCTCGTTATGGACAGGAGATGTGTCCACTGTTATATTGATATAAGGCCCGGGAAGCAGCGTGTCTTAGTGGAAAGAGCCCGGGCTTGGGAGTCAGAGGTTGTGAATTCTAATCCTGGCTCTGCCACTTATCAGCTGTATGACTTTGGGCAAGTCACTTGACTTCTCTGTGCCTCAGTTACCTCATCTGTAAATGGGGATTATGAATGTGAGGCCCACATGGGCCACCGTGATTAGCTTCTATCTACCCCAGTGCTTAGAACAGTGCCTGGCACACAGTAAGCACTTAACGAATACCACCATTATTATTATTCATCCAATAGTATTTATTGAGTGCTTATTATCTGCAGAACACTGTACTAAGCGCTTGGAATGTGCTATTTGGCAACAGTTAGAGACAATCCCTACCCAATGACAGGCTCGCAGTCTGTCAGACACAGACCATGTCCCACACTGAGCTCACAGTCTAAGTAGGAAGGAGAACAGGCATTGATTCCCCATTTGACAGATGAGGAAACTGAGGTCCAGACAAGTGAAGTGACCTGCCCAAGGTCACAGCAGGCTTAGGTAAGTAGTCTGGTTTAGTGTATAGAGCACAGCCTTAGGAGTCAGAAGATCATGGGTTCTAATCCCTGTCCCACCACTTGTCTGCTGTATCACCTGGAGAAGCAGCGTGGCTCAGTGGAAAGAGCACGGGCTTTGGAGTCAGGGCTCATGAGTTCGAATCCCAGCTCTGCCACTTGTCGGCTGTGTGACTGTGGGCAAGTCACTTAACTTCTCTGTGCCTCAGTTCCCTCATCTGTAAAATGGGGATTAAGTCTGTGAGCCCCACGTGGGACAACCTGATTCCCCTATGTCTACCCCAGCGCTTAGAACAGTGCTCGGCACATAGTAAGCGCTTAACAAATACCAACATTATTACTTAACTTCTCCGGGCCTCAGTTACCTCGTCTGTAAAGCGAGGATTAAAACTGTGAGCCCCATGTGGGACAGGGACTCTGTCCACTCTAACTTGTATCTATCCCAGCGCTCAGAACAGTGCTTGGCACTTAGTAAGCAATTATCAAGTACCATAATTATTTTTATTATCTGGCAGAGCCAGGATTAGAATCCAGGTCCTCTGATGCGCAGGCTCATTCTCTTTCCATTTGACCACACAGCTCCTCGATATTTATTACTACTGTTATTGCCTGATTGAACTCCCCCAACCAGTACCTACTACAGATCTCCTGCATCCCCGGACTGTGTTTTCTCCATTAAACTATAAGCTCCTTGTGGCCTGGAGTCACATCGACCAACTCTATTGTATTATGCTGTGCTCTGCGCTGAATAAATAGCACGGATTGATTAGGCTACAGCGTTCTTCAACATCCTAACCCTTGCTTTTCCCAGTCCCAGTATGCTAGCATGGTTTTCATTCATTCATTTGTTCATTCTTTCATTGGTGTTTATTGAGCGCTTACTGTGTGCAGAGCGCTGTACTAATCACTTGGGAAAGTAAGGTGCAGCAATAAAGAGAGACAATCCCTGCCCACAGTGAGCTCACCGTTGAGAGGGGGCGAAGGCAGACATCAGTACAAATAAATAAATGACAGATATGGACATAAGTGGTGGGGGGCTGGGAGGGGGCGGAATAGCAACGGGAGGGAGTCAAGTTGATGCAGAAGGGAGGGGAGATGAGGAAAAGTGGGACTGAAACCAGTTGGCCAAACCAGCTGCTTCCAATCCCCAACCCTGCCCTCCTCCTTGGGGCATTCAGCTTCTTCTCCCTGGGACCTTTGGTGCTTCCTCCCCAACACTCTCCCCCCGTCCCCCCAACCATGGTAAAATTAATAATGATAATTATCGTACTTCGTAACTTCTTACTATAGAGAAGCGGCATGGCGGAGTGGCTAGAGGCTAGATCACGGGACTGGGATTCAGAAGATTGTGAGTTCTAATCCCGGATCTGCCACTTGTCCGCTGTGTGACCTTGGGCAAGTCACTTTACTTCTCCGGGCCTCGGTTACCTCATTCATTCATTCCATCGTATTTATTGAGCGCTTACTGTGTGCAGAGCACTGTACTAAGAGCTTGGGAAAGTACAATATAGTAGTGAATAATAATGCTGGTATTTGTTAAGCACTTACTACGTGCCGAGCCTTGTTCTAAGTGCTGGGGGAGATACCAGGTCATCAGGTTGTCCCACGTGAGGCTCACAGTCTTCATCCCCATTTTCCAGATGAGGGAACTGAGGGACCAAGAAGTGAAGTGACTTAAAGTCACACAGCTGATAAGTGGCGGAGGCGGGATTAGAACCCACGGCATCTGATTCCCAAGCCCATATCCTTTCCACTAAGCCATGCTGCTTCCCTAATAAAGAGAGATCATCCTGACCTCATCTGTAAAATGGGGAGCCAGACTGTGAGCCCCATGTGGAACAGGGACTGTGTTCAACCTGGTTTGCTTGTATCCACCCTAGTGCTTAGTACAGTGCTTGGCACCTATTGAGTTTGTACCTAATGCCATAATTATTATGTGCTGACCACTGTTCTAAGCACTGGGGTAGATACAAATTAGTCAAGTTGGTCGCAGTCCCTGAACCACATGGGTCTTACATTCTTAATCCCCAATTTATCGATGAGGTAAACGAGACCCAGAGAAGTGACTCGCTTGAGGTCACCCAGCAGACAAGTGGCGGAGCTGGAATTAGAACCCAGGCCCTTCTGCCTCCCAGGCCTGGGCTCTATCCTTTAAGCCCCGCTGCTTCTCCAAGCCAGCCGGGCCTCCCGGCTGCTTCCGTGGACGGCCTGCCATCCGTAGAAGCTCCTCACGGCTCCTCGCCACTGCGGCAGCCGCTATCACCGTCAATTGGACATGCTTTCTGCAGATTTGTTAAGGATTAACTCTCTACGTCGGTGGCGTTGGGTTGCCATGGCGATGACCTCCGTGGCAAGGGAACAGCCTTTAGGTTGGACCTCAGATTTTCTTTTCATTTCCATTTAATTCGATTTGACTGCAAAATGTCACTTCCACTGCATTGATTCCGCCTCATCGCCGCCACCAGCCCCGTTAGAAAGGTTAACGGATAGGCCGCCGCCTCCCATTTGCCTCCTAAATCCATCCCTGACATCAACACCGTTAGGCTTTCCGGATGAAAATTCCCTTCCTTGAATTGATACAGATCTCGTCTTTATTGAACGCTGATGGTTTGTGGAGAACTGTACTGAGCGCTTAACTTTTCTGTGCTCCCACACCCTAAAATATGTATTTGCAGAGAGTGTTAATTTCCACTAAATAGCGTTTTCCTCAGTACTTAGTAATAGTTTTAATTAAGCCCTTACCGTATACAGTGCACTGTACTAGCATTGTGTGGTGGATGGAGCACGGGCCTGGGAGGCGGACGATCGTGTATTCTAATCCCAGCTCCGCCATTTGTTGGCTGTGTGACCTTGGGTAAGTCACTTCACTTCTCTGGGTCTCAGTTTCCTCATCTGCAGGATAGAGATTGAGATTTGTGAGCCGCACATGGGACGGGGGCTCCGATTTGCTTTTATCGACCCCAGTGCTTTGTACACTGCCTGGAACACAGAGAGTGTTTAACAAATAATATAATAATTATTATTATCGATGAACCTGATTAAGAATTTGGTTTGCCTCGGAGTGGGATTCAAGGTCAGGACTCACAGCCGTGATTGATTTGGGCCTTCATTAACTGCTTTACGGACCTTCAAGTTGGAATGAAGTTTGAACTCCAACTTTGTCTCTCAGTTTCTCAAAATTCATGCTAGCCCCTTAACTTGTTTTTTTTTTCCATAGTGATAATGACGTCCTGTGCTACCTGTCAAGTATTTACTATATGGTCAGATCAAACAGTCCCTGTTCCACATGGGACTCATATTTAATCCCCATTTTAACTGAGGCACAGAGAAGTTAAGCACTTAATACAGTGCTCTGCAACCAGTAAGCGTTCAGTAAATATGATTGAAGTGTCTTCCCCAAAGTCACGCAGCAGGCAAGTAGGAGAGGCAGGATTAGAATTAGTTAATTCGATTAGTTAATCTAATTAGTTAGATTAATTGTTACTACTACTAATAATACTAATTATGACATTTGTTAAGCACTTACTATGTGCCAGGGACTGAACTAATCGCTGGGTTGGATACAAACAAATCAGGTTGGACACAGTCCGTGTCCCACGGGGCGCTCACAGTCTCAATCTCCATTGTACAGATGAAGGAACTGAGACCCAGATAGGTGAAGGGACTTGCCCAAGGTCATACAGCAGACAGGTGGCAGAGCTGAAATTAGAACTCATGACCTTCTGACTCCCAGGCCCGTGCTCTAGTCACTACACCATGCTGCTTCTCAAAATTGCATATGAGTATATATGTCCAGGCAAACAGCAGCTTCCTCTAGAGGCAGCCAGAATGCGGCTGACAACGCTTAGGCTTTTCAAGTAAGACAGAAAGTAGCCCCAAAATATAAACCAAATTCAACCCCGCTATGAGTTCCATATTTGCAAAAAATTAGTTTGTGAATTCCCAATCGTTCACATCAGCAGTGCTTTTTATTACAAAATAACAGCCTGACAACGACAAACGTTTATTGCAGAATGGAATGGAAAAAAATTGGAGCCAATCGGCTGAAATTCTAGGACATTTGTTATATAACTGATATATTTTCTCCACTTCCCCTTGCCACATGTGAAGCGACTACTGCAATCCCATCTCCCAAGCCGATCGTAAAACCGCCGGAAAATGAATCCAACTGACGGGACTGGAAAAGCCAGCCTGGGTGGAGGGAAAGAGCTAAGATATGTTGCATATTTGAGCAAGACTGGTGGACCACTTCATCACTGTAAGCAAGGAAGATAATACATTTACAGTAGGGAAATGGGTTCATTTATTTTGCTTTGCTGTTGGCTAAAAGAAAAAAAAATTCCTTCCTGTCAGAGTGGTTTTGGCCTAGACACATAAATGGCTGGATTTTTTTTATAATTTATTAAGGTGCTATTTGGGTTATGACTACAACTACCAGAATTCCATTGAAATAGACAAGGATCCAATAGGCGGGAACATCTAGGAGGCCAAGACGATCTTTAAAGACCATCATCTTATCATGTCTGTAGACCCAAAGAGGAAACTCTCCTCTGTTTTACCATGACTATAGTCTTATAGAAATGCCGTTGAAAAGTACATTTAGGATTCCATAATCATTACGTTAAAGTTCTTTTTTAATTTTATTTAAAAAGCTATGAAGCGGATCCAAGTCTCAGTATAGAAGACATCCTTCATTGTAGACCTTCAGATGTTTCTATTTTTGAGGCGATATCTTCCTATGAATAGCTGATGTGAGAGATTTTTTGAGGTGAATTGATGAAATTCATTTTCAAGTAAAGACAGAAAACTAATCGATGTATTTTAGGGTCCTCCTTTTGACAGATTTCAGCCCTGGGGGTCTCTAACACATCTGGATATTCCGGCATTGTCCTCTCCCGTACTTCTTCTGTATGCGGTGATATATGCTTTAAAATGTGGGATGAGAACTCCGTTTGAAATGTGCTGTGAAATGTCAGAATGAACCTTAATGGTGTTTTGTTTCGATCTGCAAATAACTTTGTGCTCAGACATTAAAACAATGTATGGCATTTGGTGAAAAGCTGCCGAATGACTTCTTAAGTGCCTTGTTAAGGCCTGTCACTGTAAATTTTATACTCTGAATTTTATACTGAGTTCACCAACCAATTGAGGGGAAAGATGTATTTTAGTACCACAAACCATCAAATGGCTGATCACATGCCATGATGAGGGTTTTTTAAAATATCTCTGTGGTCTCTTAGACCTTCATGCAGATAAACGAGACACTTCTCTCCGCTAATGAGATCTTTGTGGGTCAGTTGTAAAGAATTTAAGCTCTGGCCGCATCGAGGCAACGAGGAATTGTAAATCTCTGGCAGTATGTACACGATGGCCAATTCCCAGGAGCAGTGTCGCCTAGAGGAAAGAGCCCGGGCATGGGAGTCAGAGGACCTGGCTTCTAATCCTGGCTCTGCCACCGGCCTGCTGTGTGACCTTGGGCAAGTCATTTTACCTCTCTTTACTTCAGTTTCCTCAACTTTGATAATGGGGATTCAATGCCTGTTCCCCCTCCCCCTTTAGGACCTGGGTTCTAATCCCAGCTCTGCCACCTGCCGGTTGTGTGACCTTGGGCAAGCCATTTTGCTTCTCTTTACTCAATTCCCTCATATGTAAAATGGGGACTCAATACTTGTTCACACACCCCCTTAGACTTTTGGACTCTATGTGGACAAAGACTGTGCCTGACCTAAGTATCTTGGTTATACCACAATGCTTAGTACAGTGCTTATCACACCGTAACAAGTACCATTATTAATATTAAGGCCCGACCAACGAGCCCTGTCTGACCGCCCTATGTACACAGGCACAATGACTTGGGCTAAATACATGCATTTTTCAAGTTTCTAAAACATAAAAACATTAAAAAGAAATAATAAAAATCCAATTCTGCTCCATTACCGATTTAAATATGGGAGCAAAGGAACCCTTCCTTCATCTCTACAGTTCCAGCTATCATTAATTAACTGCTACTCTCCTAAGTGCTTAGTATGTTGCTCTGCATCTAATCAGTACTACTTGACTGAAAATTCTGATAGTAAACACTTACTATGTGCTAAGTCCTGGGTTGGTACACTCTAGTAATAATAATAATAATGTTGGTATTTGTTAAGCGCTTACTATGTGCCGAGCACTGTTCTAAGCGCTGGGGTAGACATAGGGGAATCAGGTTGTCCCACGTGGGGCTCACAGTTTTAATCCCCATTTTACAGATGAGGGAACTGAGGCACAGAGAAGTTAAGTGACTTGCCCACAGTCACACAGCCAACAAGTGGCAGAGCTGGGATTCGAACTCATGAGCCCTGACTCCAAAGCCCGTGCTCTTTCCACTGAGCCACGCTATAGTATATAGCTATACTATATATAGCTATATATAGTGTATATATATAGTATAGCTATATGCTATAGCTATATAGTATAGCTATATAGTACATTGTAGAATATCTATACTATAGTATAGCTAGCCTGTATATAGTGTATTATAGTTTATAGTGTACTATCTTCTTCAAACACCGCCACGTCGTTTCTGACCTACAGCGACTCCATTGATACCCACTCTTCAGAATGTCCCATCTTCTGTCAGAAAGTCATTCTGTTCTATCTGTAGAGTTTTATTGGTAAGATGTGGAAGTGGTTTATCACTGCCTTCTCTGCACAGTAATATAATAATACTAATAATGTTGGTGTTTGTTAAGCGCTTACCATGTGCAGAGCACTGTTCTAAGCGCTGGGGGTAGATACAGGGTCATCAGGTTGTCCCACGTGAGGCTCACAGTTAATCCCCATTTTACAGATGAGGTCACTGAGGCCCAGAGAAGTTAAGTGACTTGCCCTCAGTCACACAGCTGACAAGTGGCACCTGTGTCTCTGCCATCATCTTTATTCAACGTTTCGTTCACTCTATTATCTGCCTTTGACTCTTTCCCGTGCCACTGATGCCCAACACAGGTGAATTGTCCGGAGCTTTGGCTTAGGCCTTTCGGTTCCGGGTAGTCCAATGTGGTACAGCTCTAAGCTTCATCAGCGTGCGCAAACTTCTCCACCATGATAAGGCATCAATTTATAGGCGAGATGTGTACTATAGCTAGCCCAAATTAGCCTCAGCCCAAACCCTAAGTCGTTCTCAAACCCTACCAGGCAGAACTAGAATTCAAATTTTTATTTTCAAATTTTTATTCTCAATTTTAGATGGAAAAGTGAACTGGCTTTTCCAAGGTCACATGCTAGTCCGGTGGCAGACATCTCTCTCCCCCTCCAGACTGCAAGCTGGTTTTGGGGCAGGGAATAGGTCTACCAACTCTGTTGAAGTACCCTCCCAAGAGCTTAGTCCAGTGTTCGGCACACAGCGAACACAGAGCATGGACCTGGGAGTCAGAAGGTCATGGCTTCTAATCCCGGCTTGCCGCTCATCTGCTCTCTGACCTTGGGCAAGTTACTTCAATTCTCTGGGCCTTAGTTCCTTCATCTGTCAAATGGGGATTCAGACTGTGAGCCCCGTGTGGGACAGGGACTGTGTCCAACTCGGCTATCTTGTATCTACCCCAGCATTTAGAACAGTGCCTGGCACATAGTAAGTGCTTAACAAAGGCCATAATTATTATTATTATTATTAAGTTCCCTTGATTATGATAATGGTTACTGCTCCTCAGAAAGTTAATTCTGATCGCTATGTATGTGAACGTAGTGAGTACGAAAGCAAAGCATTCCTTCCACAGATTAATTCAGAGACCAAGTGAAGTCTCTTTCTCCTTAACAGCCCTGCAAAATGGAATGTCAAACATCAGATAATCATCTCCTCGAGAGGAGAGAGGAAGAAATCGTTTTCCCTTCGTGTCAGTTTTTAGATGTCTTAATATTCTTCCCTGACTAATTTTGCAGAAAGTGATAATAGACTTCCCTTCAAATTAGAGGCTACAGACTTTTAACCTACGCCGTGAAAAAATGTTAGTTATAATACTACAAACATAACTCAAAGAAAAATTTAGTTGTAATACCATTACGCTGAAGGGTGATTCCAAGCATATAATTTTATTCATTAGATGCATTAAACATTCAGTTCAACAGTGGGGGCTAAAAAGAATAGCAAGGCTACTGCTAGGGAGCATGTGTTTGGTCAGTTTCATTCCAGTTGCATTTATTCACTCCCCCTCTAGACCGTAAGCTCCTTGTGGGAAGGGAATGTGTCTCTTTACTGCTATGGTGTACTCTCTCAAATGCTTAGTACAGTGCTTTGCACACAATAAGAGCTCAATATATTCAACTGAATGAATTCCAAGTTGGAGGCTCAATTTTGATGGGAAAAAATGTATCAGGAACAGAGAAATGGCTAACCATGGTGTTTGGGTGAATTCTGCGTGGAAAAAAATATTATTTTGGGGATGTCCTGTGTATCTCTCCATTCAAAAAAAGAATGAGCTGGACCGTTAAGGGAGAGGCGGGTAGCACAAAAGAGAGAAATTCCAGGTAGTTAATAACTGATCTTAAAATTGTTCTCCTCTCTGCTCAGAAGGTATGAAGAACTCTGCTATATACTGGGCTAGGCGGAGACACGAGGTTATCGGATGAGACACAGTCCCTGTCCCATATGAGTCTCGTTCATTCAATTGCATTTATTGAGCGCTTACTGTGTGCAGAGCACTGTACTAAACACCTGGAAGGTACAATTCAACAACAGATAGAAGCAATCCTTACCTAACAACAGGCTCAGTGGGAAGGAGAGAAGATGGCTTATCCCCTCTTTCCAAATGAGGACATGGGGGGTGGGGGGCGGTCCGGAGATGTTGCCGAGCCAGCCATTGGTAGAGCTGGGTTGAGAAATCTAGGCTTTCTGATTTTCAGTTCCAAGTACTTTCCACTAGACCATGTAAAACATTCAAAATGTGGCCTCCATCTAGGGAAGGACTAAACTAGTTGCAGCAATTTATTTATTTTAACTTTCAAAGTAACCCATGTTACCCATGAACCTCCTGAACACCAGGAGGCATTAGAAGTGGCAGGAGACATAGGATCAACTCATGAGTTTCCAAATTTTTCTGTGGAAAGTTCTCCCTGTTTTAGGTCTTTGTTTCCCAGAGCTAAAGATCGAAACTCAGTCAGTGGTATTTGAGTGCTGACTGTGTGCAGAGCACTGTACTGAGCCATGAACAGTATAGCAGATTTGATAGACTTGTTCCCTGTCCACAAGGAGCTTACAGTCTAGCATGGGAGATGAGCGTTGAAATTCAAAATCGCGTCTCCCCAAGAGGGATAGGAGATGCACTTGGATCTGTACCTCGTAGAGACTTGATATCCACCCCACAGAACTTCTGTATATCGATCAGTGGTATTTATTGGACACTTATAGGAGCAGAGCACTTTACTAAGCACTTGGGGGAAGTTGGGAGAAGCAGTTCCTCCCCACGGGGAACTTACAGCTAACAGGCAAAGATAGACATTAAATTAGATTAAGGTTTAAAGGAAATGCTAGAGCGTAAAAATGTTTGCTTAAGTTTCACGGCTAGGGTGAGTAGCGAAGTGTTGAAGGGCGTACAATAGCCAAGTGCATAGTCGACACAAGCGGGGTGTTTAGGGAAAGTTAGTAGTGTTAGTTGGTTAGGCTTAGTTAGGAAAGGCCTCTTGGAGGAGATGTGATTTTTTTTTTTTGGAGGGTTTTGAAGGTGGTGGTGTGTCAAAAATGAAGAGGGAGGGAGACTCAGGATGCACAGAGAGATAATAAGAATTATGGTATTAAGCACTTACTATGTGCCCGTCAATGTACTAAGCACTGGGGTGGACACAAGCAATTTGGGTTAGACACAATCCCTGTCCCACTTGGGGCTCACAGTCTCAATCCCCATTTTACAGATGAGGTAACTGAGGAGCAGGGAAGTGAAGTGAATTGCCTAAGGTCATACTTCAGACAAGTGGCGGAGCTGAGATTTGACCCCATGACCTTCCGACTCCCAGGTCTTTCATCTGCCCGCTACACCATGCCGTTTCTCATACTGGGAATTCACTACCTGTTGTTCCTCCTACTTAGACTTTGAGCTTTGTGTGGAACAAGAATAGGAGTAGTGATAAGAAATAACTAAACTAAAGGTAACTGACAAGTTGCCTTGCAAGAGATTTGATGATGATGGAGCTTCCTCTCAAGAATCGCAGATGAGCGTCGAGCTTGAAACTCTCATTTATTTAATAGTATTTATTGAGAGCTTATTGGGTACAGAGCACGGTACTGAGCGCTTGGAAAGGATAATTCAGCAACAAATGGAGACAATCGCTACCCAACCAAGGGCTCACAGTCTACAAGGAGGGAGACAGACAACAAAACAGGACCGAGACTCTGCATGAAAGATGGGGTGGTTACCGGGCTAGCTCAGTGGAAAGAGCATGGGTTTTGGAGTCAGAGGTCATGAGTTTGAATCTCAGCTCTGCCACTTGTCAGCTGTGTGACTGTGGGCAAGTCACTTCACTTCTCTGTGCCTGTTACCTCATCTGTAAAATGGGGATGAAGACTGTGATCCCCACGTGGGACAACCTCATTCCCCTGTGTCTACCCCAGCGCTTAGAACAGTGCTCTGCACATAGTAAGCGCTTAACAAATACCAACATTATTATTATTGTCAATCATTTGTATTTATAGAGCACTTACTCTGTGCAAGAGCACTATCCTAAGCACATTGGAGAGTACACTATGACAGTTGATAGATACACTCCTTGCCAACGAGGAGCTAACAGTCTATGGGGGAGACAGACATTGATATAGGTAAATAGATTACAGACATAGGTTTTGTGGGGTGGAGTGAATGAAGGGTGCAGTGATAATAATAATAATAATGTTGGTATTTGTTAAGCGCTTACTATGTGCCGAGCACTGTTCTAAGCGCTGGGGTAGACACAGGGGAATCAGGTTGTCCCACGTGGGACTCACAGTCTTAATCCCCATTTTACAGATGAGGTAACTGAGGCACCGAGAAGTTAAGTGACTTGCCCAAAGTCACACAGCTGACAAGTGGCCGAGCCGGGATTTGAACCCATGACCTCTGACTCCAAAGCCCATGCTCTTTCCACTGAGCCACGCTGCTTCTCATTGCAAATTCAAGTGCAACGGTGTCACAGAAGGGAGAGGGAGAAGAGGAAATGAGGGCTTAGAAGGGGAAGACCTCTTGGAGGAGGTGAGCTTTCGATAAGACTTTGAAGGTGGGGAGAGCGATCAACCGTCGGCTATGAAGCGACAGGTCGTTATAGTTGAGGTATGTGGTTTATGTTCTTTCTTAACCTGTTACCTTTATTACCATAATTACTTTGATAGTTTTCACCACCACATAATAATTACGGTATTTGTTAAGTTCTTACTTTGTGCCAAGCACTCTTCTAAGCGCTGGGATAGATAGATTCAAGGTCATCAGATTGTCCCACGGAGGGCTCACAGTCTTAATCCCCATTTTACAGTTGAGGTAACTGAGGCACACAGAAGTTAAGCGACTTGCCCAAAGCCACACAGCTGACTGTGAGCTCATTGTTGGGTAGGGATTGTCTCTATCCCTTGCGAAACTGTACTTTTTAAGTGCTTAGTACAGTGCTCTGCACACAGTAACACTCATTCAATGCGTTTGAATGAATGAATGAATGAATGAATGAATGACAAGTGTCTCTCTCCCCCTTTTAGACTGTGAGCCCATCGTTGGGCAGAGATTGTCTCTATCTGTTGCCAAACTGTACATTCCAAGTGCTTAGTACAGTGCTCTGCACACAGTAAGTGCTCAATAAATACTACTGAATGAATGAAAAGTGGTGGAGCTGGGGTGAGAACCCATGACCTCTGACTCCCAAGCCTGGGCTCTTTCCACTAAGCCACGCTGCTTCTCCCTGCCTTTCCCACATAATTCCCTGCCTTTCCTCAACCTTGGAGGATGAGATGCAAGGTGATTTTCATGAATAGTAATGGTGACACATGCCAGGCAAGGAAAAGAAGGATCAGAATGAGCTAATATTGCATATTCCAGCTCAGGACATGGAGTCTCTTCTTTGGGGTAGGAAGAAGGGAAAGGAGGTTACCACAGTTTACTGAGTGCATATTGAAGGCAACATTTGGGAGAGTGTAAAAGAAGGAGGGTACAGTCTCAAGTGGCTTTTTAACACCCTCTACCTTCTCTACTTCCCTCCTCCTTTTGATCTTCTGTTTTCCCTCTTACTCCCTTATTGCTAAACTTAATTCCCCATGCAAGAGCTGCACCCTCCCAATTTGAGGTTGTAAAATTATGAAAAGGTGCGGGGCAATTCTGCGAGTATGATAAGTACAGTAATGTCTTATCTAAGAGTAGCACACGCTCCATTCTGAGTGTCAATTTAAGTCCTTTCTCTACAGCCGCTATCCTGTCTCCATTCTTCCATTTTCAGATAAATCCCCTCACAGAGGTACCTCTCAAGGAGGATATCAAACGTTGAATGAACGACTTAAAAAACAACAACAACTAGGCACGATCATTAATATTGGATCATTAGAACTTGATCATTAGAGAAGCAGCGTGGCTCAGTGGAGAAAGAGCACGGGCTTGGGAGTCAGAGGTCATGAGTTTGAATCCCGGCTCAGCCACTTGTCAGCTGTGTGACTGTGGACAAGTCACTTAACTTCTCGGGGCCTCAGTTACCTCATCTGTAAAATGGGGATTAACTGTGAGCCTCAACTGGGACCTGATTACCCTGTCTACCCCAGCGCTTAGAACAGTGCTCTGCACATAGTAAACGCTTAACAAATACCAACATTATTATTATTATCATTAATATTTACTGACCATCCATTACATGCAGTGCATTGAACAATGTAGCTTGGGAAGTACAAAACAAAAGAATGTCTTGTTTACTACCTCTGCCAACTGCTTATACTTGAAGTTAGACTAAGGAAGCAACTATTTCTGTGTACGATAATGAAAGTGGGTTTATACTCTTCTACCTCATCTGCTTTGAGATGGGGGAAGTGGGCTGGGAAGGGGAGATTAGATAGGAAACAAGAGATGCACCTGGGTGAACCACTTGGTTTTGTTTTTTGTTTTTTTAGATAAGCACTCACTATGTGTCAGTCAATCGTATTTATGTGGCGCTTACTGCGTGCAGAGGACTGCACTAAGCACTTGGGACAGTACAAAATAAAAGACACATTCTCTGCCCACAACGAGTTTGCAGCGGTGGTAAGCAATGTGGCCTAGTGGAAAGAGCAAGGCCTTGGGAGTTAAAGGATGTGGATTCTAATCCCAGCTCCACCATGTCTGCTGCGTGACCTTGGGCCAGTCACTTCACTTCTCTGTACCTCAGTTACCTCATCTGTAAAATGGGGATTAAGACTGTGAGCCCCCTGGGGATCAGGAACTGTGTCTGATCTGATTACCTTGTAGCTACTCCAGCGCTTAGAACAGTGCTCGACACATAGTAAGGGCTTAACAAATATCACATTATTATTATTACAGTCTCGATGACTGACTGTTCAAAGCACTGGAGTAGATACAAGTTAATCATGTTGAACTCAGTCCATGTCCCACAGGGATCCGTCTTAATCCCCACTTTACAGACGAGGTAACCGAGGCATAGAGAAGTGAAGTGACTTGCCCAAAGTCACAGAGCAGATGAGTGGCCGAGCCAGGATTAGAAGCCAGGTCCTTCTGACTCCCAGGCCTGTGCTCTATCCACTCGGCCATGCTGCGTCTCACTTTATAGCCAAGACATTTCTCCTGTGTTTGAGGCCTGCTATTTCTGATTTCCTGTTAGGCCACTTGTCGCAAATGGTCCAAGTTTTCACACCTTGTTTAGACGTGTGCTTTTACCGTAACCCTGCTATTTCAAGTTTCCTACCGCCCCAAGTCCATAAGTACCACGAAAAAGGATTTCCATGTATTATATTTTGTTTCAGAAAGCCTTATCTTCCGCAGACATATTTGCCTGCTTCTTTTTTTAGTTGAAAGGCACGTTTCAGAATCATTCTACATGCAATGGCCTGGGTTAGTCTCTTTCCGAAACTGCCCACAATAAAACATTTTCCCAAGAAACAGTTCACAGTCGCCAAAGTGCTGATGCAGTATTTCAGCACACTTAATTATTTCTTTTTTTTTTCGTTGTTTATCATTGTTTTGTCAACCTTCCATAGTGCTACCCAGAATGCTTTGTCTTGGGTTTTCTTTGAAAATTCCTTTCCTCTGAACTTGCCATGAACTTGTGCCTGTAACATGTTGCCATAGATTGCCCCAGCCTCTCTAAAAGGGAAAGAGAAAACCACCACTAAGAATCTGTTGCAAAAGAAAAGTTTGACAATTCAAACAAAAGTGTAGTTGTTTGCCATAGGAAGGACCCATCCAGCCGTTTGGACGGACCAAGGAGAGACCCCCTGATTAAATAGAGAATTGGTGGAATACTTCCAAAAGATCTGGTGGAAATAGGGAACACAGTAACTGCTGTAGGTCCCCCCCCTTTTTTCTTTTTAATTACTGGTTGCTTTGTCGAGGTTAGGGAATACTGTTTGTGTGATGGGGGAGGAGTCAGGGGGATTATGTTTCATGAACTGGGTTAGACTACAGAAGGCAGATTGCTTCCACAACCTTCTAAAATAAGATGATAAAGAATTGGCGTGCAAGCAAAGGAGCAGCGTGACCTAGTGGAAAGAGCACGAGCCTGGGAGTCAGAAAGTCTAGTTTCCAATTCCAGCTCTGTCACTTGTTTGCTGTGTGACCTTGAGCAAGTCATTTCACTTTGCTGTTCCTCAGTGTCCCCGCCTGTAAAATGAGGAGTCAATACCCATTCTCCCTCCTCCTTAGGCTCTGAGCACCATGTGGGACAGGGATCGTGACTGATCTGATCATTTTTGTCTGCACCCCAGTGCTTAGAACAATGCTTGACACATAGTCCTTTAATACTGCCAGATTAGGAAGACAAGGGGAATTTTAATTGTTTCGATTTCGGCACATAGATTTTGATGGTGATACGAAACAGCCCACAGCACTTATGTCCATATCCATAATTTATTTATATTAATGTCTGTCTCCCCCACTAGACCGCAAGCTTGTTATGGGTGGGGGACGTGTCTAATAATAATAATTATGGTACTTGTTAAGTGTTTACTATGTGTCAAGCACTGGTCTAAGCTCTGGGGTAGATACAAGGTAATCAGGTTGTTCCATATGGGACTCACAGTCTTCATCCCCATTTTACAGATGAGGTAACTGAGGCCCAGAGAAGCGAAGTGACCTGACCAAGGTCACACAACAGACAAGTGGCAGAGCCAGGATAAGAATCCATGTCCTCTGACTCCCAAGCCTATGCTCTTGCCAATAGGAGTGAAGTGACTTGCCCAAGGTCACATTGATTCATCCAGTCGTATTTATTGAATGCTTAATGTGTGCAGAGCACTGTACTAAGTGCTTGGAAAGTTCAGCTCAGCAATAAATTGAGACAATCCCTGCCCGCAACAGGGCCACAGTCTAGAAGCAGACTAAGTGGTGGAGCGGAGATTAGAATAATAATAATAATAATGTTGGTATTTGTTAAGCGCTTACTATGTGCCGAGCACTGTTCTAAGCGCTGGGGTAGACATAGGGGAATCAGGTTGTCCCACGTGGGGCTCACAGTCTTAATCCCCATTTTACAGATGAGGAAACTGAGGCACAGAGAAGTTAAGTGACTTGCCCACAGTCACACAGCCGACAAGTGGCAGAGCTGGGATTCGAACTCATGAGCCCTGACTCCAAAGCCCGTGCTCTTTCCACTGAGCTATGCTGCTTCTCCGAAGAAGGGGTCCTTCTGACCCCTGGGGATTCTGGAGGAGCAGGGAGATGTGGACTGAACCATGCAGACTTCACAGCCTCACCCCAACCTCAGACACAGCAGATTTGAATTCTCCAACCAAAACGCCCCATTTTGAGGTGGCTTCACTTACCCCATGTATTCTTTGAGGTGCTTACGAAGTACGAATCCAGGCAGCCATGTGTGTGTGGAAATGTTGACTGTGAACCTTTTCCTCTCCTCTTGCTCCAGTGAAAACTCATTCCAACCACGGTAAATCAATCACTCTCTTCCTCAAACCACACTCTGTTGTGGCTACCAAATCTAGGATGCTATCACAAGCGCTTAATACAACATTCTGCACACAGCACACACTCCAAAAATACCATGGATTGATTGATTTTGGTCCTTTGACCTACTCGAGCTCAAGACGATATGACAATCTGATTACCTTGTTTCTACCGCACCACTTAGAACAGTGCTTGGCACAGAATAAGAGCTAAACAAATACCATAATTATGATTATTCTCTGTAGCCAGTTACCTCATCTGTAAAATGGGGATCAAGACTGAGCCCCATGTAGGTCAGGGACTGCATCCACCCTGATTAGCTTGTATCTACTTCAGCTCTTAGAACGGTGTTTGACACATATTGAACACTTAACAAATACTGTTATTTTTATTATTAATTATTATTACCTCCACATCAAACACTCTCCTTATGGCTTTGAAGCTTTCAATCACTTCCCTCAACGAACTTTACCTTGCGGAGTTCTTACCGTTACTCAGTATGCAGACACTGTTCCTCTCACCCCAGTTTACTCACTATACTTCAATTCCATCTGTTTCACAACTGACCACCCCCTCCTTATACCTACATTCCTCCCTCTGACCTGGAACTCTCTCCCCTTTCTAAGAAAGACCATCCCCTCACTCTTCCCTCCTTCAAAGCCTTATTAAAAACAGATTTAAGCCCAATTAAGCTTCTTTCCCCATACTCCTCTTCACTTTTGTGTCACCTGTGCACCTGCGTCTGTGCCTTTAAGCAATTGATATTCACCCCACCCTCAACCCACCAGCACTTAGGTACCTTTAAAAATGAGAATTGTTGCATTTGTTAAATCCCTTTTGCTTGCCAAGCATTACACTAAGCACTGAGGTGGATACAAGATAATCAGGTCCCACGTGGGGCTCACAGTCTAAGGAGGAAGGAGCACAGTATGAGAAGCAGCATGGCCTGGGAGTCAGAAGGACCTGGGTTCTAATCCTGACTCAGACACATGTCTGTTCTGTGACCTTGGGCAAATCACTTCTCTGTGCCTCAGTGTCCTCATCTGTCAAATGGAGATGAAGACTGTGAGCCCCATGTGGGACAGCAACAGTGTCCAACCAGATTAACTGGTATCTATCCCAGTGCTTAGTGGATGCTGCCTGGCACATAGTAAGCACTTAACAAATATGATTTAAAAATGAATGAAAAAGGGAGACCCTCCAAACAGTGGGGACTGAAGGGACAGGAAGATCAGATAGAGAACTGCTTAGAATAATAATGATAATAATAATAATGTTGGTATTTGTTAAGCCCTTACTATTTGCCGAGCACTATTCTAAGCACTGGGGTAGATACAAAGGAATCAGGTTGTCCACGTGGGGCTCACAATCTTCATCCCCATTTTACAAATGAGGTAACTGAGGCACAGAGAAGCGAAGTGACTTGCCCAAGGTCACACAGCTGACAAATGGCAGAGTCGGGATTAGAAACAACGACCTCTGACTCCCAAGCCTGTGCTCTTTCCACTAAACTACACTGCTTCTAATATACTTTCACGTCTTGTGGTTAGATAAGAAACTTCAGTTTCCAGGACTGTCATTTCTGTCCTCAGCTTCAGCCTCTATGATCATTCCTACTTAAAAAATGAATTTAAAAAAATCACAAAGAATTACACACTTTAATCAAATTCTCAGTCTTGACCCTGCACACACTGTCATTCATTCAGTCGTATTTATTGAGTGCTTAATGAGTGCAGAACACTGTACTAAGCGCTTGGGAGAGGACAATATAACAAACAGGCTTATTCCCTCCCTACACCGAGCCAATCCATCAATCTCGTTATGGGAAGGGGCTGTGTCTGCTTATTCTTTTGCATTGTACTCTCCCAAGCGATTAGCATAGTGCTCTGCACATGATGCTCAGTAAATTCCATCAACTGTTCATTTTTGGAAAGAGCCTGGGCTTCGGACTCAGAGGTCATGGGTTCGACTCCCGGATCTGCCACTTGTCAGCTGTGTGACTGTGGGCGAGTCACTTCACTTCTCTGGGCCTCAGTTACCTCATCTGTAAAATGGGGATTAACTGTGAGCCTCACATGGGACAACCTGATTACCCTGTATCTACCCCAGCGCTTAGAACAGTGCTAGGCACGTAGTAAGCACTTAACAAATACCAACATTATTATTTTCTGAGCACTTACTGTGTGCACATCTAAGAGAGTTGGTGGATCTGCTCCCTCCTCTAGACTGTAAGTTCTTTATGGGCAGGGAATGTGTTGTTAGGCTGTACTCTCCCAAGTGCTTAGTACAGTGCTCTGCACACAGTAAGTGCACAAAAAATACAACTGATTGTCGACAATGAGCTTGCAATCTAGAGGGGAGGCAGGTATTAATAGAAACAATTTAAGAACATGAACCTAAGTGCTGTGAAGATGAGGGAGGAGTGAATAAAGGTTGCAAATCCAAGTAGGAATTCAAACCAAGAAGTACCTTTCCCTTCCATAAGTGACTTCATGTTCTTGTCAAGTTAGCTTAACCAAGTTGTTCTCACATGAAATATCTCCGTGCCAGCTTTCTAGAGCACGAGGCTCTTCAATGTTTCAAAGGCCCATTTAGCTTTAATATTTATTCAGCAAAATGACAGGACCTGGCAATTCTCTATTTGTTTTCTTACCAGGAGCACCTTTCACAGAAACAAATCCCTTTGGAAAACCCCATAGGTTTTCCTATGGAAAACCCCATAGGGCCGTATAAGACCTTAGCAAATTGTACTATTTGGGTGGGTTAAGATGTAAGTTTTCTAAGTTCCAGTCAAGCAAAACTCTTTAGAATGTGTTAAATATTAAAAGAAGTCCTCATACTCTAGGGAGTCAAAACATTCAATTTTAGGGATACTCTACTCTTCAGTTTAAAGCAGTTTTTTTTTTTTTAAAAAACCAACATGGTGCATTCAGAAGCAAAGCTGTGGACTTTCTGTTGTAAAATGCATAATAGATTATTTTCTAAAAATAAGCTAGATACAATTTTTACATAGTAAAATAAAATAAAATAAATGTTGGTATTTGTTAAGCGCTTGCTATGTGCTGAGCACTGTTCTAAGCGCTGGGGTAGACACAGGAGAATCAGGTTGTCCCATGTGGGGCCCACAGTCTTAATCCCCATTTTACAGATGGGGGACCTGAGGCACCGAGAAGTGAAGTGACTTGCCCAAAGTCACACAGCTGACAAGTGGCCGAGCTGGGATTTGAATCCATGACCTCTGACTCCAAAGCTCGTGCTCTGTCCACTGAGCCACGCTGCTTCTCTAGTAGCCGGTTGGGAGAGGGGAGGACGGATGAAACAGCGTCCCCGAGGTCTCCCCGGAATGTAGAAGTTTGGGAATTATGGGGTGGCTGCTGCTGCTTCTCCCTGGTGGAGGGAAGGCCCGGAGCAGAGGCTGATGTGAAGATGCCGAGCAGAGGCTGACGGGAAGGTCAGGAGCAGAAGCTGATGGGAAGGCCCAGAGCAGAGACCAGAAAAAAGGCTCCCAGGGTGTCAAGACATGGCCGCTCTTCTCCAAGGCAACACAGCCCAGGTCTGAGAGGAAGGGACCAGTGTGTCATAATAATGTTGGTATTTTTTAAGCGCTTACTATGTGCCAAGCACAGTTCTAAGTGCTGGGGTAGATACAAGATAATGAGTTGTCCCACATAATAATAATGTTGGAATTTGTTAAGCGCTTACTATGTGCAGAGCACTGGTCTAAGCACTGAGGGTAGATACAGGGTAATCAGGTTGCCCCCGTGGTGCTCACAGTTCATCCCCATTTTACAGATGAGGTCACTGAGGCACAGTGAAGTGACTTGCCCACAGTCACACAGCTGACAAGTGGCAGAGCGGGGATTCGAACCCATGACCTCTGACTCCCAAGCCCAGGCTCTTTCCTCTGAGCCATGCTGCTTCTCACATGGGGCTCACAGTCTTAATCCTCATTTTACGGATGAGGTAACTGAGGCACAGAGAAGTTGAGTGACTTGCCCATGGTCACACAGCTGACAAGCGGTGGAGTCGGGATAAGAACCTATGACCTCTGACTCCCAAGCCTGGGCTCTTTCCACTGAGCCACGCTGCTTCTCCTAATAGAATACATATCTACCATAGGTAGTTTGTGGATGCTAAATAGGACACTGGCTCTGTACACTTTCACTCCTCCCTTTACATCTAGATTTTCTGGTATTTTCATGAGACTGTTGACCTTACTGGATCTCATTGGAAGACCAGGACTCGTGGAAAGCGTGAGAATATAAAACTGAAAAATAGTAATTTCAGTACGTTTAACTTTTATTATGTGCCACACAGTGTGCTAAATCCAGGATATTGAATCAGTCAGTGGTATTTATTGAGCACCTACTGTGTGCAGAGCACTGTCTGAAGAGTTGGAAGATCTCGCCCCACTCCAGTCTATTCTTCACTCCGCTGCCCGGCTCATCTTCCTGCAGAACCGCTCTGGGCATGTCACTCCCCTCCTCAAAAACCTCCAGTGGTTGCCTATCAACCTTCGTACGAAACAAAAACTTCTCACTCTTGACTGCAAAGCTGTCCATCACCTTGCCCCTCCTACCTCACCTCCCTTCTCTCTTTCTACCGCCCACCACGCACGCTCCGCTCCTCTGCCACACATCTCCTCACTGTCCCCCGTTCCCGCCCGTCCCGCCGTCGACCCCCGGGCCACGTCCTCCCGATGTCCCGGAGCGCCCTCCCTCCTCACCTCCGCCAAACTCACTCTCTTCCCCTCTTCAAAGCCCTACTGAGAGCTCACTTCCTCCAGGAGGCCTTCCCAGACTGAGCCCTCCCTTTCCCTCTACTCCTCCTCCCCTCCCCCCACCCTCTGCTCTTCCCTCTTCCCCTCCCCTCAGCACTGTGCTCATTTGTCTATATCATTAATTACCCTATTTATTTTGTTAATGAGGTGTACCTCCCCTTGATTCTATTAATCTGGATGATGTTGTCTTGTTTTTGTTTTGTTCTGTTTTGCTTTATGTCTGCCTCCCCTGTTTAGACTTTGAGCCTGTCATTGGGCAGGGATTGTCTCTATCTGTTGCCGAATTGTACATTCCAAGCGCTTAGTACAGTGCTCTGCACATAGTAAGCGCTCAATAAATACTATTGAATGAATGAATTAATAGATTTGGTAGACTCAAATCCTGCTCTTTAGAAATTTACAATTGGGTAGAGTCTCTGCCCGACATGGGCTCACGTTTAAGGACGAGGAAGGACAAGTATTTTATTCCCATTTGCTGATGAGAAAACGGAGGCATAGTGAAGTGACTTGTCCAAGGTCACAGAGCAGGCAACTGTTGGAACTGGGGTGACAACAGTTGTATAATGCATAATAGATTAATAATAGATTATTATTATTATTAGAAAAGCAGTGTGGTTTATTGGAAAGGGCCCGCGCTTGGGTTCTAATCCCTGCTCCGCTACTTGTCTGCTGTGTGATTTTGGGCAAGTCACTTCTCTGTGCCTCAGTAACCTCATGTGTAAAATGGCGATTAAGACTGTGAGTCCCCCATGGGACAACCTGATTGCCTTGTACCTACCCCAGCGCTTAGAACAGTGCTTGGCACATAGTAAGTGCTTAACAAATACCAAAAAAAAACCCCAAACCCTTGTCTTCTGTCTCCCAATCCTGTGCTTTCTCCATTAGACCACCCTGCTTTTCTTCAACAGGAAGTCATCATCAGCTGCTAATGATTGGACTAGGGAAATAGGAATTAGGTGAATTTATTTTCACACTGATATGAAGAGAAGTAATATGGCCCAGTGGAAATAGTACGGGTTTAGGAGTCAGGAGAATAGGGTTCTAATTTCAACTCCACCATTTACCAGCTGTGGGAGCCCGAACTTGGGAGTCAGAGGTCATGGGTTCGAATCGCGTGTCTGCCACTTGTCAGCTGTGTGACTGTGGACAAGTCACTTAAATTATCTGTGCCTCAGTTACCTCATCTGTAAAATGGGGGTTAACTGTGAGCCTCAAGTGGGACGACCTGATTACCGTGTATCTACCCCAGCGCTTAGAACAGTGCTTTGCACATAGTAAGTGCTTAACAAATATCAACATTATTATTATTAACTTGGGGGAAAATTCCTTCACTTTGTGACTCAGTTTCCTCTCCTCTCCCTCCTACTTATACTCTGAGCCCCGTGGGGGACAAAAATTATATCTAAGCTGATTATCTTGGATTTAGTCCAAAATTTAGTGTAGTGCTTCGAAGAAAGTGCTTTTTATATTTGTTAGTGCTTACTATGTGCCAAGCAGTGCAATAAGAGTTGTGGTAGATGATACTAATGATAATAACTATGGTTTTTAAGTGCTTACCATTTGCCAACCATTGTTCTAAGAGATGGGATAGATGCGAGGTGATCAGGTTGGACACAGTCCCTGTCCACACAGGGCTCACAGTTTCAATCCCCATTTTACAGATGAGGGAACTGAGGTCCAGAAAAGTAAAGAGACTTGGCCAGGGTCACACAGCAGAGAAGTGGCAGAGTTGGGATTAAAGGTCAGATACCTCTGACCATGAGGCCTGTGCTCTAACCACTAGGCTGTGCTACTTCTCTGGATCTAAGTGCCACCAGTATTATATGAGGACTGGCTTATGTTTATAAGAAGGGCAAGCAACTGCCTCATGGTGCTATGCTACTAGGAGCGGCGTATTGGTGTGGTGTGCGCCCAATGTCCAAGCTAGTAAGTAGAAACCTAGGTTTATAATCAGAGAGTGTCCAGCCTTCCTCTGCCCAAATTGGGAGCAGCAACTGTGAAGAGTATCAGGCAGCGTGGCTCAGTGGCCAGAGGCCGGGCCTGAGAGTCAGAAGAACCTTGGTTCTAATCCCGGCTCTGCCGCTTGTCTGCCGTGTGACCTCGGGCAAGTCACTTTGCTTTTCCTCAGTTCCTTCATGTGGAAAATGGGGATTACGACTCTGTGCCCCACGTGGGACACGGACTGTGTCCAATCCGATTAGCTCCTACCTACCCATGAGTGCTTAGTACAGTGCCTGGCACATAGTGTTTAACGCATACCTCAATTATAATTATGATTATGATTATTATTATTCGAAGGGGTACAACATGACACGATTCCAAAGGGCTGTGTGCACACTCAGTTACAGCTATGAGCCAGTGGCAAATTTTTCCCTGCTTCATGTGCCAAATGGTCCTTGGGTCTGATTATTCCTTCCTTCCTGGTGAAAATGAATGGGGCACAAGTGAATCCTTGAGTAACTGTGGGCCCTAGAGTGTGTGTCTATGTTGAACCAGCTGGGCTGTCAATCACTTATTCCTATCACTCTAATTGTCAATATTTATATTTCGATCTCTCCATTTGGAGTGGAAGCTTCTTGTGGGCTGGGAGCTCGTCTTCCTGTTGTAGTTTCCCAAATGCTTATTACAGTGCATTACACCTAATGGGAGCCTCGGTGAATAAAGCGGTGACAATTACGACAACTCAAAGTAGAATAAATTAGAAATAGATTAGTAATAAATACTGTACAATATAAATAATAAATAATATAATAAATAATTACTATTAAATTAATAATTAAAAATAATTGCTCTGGATTCCTTATTCAGGGACATTCTTTTTCATTCATTCAATCATATTTATTAAGCACTTAGTATGTACAAAGCACTGTACTAAGCACTCATGTCTCCTGGCTGTAAGAATTCGGATTTACCACATTTCAATTCACTCAAAACTCTGTCTTACATTAGAGACAGAATGCAAGGGATGATTGCCAATCTGAAAACATCCACTATTAAACAGCTTGGCTGGTGCTGTTGCTGTGGAGCCAAGAACGTGACCCAAAAGGGTTTTTGCCATTTCTGCTGCTTTGTATGGTACGTGTTAAGTGCTTACTATGTGCCAGGCACCGTTCTGAGCACTGGGATAGATACAAGGCAGTCAGGTTCGACAAGGTCCCTGCCCCACATGGTGCTTCCAGTCTTGGTCCCCATTTTATGGATGGTATTTGTTATTATTCGTAATAATGATAATGATGGTATTAAGCGCTTACTATGTACCAGGCCCTGTTCTAAGTGCTGGTATAGATACAACGTAATCAGGTTAGACTCAGTCTTAAAATCCCCATTTTACAGATGAGGTAGCTGAGGCCCAGAGAAGTGAAGTCACTTGCCCAAGGTCATACAGCAGACAGGTGGTGGAGCCGGGATTAGAATCCATGACCTTCCGACTCCCAGGCCCCTACTCTGTCTACACTGTCGTACCAGGCACTGTACTAAACGCTGGGGTAGATGGAAGATTATCAGGTTGAACTGACTCGGGCCCACAAGGGGTTCACAGTCTTCATCCCCTCTTTACAGATGAGAGAACTGAGGCCCAGAGAAGCTAAGTAACTAGCCCCAGGGTTGTCACCCCCTCTAGACTGTATGCTCTTTGTGAGCAGTAAATGTGCGTGTTTACTATTCTAATGTACTCTCCCAAGTGCTTAGGATAGTGCTCTGCACACAGTAAGAGCTCAATAAATGTGAGTGGTTGATTGAAGTGGCAGGGTTGGCATCTTCTCCCTCCCTCCCAGACTGTGAGCCCTGTGTGGGACAGGGACTGTGTCTGACCTAATTCACTTGTACCCAGCCCAGCGCTTAGAACAGTGTCTGGCACATAGTAACAGCTTAACAAATACCATGAAGAAAAGAAAGGAAGGGAGGGAGGGAGGTTCTCTGTCTCCCAAGCTGGTGCTACTTCCACTAAACCACACAAATAGTGAGAACAGGAAGAAGAATTTAATTGAAGAGAACACTTATTCATTCATTCAGTCATATTTATTGAGTACTTACTGTGTGCAGAACACTGTATTTAGCGCTTGGAATGTACAATTCGGCAACAGAGACAATCCCTGCCCAACAATGGGCTCGCAGTCTAAAATGGGGAGACAGCAAAACAAAGCAAGTAGACAGGCATCAATACCATCAAAATACATCAGAGAGCACCATACACGGTTGCATATATGTCTAAATGTATACAAAGGGATATATTTATATATACACGCTTCTTTATAGTGTTATTTTATAAGTATGCTCATGTCAAGGAAATCACTAAAATATATAGGTTCTACAGAGGATGTACCTGGGAAATCATTTTTTGTTCTTTTTTAGACTATCAATATACGAAAGGAAACAGAGAAAGGTTTTTCCGATAGTTCAGAATCTTAAAAGGTGTTTCTCTAGTCCAAGAGGAGACGTGTGTTTTGTGAGAGCAGACAACAACCAGACTGGGAAGAAAAAATGAAACGTTCGTCTGAAGAACATAACTCATTTTTGTACTGAGGTTTTGGGACTCTGCAAACTCCTTGGTATTAGAGATTGTGTCCACCAGTTTGGTGTTTTACTCTCCCAAGTCCTTTGTTCAGTGCTCTGCACACAGAAGACTGTAAACTCTTTGAAGGCGGGGATGGTGACTATCAGCTCTATCATCCTCACCCAAGAACAGTAGGTTTCTAAATCTACGCTACTGATTGATTTGCACCAACTCTGTTTTAGAAATTGTATCTTATCTGGATAGGGATCCAGCCAAGAACAAAGCCTTCCTATAGAATCAAGTCGAATCCCAGCTCTCGGGTTGGGTTCTTTCTGTGGGTAAATATTGTGTGTTTTCTCCCAGGGGCAAAAGAAACTCCACAGCCTAAATTGTTGTTCATGGTGCTTTCAAAGCGTTTTTCATTTCTTCATGTGAACTTCGCCAGAGAGAGACTCTAGCACGCTGCAAGACCCGATTACAAGTAATTGTTTCCGCACTTGCTCTCCGGGCTAATAAAAGGAAGGGCAAATTACCTCTTTATAGAGGAAAACAACTCTTTAAAAAGCAAATAAAGATTTTAAAAGTCTAGGGCCTGCTATAAGAAAGGCTACTCCTTCATTGTCCACTTTCCACCCACATTTCTAAAATGGTCTGGAATCTCTGTAAAGGCTGTGGGATTGAAACACTAAAGTGTGGAATTGGAAAAGCTATTAATGGGAGAGTGAACTATTCCAACACTGTCAGACTGGTCAGGACTTTTTAAATTGCAGTATCTTTGTCTCGGTAATAACAATCACAGAAGTGATGGTACTTATTAAGCACATCCTAATTTCCAAGCACTTTCCTAAGGACTGAGGTAAATATGTAAGATAAATTAGCATCTTATGGGCAGGGGACATGTCTACCAATTCTGTTACATTGTACTCTCCCAAGCGCTTAGCACACCGTACGCGGTTAATTAATGATTGATGAATTGGTCAGATTGAACTGAGGGCTTGTCCCACCCAGGGCTCTGAGAGGTGAGGAAAAGGACATGCATTGAGGTGACTTGTCCAAGGTCACATGGCAGATGACCTGGGATTAGAATCTAGGTCTCCTAACTGTAGTCCTGTGCTATTTCCACTAAGCCCCATTGCACCTTCTCTTTAAGTAATGACCATCCCTCTCCCTCTAGATTGTAAATTAATGGTGGGCTGGGAATGTTCCTGTTTGTTGTTTCATTGTACTCTTCCAAGAGCTTAATACAGTGCTCTCGTTCAATATGCACGATTAAATGAATGAATGAATCATTGTTCAATTCAGTGAGAGTTAGTGGAAAGAGCACGGGCTTTGGAGTCAGAGGTCATGGGTTTGAATCCTGGCTCGGCCACTTGTCAGCTGTGTGACCGTGGGCAAGTCACTTAATTTCTCTGTGCCTCAGTTCCCTCATCTGTAAAATGGGGATGAAGACTGTGAGCCCCACGTGGGACAACCTGATTCCCCTGTGTCTACCCCAGCGCTTAGAACAGTGCTCTGCACATAGTAAGCGCTTAACAAATACCAACATTATTATTAAGAATGGCATTTGTTAAGCCCTTACTATGTGCAAAGCACTGTTCTAAACGCTGGGGGGATACAAGGTGATCAGGTTTTCCCACATGGGGCTCACAGTCTTCATCCCCATTTTGCAAATGAGGCAACTGAGCCCCAGAGTAGTGAAGTGACTTGCCCAAAGTCACACAGCTGACAAGTGGTGGAGCTGATTAGAATTCCTGACCTCTGACTCCCAAGCCTGTGCTCTTTCCACTGAGCCTCGCTGCTGCTGTTTTGGTGAAAAAAGTATAAAAAGATTATTCATGAAAATCCCTGAAGAATAACTGAATAGTAGTATGCAACATTTAGTAATATCAATAGTATTCATTAAAGACTCTGTGTGCTTCATTTTCCTGTGAGCTAGGAAAGAGTATCAAAGTGAGAATTAGACATATATACTTTCTAATAATACTAAGTATGGTACTTGCTAAGCATTTACTCTGTGCCAAGCACTGTTCTAAGTGTTGGGATAGATATATAGATATATAGTTCCTTAGCCGTGGAGACAGAGGATGGCCGAGGGTGTGTAGAGAGGTGGGGCCTCTGATGGCTGATGTCTCGTTTGGCACCGGAGGTGAGGAATAATAATAATAATAATAATGTTGGTATTTGTTAAGCGCTTACTATGTGCCGAGCACTGTTCTAAGCGCTGGGGTAGACATAGGGGAAATCAGGTTGTCCCACGTGGGGCTCACAGTCTTCATCCCCATTTTACAGATGAGGGAACTGAGGCCCAGAGAAGTGAAGTGACTTGCCCACAGTCACACAGCCGACAAGTAGCAGAGCTGGGATTCGAACTCATGAGCCCTGACTCCAAAGCCCGTGCTCTTTCCACTGAGCCACGCTGCTTCTCAGAAGGGACCGGGAGGAAGAGCAGTGGCTTTTATACCTGGCCCAGTGCCCTCGGATCATGCTGGGAACACCAGGAGAGATACAAATGCATGAAGAAAAAAAATTACCATTCCCACCTCCTCCTCCACCTCATCCCCCCCACAAAAAAAAAATATATATATTAATAATTCCCTTTAGAAATCAGTATAATTTGAAAATTTGGCAGTGCATACAAGCCTGTTTATTTTGCAGTTGAAGGTCAGATTTTCCCATCAGAAAAAAAAAAGCCTGAAAAATCAATGTTTAAGTCTTTTGATTGCTGGTTCAGGACAGGAGGAGACTCTCTCTTTTTTCCATTTCATTTGCCCCCCTGATGTTTTCTAGTTTCCTGTCCTTGTTTTCTGTGAGATTCTCCTCTTTAGAGAGTCCTGTCAACCCCACGGAATAATCCTACCATTGTTGATTTCTGATTGTTGGCTTTTTACTGTTACACATATTCACACCTCCCGCATCTCACTTCTTGAGCAGAACATCTGAGGTGATGGTCGGGTTGAAAAGGATCTCAAAGGGATGAAAGATGAATTCAATATTGCCATTTTTAGAAGATGCTGAAAATAGCAAGGCAGCTGTCTTCAGATGCACAGCAGATATGCAGTACATATGCTGAGCAGAAACAGTTTCGAGATTGCACCATGATGCCCTCACTCCCGGGATCGTAATGGCATGGATTGAATAGGTGAAATGATCTGAATTCCAGGTTCAGAAAACTTTCCACTCTCTCATTTAGTGCTCAAGGGGATTTGCTTTTAGGAATCTTGCTTCCTGAAATGTATTTTTTGGATGGTTTTTAATTCCGGACTCTCTGTTCCTAGTTGGGCTGAATTATTTCATTCTAGCTTCCGTGTCAGATAAAACCGTCAGCTCTCCTTGCAATAGGACTCTGAATAATAATAATTGTGGTATTTACGTGGTTATTATGTGCCAAGCACTGTTACTAGCCACTGGGCAAATTGCAAAGGCAGTCAGGCTGGAGACACTCACTGTTCCTTACACTCATCAGCTGTGTGACTGTGGGCAAGTCACTTAACTTCTCTGTGCCTCAGTGACCTCATCTGTAAAATGGGGATTAACTGTGAGCCTCACGTGGGACAACCTGATTCCCCTGTATCTACCCCAGCGCTTAGAACAGTGCTCTGCACATAGTAAGCGCTTAACAAATACCAACATTATTATTACAGGGTTCATAATTGAAGTAGGAGGGAGAAGAGGTATTGAATGGACATTTTACAGATAAGTAAACTGAGGCCCAGAGAAGTTATGTGACTTGCCTAAGATCGTGCAGCAGGAAGATGGTGTAGCTGGGTTTAGAACCCAGGCACTGTACTAAGCCCGGGGTAGATACAGAATAATCAGATTAGATCCAATCCACGTCCTACATGGGA
The DNA here is from genome assembly GCF_004115215.2 of Ornithorhynchus anatinus. Lineage (NCBI taxonomy): Eukaryota > Metazoa > Chordata > Mammalia > Monotremata > Ornithorhynchidae > Ornithorhynchus > Ornithorhynchus anatinus. The sequence goes on from NC_041729.1 coordinate 163,978,140, forward strand.
ATCACGGTTTTTTCCCTATTTTAGAGATGAGATAACTGAGGCCCAGAGAAGTGAATCGACTTGCTCAAGGTCACACAGCAGACAAGTGGCGGAGCCACAGTTAGAAACTAAGTTCTCTGACTCCCAGGCCCATGCTCTTTCCACTAGGCCACGCTGCTTCTCAAGTTTCGTACGGTCTTTTATTTCCTCTCCCAAACTGTGAGCATACTGGGGGATAGAGAATGTGTATTTTGCTTCTGTTTGTATTCTCCCCAGCATTTAACGTGGCATTTCACATTCAGCAGTTGCCTAATTTAAACCACTGACTCCATGATGGAAGTCAGTATGAATGATAACTATTAGCATGTTTATTAAGCACTTAGAATAGGCTGAGCATTATACAAAGTGCTGTGGCAAGCATGAGATAATCATTTTGGATAATAATGATAATAATAATAATAATGATGGTATTTGTTAAGCACTTACTATGTTCTAAGCACTGGGGTAGATACGAGGTAATCAAGTTGTCCCACGTGGGGCTCACGGTCTTAATCACCATTTTACAGATGAGGTAATTGAGGCACGGAGAAATTATGTGGCTTGCCCAAGGTCACAGAGCAGTCAAATTATTAAGCCGGTGTTGGACCCCACGTCCTCTGACTCCCAAGCCCGTGCTCTTTCCACTAAGCCACGCTGCTTGCTGTTCCTGTCTATGTGAGGCTCACACTCTGACTCCTCTAGCCCATAAGCTGGTTGTGGGCAGAGAATGTGTCTGTTATATTGTTCTATTGTCCTCTCCCAAGCGCTTAGTACAGTGCTCTGCACACAGTAAGCGCTCAAGAAATATGAATGACTAAGTAGGAGGGAGAAAAGGTACTCCCCATTTTATAGAGGAGGAAACTGAGCACAGAAAATATAAGTGACTCATTCAAGGCCAGTCAGTATTTACTGAGCACGTATTGTGTGCAGAGCACTGTACTAAGCACATGAGAAAGTACAATATAACAATAAACAGACACATTCCCAACCCACAACAAGAGCAGGCAACTGACAAAGCTAGAATTAGAACCCAGGTATTCTGATTTTCAGGCTCCTTCTCTTTTCATCAGACCACACTTGCTTCAGAATTGACTATCCACTAGAAAAAAGTGGAGTTTGTCTGATGAGAGACAATCTGAAAATTAGAGTTTAGATCTTCTCCTTTTTACATCTTGAATCTGTAAAATGCCTTACTGAAAGGCATTCAGCTCACTTCTCTGACAGTATATCTTAGGTTTTTCAGGTGGAATCATTTCCCCCCAGTTGAGAGATCAGGAAGCCGAAGCCAGATTGACTTTTCTTCGTCTCCAATACCTCTGTTGTTCTGGAAGTAGAGAGAAAGCATGATGGAAGATTGGAAAGCGGGGTTGTTCCTTTGTGGTGTTGAGGAACTGTGCTTTGGGTCACCATCTAAGAAAGGAGAACATGATCATATCCAACAACCTCCGATAGCAGCGGGTATGCCTGTGATTTGGCTTAAACTTTTAGAAAATTTGAATTACGAATCGGTCAATCACTAGTGTTCTTTTAGCAAGTGCTGCGCGCAGAACACTGTACTAGATATTTGGCAGAGAATAGTGGCTAGTAGAAAAGATTCCTGCCCTCAAGGAACTTGCGGTCTAGAGGGGAAGACAAACCCTAAAACAAATTGTGGGTGGGGAGAGAGGTAAGAAAATAAAGATATTATCAATCGATCAGTAGTATTTATTGAGCACTTACTATATGTTAAGCGTTGTATTAAGTGCTTGGGAGAGTTCAGTCTGAGGTGAGAGTCACATTCCCTGTTAGGTAGGTAGTGTGTAGTGGAAGGAACACTGGCCTGGGAGTCAGAAGGTCTTGGGTTCTAATCTTTCCTCTGCCCCATGTCTGCTGTGTGACCTTGGGCAAGTCATTTCACTTCACTGTGTCTCAGTTAGCCTCAATCCCATCTTACAGATGAGATGTGAGCTCTATGTGGATCAGGGACTGTGTCCAACCTGATTAACTTATCTCCCCCAGCACTTAGAACTGTGGTTGGCACATAGTAAACACTTAAAAGTACCATTATTATTGTTATTCATAGATAATAAATTCTCTTTGAGGTATAATTTACCAAGTTTTGAGACTTAAAACCTTGAGTGGTTGTTGTTAACATTAATAATAATAATCTGATAATGATAATAATTATGGTATTTTTAAGCACTTACTATGTGCCAAGCGCTGTCAGGGTAGATACAAGGTAATTAGGTTGTCTCATGTGGGACTCTTATTCTTAATCCCTGTTTTACAGATGAGATAACTGAGGCACAGAGAAGTTAAGTGACTTGCCCAAAGTCACATAACTGACAAGTGGTGGAGTGAGGATTAGAACCCTGGTCCTCTGACTCCCAAGCCCGGGCTCTTTCTACTAGGATAGCCCTGTTAATATGAATTTTAAAAATATTTCAATCTTTTAATGATAGTAATAACAATAGTGGTATTTGTTAAGCACTTTTTATGGGCCAGGCATTGTTCTAAGCACTAAATTATATACCAGATAATCAGTTTGGACACAGTCCCTGTCCCACTTGGGGCTCGCGGTCTTAATCCCCATTTGACAGATGAGAGAACTGAGGCCCAGAGAAGTGAAGTGACTTGCACCAAGTCACTCATTAGACAGGTGGCAGAACTGGGATTAGAACCCAGGTCCTTCTGATTCCCAGGCTCGGGCTCTATCCTCGAGGCAACACTGCTTCTCTAGAGGCATATTTCTCTCCCGCTCCCAGCTTTAAAGCCTCTATGGCCCAGACTATATTTTACTGTCATCACGGTTCAAATAGAAGTGATGACGAGATGTGGTTCTAAATGAGATGAGAAACCGTGGTTTTGGGAAACCACCCTAGCAGGGCAGACTGCAAAGCCACCATGTGTCAATTTGGGCAGTGAGGGAGCCTTTATTCCCCTCTAGATTGCTGGCAGCTGCTTCCTCTTAAAGTCTGAGATGGCTCAGAGAGATTTCAGTGCCCATATTCTCTGACTCACGTAGTATCAACAGAGGGAAACCTTAATTCCCGGGCCTGACTTTGACCATCTGAGATGTTTGCATCTCTTGCTTGTTAGGTGGGAGAACACACTACCTGTTTGTATAGATGTGTTATCTTGGGCACGTCGCTTCACTTCTCTGGGCCTCAGTTACCTCAACTGGAAAATAGCAATGGAGACTGTGAGCCCCATGTGGAACAGGGACTGTGGCCAACCTGATTTGCTTGTGCCCACCCCAGAGCTCAGTACAGTGCCTGGCACATAGTAAACAGCTAATACATATAACAATTCTCATTATTATTATTATTATTAACTGTTGTGGGGCTGGGGGGGGGGTGAGTATCAAATGCTCAAAGGGTAAAGATCCAAGTGTGTAGGTGATGCAGAAGGGAGAGGGACTAGGAGGTTGAGACTTAGGGTAGATTTATACTGCCTAAAAGAACTGTGGTTCTTTGTTAAGCACTGTGCTAAGCTCTGGGGTCGTTATGATAATAATAATATCGGTATTTGTTAAGCACTTACTATGTGCAGAGCATTGTTCTAAGCGCTGGGGGAGATACAGGTGGAAAAGAGACTGGGCTTCAGAGTCAGAGTTCATGGGTTCGAATCCCGGCTCTGCCACTTGTCAGCTGTGTGACTGTGGGCAAGTCACTTCACTTCTCTGGGCCTCAGTTACCTCATCTGTAAAATGGGGATTAACTGTGAGCCTCACGTGGGACAACCTGATTACCCTGTATCTACCCCAGCGCTTAGAACAGTGCTCTGCACATAGTAAGCCCTTAACAAATACCAACATTATTATTATTATTATTACAGGGTAATCAGGTCATCCCAAGTGAGGCTCACAGTTAATCCCCATTTTACAGATGAGGTAACTGAGGTGCAGAGAAGGTAAGTGTCTTGCCCACAGTCACACAGCTGACAAGTGGCAGAGCCGGGAGTCGAACCCATGACCTCTGACTCTGAAGCCCAGGCTTTTTTCACTGAGCCACGCTGCTTCACTGAAATCATGAGGCTGGACACAATCCCTCTCCCACATAGGGCTGCCTATCAATTCATTCATTTAATCATGTTTATTGAGCACTTACTGTGTGCAGAGCACTGTATTAAGTGCTTGGAAAATACAATTTGGCAACAAATAGAGACAATCCATACCCAACAGTGGGCTCACAGTCTAGAAGGGGGGAGACAGACAACAAAGCATAACAAGTAGACTGGCATCAATAGCTTCAAAATAAATAAATAGAATAATAGATATATGCACATTAATAAAATAAATAGAATAAATGTGTACATATATACACGAGTGCTGTGAGGTAGGGAGGGGGTTAGAGCAGAGGGAGGGAGTTGGGGCGATGAGAAGGAGAGGAAAAATGGGGCTCAGTCTGGGAAGGCCTCCCGGAGGAGGTGAGTTTTCAGTAGGGCTTCGAAAGGGGGAAGTGTGCTAGTTTGGCGGATGTGAGGAGGGAGGGCATTCCAGGACAGAGGTAGGACGTGGGCCGGGAGTCGAAAGTGAGAAAGCCGAGAACGAAGCACCGTGAGGAGGTTAGTGGCAGATGAGCGGAATGTGCGGGCTGGGCTGGAGAAGAAGAGTAGGGAGGTGAAGCAGGAGGGGGACAGGGGATGGACAGCTTTGAAGCCATGGCTTTGGATTCTCTGAATCAGTCCATGGTATTCATTGAGTGTTTACTGTGTGCAGAGCACTGTACTGAGCCCTGGGGAGAGTATAATACAACAGAGTTAGTAGACACATTCCTTAGTGTCGAGAAGCAACATGGCCTAGTGGATAGAGCCCTGGCCCTGGTGTCACGGGGTTTAGGGTCCAAATCACGGCTCCGCCTTGTCTGATCTGTGACCTCGGGCAAGTCACTTCACTTCTCTGGGTCTCAGTTCCCTCATCTGTAAAATGGGGATTAACTGTGAGCCTCATGTGGGACAACCTGATTACTCTGTATCTACCTCAGCTCTTAGAACAGTGCTCTACATGTAGTAAGCGCTTAACAAATACCAACATTAGTATTATCATATTTTCTGCCCACAACAAGCTTACTGCCTAGAGGATTGGAGCCCGTTGTTGGGTAGGGATTGTCTCTATCTGTTGCCAAATTGTACTTTCCAAGCGCTTAGTATGGTGCTCTACACCCAGTAAGCGCTCAATAAATACAATTGAATGAATGAATAAATGTGCTTTTGCTTACTGACTTGTCTCCTGACCACGATTTGATGAAGAAGGCTTTCTTTGGAGAGGAAAGTTGTAGGGAGAGAATGGGCAGTTATTTAGCGTTATTCATTGAGCACTTACTGTGTGCAGAGCCCTGTACTAAGCTCTTGGGAGAGGATATTACAATAGAGTTTGTAGATGTGATCCCTGCCCACAAGAAGCTTAGAGTCTAGAGAGGCAGTCACACATGAAATTGATTACAGATAGGGGAGATGGGGAGAAGGAGGTGTATAAAGTGCCCAAATGGAGCATTCCCTTGTGTTTTCACCCTCCATGCTTTTGGTCTTGAGTATATTTGCACTCCCCATTCAGGATGTCATCTGGAGAGTTTCCAGTCCTTTACCAGTCTCGGCTATGGGAGGGAGAGTGAAGCAGAGGCCTGTCCATTCCATTCCTAGCTTGACCCGTGGCTAGCGAGTGGCAGGCCATCAGCTACAGGTCAAAACTCTCCCGTGCTGGGCAGAGACTCAAGTTAACTCAAGAAGAAGGCGATGGTAAACCACTCCCGGATTTTTCCCAAGAAAACTCTCTGGATCCACTACCAGAATGATTGCAGATGGAGGTGGGGTGTCCTGGGAGAGATGTGTCCATGGCGTCGCTATTGGTCGGAGATGACTGGACAGCATGAGACAAGATATTTGCTCTGGGGCGGGGTGAGTGTGAGGAAAGGAGAGTACCCTCTCCTCTGCCTCCAAGCCATTGGCTGCTTTTGCTTGTTCCTTTAGCATCTGAAGGGAAAAAGTTCTTGTTTAAACTCTAATATATTGCAGAGAAAACTAACAATTAGGCCGTTTCTTAAAAAAAAAAAAAAGAAAATTGCATTAAAGATGAATGAGACTCTATTGAAATAATTACGTTTTAAGGTGTGTAGCATTAAAAGGTATTGAATGGAATATTGACTGTTTTGTAGAAATAGCAATAATGAGATTCCTGTCACCTAATCTTACAATAATTGGGTTATTACTATGCAAATTAAGGTATTACTTTAGGAAACAGAAAGTAAGGGAGAAAGGCAGCGCCTTCTGGCAATCCTTGGTCTATTCTTTAAGGTCCGCTGTCCATTCCCTTCAGGCCGAAGATCCTTTTTCCAAACATTTCGGGGCCGCCCGCGCCATTATTCCCTGTCGAAATTCCACCGCGCTATCTTTCGGTCGCCGAAGGGAGCCCGCCGGTGGCTGGGGATTTTCTATGTTTTTCGTATCTCGTGAAACCCCGGGGAACAATTAAACCTCATAATTCTAGCTTACCTTTTTTCCTCCAAAGAAGCGGCGCGGTGGATCTCCTGCCAAAGAGATAGGCCGGACTTCTTATCTCCCCTCACCACGCAGACCTATCATTGTCAGGCTGGGTGGCGGGCTCCGTGGCGGCTCGCCAGTTCCGCGGACCCTTGCAGGTAGGCCGCTGCTGAGGTGACCCCGTGTGCTTTCGGAAGCGAAGGTGGGCCATCTCTCTAGGCCCTGACTGAATTTGCTCTCCGGGATGGAAAAGCTGTCCCGGTCTTCTTCGTTCACGGCTGTGTCCGTTAAGGCCCGAGGGCAACCCTCGGGACAGTGGGACTGGGCAGGAAGCCAACAGGGTTTGTGAACAAAGTATTGCCTCTGTTGCTTCAGAGTAAAGGGAGATTTTATTTTTTGTTTTCTTTCTGTCCTTAGCTGGGCGGGATGGGGAAATCGGGCAAGAGAGCACTGCATTTTGGGGGTCTGCTCAGGGTCAACTCGGGGGCGCAGACACCCTGAGTCTGGGAAAAGTCTGGGAGACTGGGAGAAGCAGTGTGGACTGGTGGATGGAGCATGGGCCTGGAAGTTAGAAGGACCCGGGTTCTAATTCTGCCTCCACCACTTTTCTGCTGCGGGACCTTGGGCAAGTCATTTCCGTTCTCTGGACCTCATTTCCTTCCTGTTTAAAATGGAGATTAAGACTGAGGAATAATAATAATAATAACAATGTTCATATTTGTTAAGCGCTTAATCTGTGCTGAGCACTATTCTAAGTGCTGGGGTAGATACAGGATAATTGGGTTGTCCCACGTGAGGCTCGAAGTCTTAATGCCCATTTTCCAAATGAGGGAACTGAGGTACCGAGAAGTGAAGTGACTTGCCCAAAGTGACACAGCTAACAGGCGGCGGAGCCGGGATTCAACCCATGACCTCTGACTCCCAAGCCCGGGCTCTTTCCACTGAGCCGCGCTGAATAGGGACTGTGTCCAGCCCAATTTGCTTGTAACACTCCCAGGGCTTAGTACAGTGTATGGCACATTGTAAGGGCTGAACAAATACCTCAGTGATTATTACTGTCATCATTACTGTCATCAGCATCCCACTCAAGATTATAAACTCGTTATGGGCAGGGAGTATGTCCATTGATTATTATATGGTACTCTCCCAAGCGCTTAGGGCAGTGCTTTGTACAGAGTTAGTGCTCAATTAATTGCTTCTAGATTGTGAGCCTGTTCTAGACTGTGAGCCCATTGTGGGGTAGGGTTTATCTCTGTTTGTTGCCGAGACTGTGAGCCCGTCATTGGGCAGGGATTGTCTCTATCTGTTGCCGAATTGTACATTCCAAGCGCTTAGTACAGTGCTCTGCACATAGTAAGCTCTCAATAAATACTATTCAATGAAGGAATTATGCTTTCCAAGTGCTTAGTACAGTGCTCTGCACACAGTAAGTGCTCAATAAATATGATTTAATGAATGAATGAATGATTGAAACGAATGAATGATTATTATAATAATGTTGGTTTTTGAAAAGCGCTTACTATGTGCAGAGCACTGTTCTAAGCACTAGGGTAGATACAGCGTAATCAGATTGTCCCTCAAGAGGCTCACAATCCCCATTTGACAGATGAGGGAACTGAGGCACAGAGAAGTGAAGTGACTTGCCCACAGTCACACAGCTGACAAGTGGCGGATGCGGGATTCGAACCCATGACCTCTGACTCCCAAGCCCATGCTCTTTCCACTGAGCCGATTATCATCATGAATTAGCACCTCATCCTCAATCTGTGAGACTTCAGAGGAATAATGGATGATTTTCATCCTTCCCAGGTTACGCATTGCTGGTGACTTCCACGCTGTCCTGGTGTCCACTGACCCAGCGATGCGGCTTAGTGGACAGCGCACAGGCCTGGGAGGCAGAAGCACCTGCGTTCTAATCCCGGCTCCACCACGTGCTTGCTGAGTAACCTTGGGCAAGTCACTTCACTTCTCTGGACCTCAGTTCCCACTTCTGTAAAATGGGGATTGAAACCATGAGCACCACTTGGGACAGGGACTGTATCCAACCCGATTTGCTTGTATCCACCCCGCTTAATATAGTGCCTGGCACGTAGCAGTTATCAAATACCAACGTTATTATTATTGTTAATCTCTATTTTTCAAATGAGGTAACTGAGGCACAGAGAAGTTAGGTGACTTTTCCAAAGTCACACAGACTAAGGCCTCTGACTCCCAAACCCGTGATCTTTCCATTGAGCCACGTTGCTTCTCTAAGATTAAGAGTGTGAGCCCCATGTGAGACAGGGACTGTGTCCAACCTGATGAACTTGTATCTACCCCAGTGCTTAGACCAGCGCTTGGCACATAGTGAGCGCTTAACAAGCACCATTATTATTATTGCTTTCTCACAGAGACGGTTTTGGCCAAGGTCACTGGCTAGCCTACTTTTAACAATGGGGTCGGGGGGACTTCAGGTGGCAGATATGTCTGGGTCGAAGTGACAGATATTGCCAAAGAATGGCCTTTGTCCTAGGCTGATGGGAGTTGACGTTCAATATGGCAAACAAAACCGTTTCTGAGCTAGGAAAGATACACAGAGTTTTGCGAAAGAAGAAAGAATGCCCGATATGGGACACCATCTCCCTTTACACAACGAGGTCCTCTCTAACAAAGAGGGGCGTGGGTCAAATGTTTCAAAACATACCAGGATACAAATCAAACTTTAGTCCTTGTTAAATTTGTAGATAACAGTGGAATTACCAACTGGGAGTGCATTAACTAGGAACAGCGATTTCAAAATCTGGGGCATTTGGAGTTTAGAGTTGAGTCACTTTTTGCTCTTGGAGAAAGTTATTTTTACTCAGGTTTGCTGATTAATGAAATCAAACTTTAGTCGTTAAATTTGTAGAGAACAGTGGGGTTAGCAAGTGTGAGTAGACTAGCAACAGTCATCTCCAAATCTGAGGGATTTGGAGTTTAGGGTTAAGACACTTTTTGCTGTCCAAGAAACTTATATTTACTCAGGTTTGTTGATGAATGATGATCATGATTATGGCATTACATAAGTGCTGATTGTTCGGCTTAGGGGCAAGAGCCCAGGCTTGGCAATAAGGGGACCCGAATTCCGATCCCATCTTTGCCACTGGTCTGCTGTGTGACCTTGGGCAAGTCTTTTATCTTCTCAGTGCCTCAGTTCCCTAATCTGCTAAAATAGGGATTCGGGACCTAATCTTCCTCCTACTTAGTCTTTGAAGTCCATGTGGGATTTGATTATTTTGTATCTACCCCAGTACTTAGTACAGGGATTGACACATAGAGTTTAACAAATGCCACAATTTTATTATCGCATGGCAAACACTATACTAAGCACTGGGATGGATACAGAACAGTTTGATCATACACAGTATCTGTCCCATATGAGGCTCAATCAATCAGTGGCATTTATTGAGTGCTTACTATGCAGAGCACTGCACCAAGTTCTTGAGAGAATGCCATACAACTGAATTAGCCAACAAGATCCCTGCCCATAGCAATACTGTAATCTGGAGGAGGAGACAGGCATTTATATGAATAAATAAGTAATTTATAGTAGATAAATTAGATATTAGATAAATTAGATATAGTAATTAGATGAATTAGGTATAGTAGATAAATTCGATATAGTACATACTTGAAGATATATATAAAAGTGCTGTGGGTTTGGGGCAAATATCAAGTGTCCAAAGGTAACAGATTGAGGAGCATAGATGATGCAGAAGGGAGAGCGAGCTCACAGCATAGTGGGGAGAGAAAACAGGATTTTAATCCCCCATTTAACAGATGAGGAAACTGAGGCAAAGAGTTTAAGGTTGTGGCTGAGGTTGAGGCAAACCAGTCTATAATATGTATTGAGCATACTGTGTGCAGAGCACTGTACTTAGTGCTTGAGAGAGTACACTATAACATGTTCCCTGCCCACAGTGAGTTTCCAGGCTAGTTGGGGAGGAAGACGTTCTACAAATAAATTATGGATATAGACGTACGTGCCGTGGGGCCGAGGGAGATTTCAATAAAGAGTGCGAATCCAAGCACAACGGGGAAGCAGAAGGGAGTGGGAGGAGGGGAAATGAGGGCCTAGTCGGGGAAGGCCTCTTGGAGGAGATGGGCCTTCATTAAGGCTTTGAAGGTGGGGAGAGTGATCCTCAGCTGAATATGAAGAGAGAGGGCGTTCCAGGCCAGAGACGGGATGTGGGCCAGAGGTCAGCGGGAGGTAGATGACATTGAAGGACACTGAGTAGTTTGGCACTGGAGGAGCGAGGTGTGCGGGCTGCGTTGTAGTAGGGAAGCAGTGAGATGAGGTAGGAGGAGGTGAGGTGATTGAAGTGACTCTTCTTGAGGTAACGCAGCGGGCAAGTGGTAAAGACAGGATTAGAACCGAGGGCTTCTGACTCCCCGGCCTATTTTTTCTCCGTTAACCACTACTGCTTCTCTTCTGTACGTGGCTTGAAAAACAACCAAACAATTTGTGTTATCTGATGCAGATCCAATGTCCGGTCTTCAGTAGTTTCATCGGTGATGAACGAGGGGAGGGAGAGATTTTAACACAATTGTTCCATACAAGATTTGGCTTGGGTCGAGTGCAACGATCGAGGATAGATTTTGAGGGGGTCAGCTACGTCATTTCTCTAATGCCTCTTGAAGAGTAAAATGGTAATTTTCCAAGACTTCTCTGGCTACTTATGGGACAGGGGCCGTGTGTGATTTCCCTCCTGGGTAGTCTTCTCCAGGGCTTAGTCCAGTGCTCTTCATGCGTCAGTGCTTAGAGTAAATATGTGCTTTGATCAAGAATTATGTCGACCAACTCTGTCATCTTGTACTCTCTCGTGCACTTGAAACAGTGCTCTTCACAAAGTAAGCACTCAGTCAAGTCAGTTATACTTATTGAGTGCTCACGGTGTGCCAAACACTGTAAGCTGACCCCCTTCACCTCCCCTCAGCTAAGCCCCCTTTCCCCCCCTTTCCCTCTGCTCCTCCCCGTCTCCCTTCCCCTCCCCTCAGCACTGTGCTCGTCTGCTCATTTGTAAATATTTTTATTACCCCTTTTGTTTTGTTAATGAGGTGTACATCTCCTTGATTCTATTTATTGCTATTGTTTTTGTCTGCCTGTCTCCCCCGATTAGCCCATCAAAGGGCAGGGACCGTATCTGTTGCCGATTTGTCCATTCCAAGTGCTTAGTACAGTGCTCTGCACATAGTAAGTGCTCAATAAATGCTATTGAATGAATGAATAATCTGTATTGAGACAGACATCAATATAAATAAATCAGATTACAGATATAAGCATAAATGCTTTGGGGTTTGGGGTGGGGTGCCTGCCATTTGACCTTGGGCAAATCACTTCACTTCTCTGTGACTCAATTCCTTCATCTGCAGAATGGAAATGAAATAATAATAATGTTGGTATTTGTTAAGTGCTTACTATGTGCAGAGCACTGTTCTAAGCACTGGGATAGACACAGGGGAATCAGGTTGTCCCACGTGGGGCTCACAGTCTTAATCCCCATTTTACAGATGAGGTAACTGAGGCCCAGAGAAGTTAAGTGACTTGCCCACAGTCACCCAGTTGACAAGTGGCAGAGCCGGGATTCGAACCCATGACCTCTGATTCCAAAGCCAGTGCTGTTTCCACTGAGCCACGCTGCCTCTCTCCTTCCTACTGGTTCCAATAAGATTATCCAACCTGATTATCTTGTATCTACCCAAGCAGTTAATACTGTGCTTGGTGTGAGATGTCAGTCAATCATATTTATTGAGCCCTTACAGGGTACAGAGGACTGTACTAAGCGCTTGGGAGAATTCAGTACCACAGTGAAAGGAGACGTTCCCTACCCTTAATGAGCTACAAATACCTCGGTTATATTAGGGAGTGTTATAGACCATCCATTTTGAAGAAATTTTAAGAAGATGGAATAGACATGATTTGTGGGCTGTACATGTTTTTGAGGTCTGTACATGTTTTTGAGGTCACTGGTCAGTGGGTTGAGGTTTTGTAAAAGGTAAAATCTTAGTGGACAGCAAGCTTTGTAATATAAGCAGTGAGATCTTAACACGGGATAACTTCAAATCTGTGAGTTGTTTCTCTTGAATGATTCCAAGCAGGGGACGAAGCCTGTTTCCTCTTATAAATCTCTTTGGCACTGGTAGAATGATAGTAATAATTGTGGAATTTGTTAAATGTTTACTGTGTGCCAAGCACTCTACTAACGTTCAATCATTCCGTCATATTTAGTGGGCAAAGCACTGTACGAAGTGCTTGGGAGAGTACAATATAACACCAGACACATTCCTGCCCACAGTGAGCTCCCATTCTAGTGAGCTCTGCACGTAGTAAGTGCTCAATAAATATGATTGAATGAATAGAGGGGGAGACAGACAATATAAACTAATAAATAGACAAATCAAATATAAATAAATTAATGAAAGATACATGAATAAAGATAAAGTGTTGGGGTAGTTACAAGATTGGACCCAGTCCTTATCCCGCATGGATCTTACAGTCTAATTACGACTGAATACTGACATTTAATGTCCATTTTACAGATGGGGAAACTGAGATTCAGAGAAATTAAGTCACTTGTCTGAGGTCACCCAAGATTCCCTGAAAGATTAAGTCATGTTAAACTACCAGCTGTTTATCAGGAGAAGTCCATCAAGCTGACCGGATAATTCTTGTCCTTATCTTGGCACCACATCCACTGTCTAAGTGCTTTAAACTACATTAGTCCTTGTTCGAGTGACAGGGAGGCCGGGGCAGAAGAAGAAGGTGGGACATAGCGCTGCTCTTTGACGTTGGGCAAGTCACTTCACTTCTCTGGATGTCATTTTCCTCATCTGGAAAATGGAATGGAGACTGTGAACCCCATGTGGGAACAGGGACTATGTCTAAACTGCTTTGCTTGTATCCACTTCAGCGCTTAGAATAGTGCATGGCACATTCATTCATTCATTCAATAGTATTTGTTGAGCGCTTACTATGTGCAGAGCACTGTACTAAACGCTTGGATTGTACAAAAGGGTAACAGATAGAGACAGTCCCTGCCCTTTGACGGGCTTCCGGTCTAATCGGGGGAGACGGACAGACAAGAACAATAGCAATAAATAGACTCAAGGGGATGAACATCTCATTAAAACAATAGCAAATAAATAGAATCAAGGTGATGGACATCTCATTAACAAATAGGGTAATGCACATACTAAGCGCTTAATAAAAACCAATATTTTTATTAGAGTATTATTATCATTACCCCTCCTGTGTCTTCTCACTGTCACCCCTCACACCTCCACTGCGGGCTGGGGTCTTGGAGAAGCAGCGTGGCCTTGGGGCTGGAGCACAGACCTGGGAAGTCCGAAGGACCTGGGTGAGAATCCTGGCCCAGCCGCTTGTTTGCGCTTTGACTTGGGGTGAGTCACTTGACTTCTCTGTGCCTCAGTTCCCTCATCTGGAAACTGGGGATTAATACTGTGATTCCCATGTGGGACAGGGACCGATTGTCTCGTATCAATTCCAGTTCTTAGTAGAGTGCCTGGCACATAGTAAATGCTTAACAAATACCACAGTTATTATCATTATCATTATGGTGGGAGATAGTCTCCCCTTTCCCTCCCTTGCTCCCCTCGCTTGCTAGAACACGATATTTTAAGATTCACTGGGGGTATGAAGCTCCCGAGGAAAATTGAGAGGCAGCCTGACTTAGTGGATAGAAAATGGGCCAGGGAGTAAGAACCTGGGTTCTAAACCCGGCTCCACTACTTGTCTGCTGTGTAACCTTGGGCAAATCACTTCATTTCTACGTGCCTCGGTTCCTTCATCTGTAAAATTGAAAGTAACACCGGGAGCCCTATGTGGGACTGGGACTGTGTCTAACCTGATCAACCTGAAGCAGCGTGGCTCAGTGGAAAGAGCATGGGCTTGGGAGTCAGAGGTCATGGGTTTGAATCCCGGCTCTGCCACTTGTCAGCTGTGTGACGGTGGGAGAGTCACTTAACTTCTCCGTGCCTCAGTTCCTTCATCTGTAAAATGGGGATTAAGACTGTGAGCCTCACGTGGGACAACCTGATTACCCTCTATCTACCCCAGCGCTTAGAACAGTGCTCTGCACATAGTAAGCGCTTAACAAATACCAACATTATTATCATTATTATTATCAACTCGTATGTAACCCAGTGCTCAGAACAGTGTTTGGCACATAGTAAGCACTTAACGGGGACCATAACGATTATTATTCCTGGATGCTACCCCACCCCTACCTGTGTCCGATTGTACATGACGATCGGTAGATGTTCCCAACAAATCGGATCCCCTCTGCAGGAACCTGATCGGTGTGCAGCTCATTAGCGGGGTCGCAAATCAACCCCTTCAACTGAATGGAGGTCTCAAACAGGGGCGCTTAAGCTCCCCCAAAATCCAATCAAAATCCAATCCAAGAGAAACAACAGGGCATAGTAGAGAAGGAGCATGACACAGTGGATAGAGCCCGGGCCTAGAAGTCGGAAGGTCACGGATTCTAATCCCTGCTCTGCCACTTTTCTGCTGTGTGACCTTGGCCGAATCACTTCACTTCTCCGGGCCTCAGTTACGTCATCTGGAAAGTGGAGATGGCAACTGCGAGCCCAACATGGGACGGGGAATGTGTTCAACCCCATTTGCTAGTATCCACCGCAGCGCTTAGTACAGTGCCTGGTGCATAGGAAGTGCTAAACAGATACCAGAATTATTATTATTATTATTATTATTATTATTAATCAAATGCCCCTAGGAATCAGCTCCCTGACCTTGAACCCAGCCACGCTATTATGGATTCGAGGCGGGTTTCAGCTAGGTCTACCTTGAACAGCTGAATTTTTCTCTCCTCGCCTGTCTTGTCCTCTCCAACTTTGCCTCCTCCCCAGCTTGGTGTTTCATTCTACTTTCCCCTCTCCCGTTCAGTGTGGGCTCCAGCGATTTCTGCGGATAAGGACGGGCAGATGGCTCAATCTGCAGATTATGCTTAATGCTGCTTAATGTGGCTCTATAATTTGGCCAGTAAACAGTGTCGGAACAGAAGGATGTTTGAACTCTCACTTTGTATAAACCATTAACACCTTCACCTTCTGTTGGACTCAGAGAGATGAAGCCAGATCAGCTCGTGATCCCGACATGCCCAGAGGGACCGAACGATCCCCTTCTCCGTGCCCCGGGTCAACTGAGAAAAGCCGAGTTTTAAGCGAAATCAAGGTCTCCGTCCAAATTTAGAGAGCGTCTGAGTGGAACCAATTTAAGCCTCTAATCAAACCCAAATCCATGCTATAAAAAATTAGGACGATCTTATTCTAGAGGCACTGGGCTGTGCATTATGGGTGTTCAGGATAATAATAATACTGGGATACGTTTCAGATGAAAAAAATGTGCAAGACTAAAAATTTGGATGGATTTAAGCCCAAGTCAATGAAACTCTATTGTTTAATTATAGTATCTGAGTGTGAATGTAAATGGAGGTTGCGGAACAAAGATGTGTTTGAGCTTGGATCGGGGAAGATTTCGTGACTAAATGGGGAAGACTTTCATAGCTACAGTGCTTGATCTTCCAGAATGTGAAGTGAGGATCGGGGACTTTGTCAGGTACTTTGGACTTCTGGGGTCTCTCTCCTTGAGCTATAATCTCCTCCATTCAATCCAAAATTCATTTAGCTGCTAACTGGGGAAGATCCAGTCATTTTTGCTAATACACAGTACTTTTGTTTTAAAAGAGTCTCATGCTGTAGGGCAAATTATGCTACAGGAACGACTGATTCTACAGAAGGTGGATAGATGGCCATGGGTTCTAATCCTGGCTCCGCCACTTGCGTGCTGTCGCTTAACTTCTCTGGGCCTCAGTTACCTCATCTGTAAAATAATGATGGTATTTGTTAAGCGCTTGCTCTGTGTCAAGCACTGTTCTAAGCGCTGGGGTAGATACAAAGTAATCGGGTGGCCCCATGTGGGGCTCATAGTCTTAATCCCCATTTTACAGATGAGGTAATTGAGGCCCAGAGAAGGGAGGTGACTTGCCCAAAGGCAAACAGCTGACAAGTGGCAGAACCTGGATTAGGACCCGGGCCCTTTCCACTGAGCCACACTGCTTCTCAGTGGGGATTGAGACTGCGAGCCCCATGTGAGACAGGGAGTGAGTCCAACCTGATTATCTTATATCAACCCCAGTGCTTAGAACAATGCTTGGCGAATAGGGGTTCACAAATGTCATAATAATTATTATTTTCATTTGAAGATACACCATATGTGCCATAAATTCCCAGATTTTTATTCTCCACTGCAAGTGCTTCATACATGTGCAACGCATTATGATGATAATGATAATAGTAATAATGGGAAAACCACCATTCTAAGCTCTGGGATAGATTCAACACAGTCAGACCCAATCTCTGACGCTCAGAGAGAGGCAGAACAGCTTTTTAATTCCCATTTTACCGATCAGGAAATGGAGACCCAGAGAAGTTCAGGGACTTGCCCACGTTCACACAGCAGGCAAGTGGCAGAACCAGAGTTCAAGTTCCGGTCTCCTCTGGATTTTCCACTAACCCGCCGGCTACTTCTCCACTCTACTTCTCAGCCAAAGAACTGTTAAATTCAATAAGACAAAAGGAGAGGCTAGAGCTAGTGATGGTGGGATTTGATAGCATTTCTGGATGCAGCGTGTTATACTAAGTGCTTGGGAAGTTTAAGAAAACTCTGTGCCCCGTTCTCTACCCGAAGTACTTAGACTCTAATGGGGGAAACAGTTATAAAGGTATGGACGGAGTGACCTATATGAACAATCGATTGCCTGAATGTTCTCATTCTCTGGGCTTTAAGCTCGGCGTGGGCAGGGAAGATTTCAGCCAATTCAATAATAATAATAGTAATTATGGTACTTATTAAGCACTTACTATGTGTCAGGCACTATTCTAAGTGCTGGGGAACTGTTCTAAGAGCTGGACTCTTGTATTGTTCTATCCCATGTGTTTAGTTTTGGGAAAGTGCAATGATTGATTCAGAAAGGGACAGATGGTAATAATAATAATGTTCGTATTTGTTGATGATGATGATGTTGGCATTTGTTAAGCGCTTACTATGTGCCGAGCACTGTTCTAAGCGATGGGGTAGACACAGAGGAATCAGGTTGTCCCACGTGGGGCTCACAGTCTTAATCCCCATTTTACAGATGAGGTAACTGAGGCACAGAGAAGTGAAGTGACTTGCCCAAAGTCACACAGCTGACAAGTGGCCGAGCCGGGATTCGAACCCATGAACTCTGACTCCCAAGCCCGTGCTCTTTCTACTGAGCCACGCTGGGAAACTGATTGGCTGTGCTGGTATCTCTTTCTATTTATTTTTTAATCAACATATTTGTTAAGAGTTCACTATGTACCAGGCACTTTACTAAGCACTGAGGTGGATGCAAGCTAATGGGATCGGACATACTTCAAGTCCCACGTCTCACAGTCTTAATCCCCATTTTACTAATGAGATAACTGAGTCCCAGAGAAGTGGAGAGAATTGCCCAAGGTCACCCAGCGGACAAGTGGAGGAGCTGGGTTTAGAACCCAGGTCCTTCTGACTCCCTGGCCCGTGCTTTATCCACTAGGCCGTGCCATTTCTCATATTAACTGCACACGTGATGACAGGGAGCACGGCAACGTAGATCCCTGAGTGGAGCGGTACTCCAACTTGATCTTTAACACACAATCTCACCACCATTTCCTCTTAGGTGAATCAGATTGTGCCAGTGCGTAATCATCCACAAACTCCCCAAGGGCAGGGATCCTGCCTGCCTGCTCTATTGTATTAGACTCTCCCAAGTGCTTAGTACAGTGCTGTGCACACAGTTGACATTGAATAAACACCACTGATTAATTGTCCAGAACAGACTCGTGAAGCAGCGAGGCCTAGTGAAAGTACAGGCCTGGGAATCAGAGGACCTGGGTTCTACTCCCAGCTCCTCTCTGTACCTGCTGTATGACCTTGGACAAGTCACTTCATTTCTCAGTGCCACAGTTCCCTGATTTACAAAATGGGGATTCAGGACCCGTTCACCCTCCTTATTCCATTGTGAACCCCGTGAGGAACCTGCTTATCTAGGATCTACCCAACGTAAAAGATACCACAAATACTGCTAATATCCTTATTATTATCATACTGTGTAATCTCTCATCTTCTCATCCTATATTCCCTCCCTACTTCATCACTTGAGACCATAATCCTTAAATCCATAGGTCTTCACTACACCAACACCTTTGGAAAATAGAGTGGCCTAGCGGAAAGAGTACGGGCCTGGGAATCAGAGAACATAGATTCTTATTGGCTCCGCCACATGTCTGCTGCGGAATCTTGGACAAGTCACTTTACTCCTCTGTGTCTCAGTTGTCTCACCTGGAAAATGAGAATTAGGGGCCCTGTTCTAAGCGCTGGACTTTTATATTGTACTTACATTGTTTATTGCCTCAGTTATCTGGAAAATGAGAATTAGGACCGTGAGCCCCGTGTGGGACGGAGACTGTTTCCAACCCAATTAATTATCTTGTAGGTACCTCAGTGCTTAGAACAGTGTCTGGCACATAATAAGTGCGTAAGAAATATCACAATTATGATTATAATTATTCTTACATACAGATCTTTATATTCCGTTACTTCTCCTACCTGCAATTCATTTTAACTCCTGTCTCCTCGGCAAGATTTAACTTCCTTGAGGAGGGGAATCATATCTACTAACTCTGTCGTACTCTCCCAGATGTTTAGAACAGCTCTCTGCACACGGTAAATACTACTGTTTGATTGATTCGCCGTGGGAAGAATGTTCCTTAATATTCTTTGTTGGATCCAAACTGTGTAATGAAAACACGCATTATAGCAGAACTGACTGAATATTCCAGCACACAGAAAACGCCTGTCATATGGATAGTGTCACGCTAATATCCCCGTTCAGTGAAATGAAAATCTGAACTACCATCGAGGATCCAAAGGCAGATCTCAAAATAATAATGCGATTTTCTTCTTTCTTAAACATTCCTTGTCGTGTTTTGCCGAGAACCTTTCCTAGATTGGGATTGGGAGAGAGGATCCTCCCTGGTTATTGTCATTTTTTTTAAGCTGTTTTGGGATTTTTTGACATGAGCACAAAGTGTCAGCTCCTTCTTTCCTGGCCAACTTCCAGTTTCGATGAGCGATTCCATCCTATCTGCCAATCTGCAATTTCCACCGAGGGCCGTATTATTTTTCCCTTTCTGGACGAGATGGCTCTCTGCTCCAATTCGGAAGTGGACAGCTGTCATCGATTGGAAGATGGGGGCTTGTCTGTGTTAGTATCGACTGAGAACCTGATGAAAGGTAATGGCACAGATATCAATTCAAGTTAATATCTTTATTACTTAGTCTTGACCGATTAATCCCCGGAACCCAAGGCCCTTGGGTTCAGAACGTAGAACAGAAAACAGAACACGGAAGAAATATTTTAAAATTGAAACTTGACCTGAGTTCGATCCCAGCCTCTGGAGCTCAGTATGCTCAGGACATACATTCATTCATTCAGCTGTATTTATTGAGTGCTTACTGTACGAAGAACACTCTACCCAAGCACTTGGGAGTGTACGGTAGATCAATAAACGACACATTCCCTTTCCACAGCGAGCTTAGCGTCTAGAGAGACTGGGCGCGCCCAGGTCCGATTTTCAGCGGAGTTGGGGGTTACAAAGGACCTTTCCTCAATCAGTCAACCAATCAGTGGTCTTTTTTGAGCGATTACTATGTGCAGAGCACTATACTAAATGGTTGGGAGAGTACAATACAATAGATTTCTGCCCTTAAGGAGTTTACATTCGAGTTATCGAATAGTAATAATAATGCTAATTGTGGTATTTGTTAAGCACTCACTATGTGCCAAGCACTGTACTAAGCGTTGGGGTAGATGCAACGTAATCTAGTTGGACGTGGTTCCTGTCCCACAGGGGCTCAGGTGCTGAATCTCCATTTTACAGACGAGGGACCTGAGGCACAGAGAAGTGAAGTGCCTTGCCTAGTCTCACAGCAGATAAATTCACCCCACTACATCCAATCTGTCACCAGTGCCTGCCAGTCTCACCTTTACAATATCGCCCAGATCCACCCTTTCCTCTCCATCCAAACGGCTATCTTACTGGTACAAGCTCTCATAATATCCCGACTGGATTATCGTGTCAGCCTTCTCTCTGATCTCCCTTCCTCCCGTCTCTCCCTGCTCCAGTCTATCCTTCATTCCGCTGCCTGGCTCATCTTCCTGCAGAAATACTCTGGGCATGTCACTCCCCTCCTTGAAATCCTCCAGTGGTTGCCTGTCAACCTCTGCACGACACAAAAACTTCTCACTCTAGGCTTCGAGGCTGTCCATCCCTTCGCCCCCTCCTACCTCTCCTCCCTTCTCCCTTTCCACCGCCCACCCCGCACGCTCCGCTCCTCCGCCGCCCACCTCCTCACCGTCCCCCGTTCTCGCCTATCCCGCCGTCGACCCCTGGGCCACGTCCTCCCGCGGTCATGGAACGCCCTCCCTCCTCACCTCCGCCAAACTGACTCTCTTCCCCTCTTCAAAGCCCTACTGAGAGCTCACCTCCTCCAAGAGGCCTTCCCAGACTGAGCTTTCCCTTTTCCCTCTGCTCCCTCTGCTGCCTCTCTGCTCCCCCTTCACCTCCCCTCAGCTATTAAGCCCCCTTTCCCCCCTTTCCCTCTGCTCCTCCCCCCTCCCTTCCCTTCCCCTCAGCACTGTGCTTATTTGTATATATTTTTATTACCCTAATTATTTTGTTAATGAGGTGTCCATCCCCTTGATTCTATTTATCGTGATTGTTGTCTTGTTTTTTGTCCTTCTGTCTCCCCCGATTAGACTGTAAGCCCATCAATGGGCAGGGATTTTCTCTATCTGTTGCCAAATTGTACATTCCAAGCGCTTGATACAGTGCTCTGCACATAGTAAGTGCTCAATAAATACTATTGAACGAATAAGTGGCAGAGACAGGATTTGAACCCAGGTCCTGTTGAATCTCAGACCTGAGCTCTATCCACTAGGCCATGCTGCTTCTAAATTTAATTCCCATCAGATATTGCAGCCTCAGTCTCTGAACTGAAATAATCAGCAGGAAATGTGTCATAAACATTATTATTATTATTTTTCTATTGTACTTTCCCAAGAGCTCAGTACAGTGCTCTGCACACAGTGAGAGCTCAATAAATACAGTTGAATGAATCCTTGAGGGGACCAGTCCCCATGTTGAAGACCAGCTTTAGCTTAGCACATTCTCAAAAAGTGGGATGCCGGGATCTTTGGAAAATTCCAAACTAAAATGGCAGCCACCACTTTGTAGAAATCAGGCACCAGGCCTTACGGGAAGAGACGGAGATAAGAAATTATTTTTTAAGTTTTTCACCTTAATTATAAAGAGGATTTGTGCAATTGAGAGGAGGGTGGGGCAGTATCTCAGACAGACATTTGTGACCTCAAAATTCCAAACTGGTTAGCTGGTGGAGAGGGAACTGGTCTACTCATCTGTTGTATTGCCCTCTCCTGAACATTCAGTACAGTGCTCTGCACATAGTAAACACTCAGTAAAGACCACTGATGGATTAAATGACAGCCCAGGTGTGAAGCAGGAAGCAGATGGCCCTGGTCCGAATCGTGGGGCACATCTGTGACCAGTGATGCTGATGGCCATGATCCAGGCAGTCCAACTTTATGAAGAGAAGCAGTGTAGCCTATTCATTCAGTTGTATTTATTGAGCGCTTACCATGCGCAAAGTACTGTACACTGTACTCAGTGCTTGGGAGAGAAAATACAACAACAAACGGACACATTCTCTGTCCACAACACGCTCACAGAGGGGGAGACAGACATTCCAATAGATAAATTACAGGTTTATACAGATCTTTACCTACGTGTTGTGGGGAAGGAAGGGAAAATCAATGAGGAGCAAGTCAGAGTGGCGCAGAAGGGAGGGGGAGAAGAGGAGAACTCAGTCAGGGAAGGCTTCCTGGAGGAGAGGTGCCTTCGATAAGGCTTTGAAGTGGGGGAGAGCAATTATCTGTCTGGCCAAGTGGAAAGAGCATGGTAAGCGCTTAGTACAGTGCTCTGTCCACAGTAAGCGCTCAATAAATACTATTGAATGAATGAATGGGAGTCAGCGGAGGAATTGCGTTCTAATCCCGGCCCCACTTGTCTGCTGTGTGACCTTGGGCAAATCACTTCACCTTTCTGGGCCGCGGTTATCTCACTTGTAAATTGGGGACTGAGATTGCGAGCCCCATGTGGGACAGGGACTGTGAACAACCTGATTATCGCGTATCTACCTCAGTGTTCAGGATGGCGTCTGACGCATAGGAAGGGCTTAACAGCAGCAGTGCCTAGCGGATAAAACACTGGCCTGGGAATCAGAAGGTCACAGGTTCCAATCCTGTCTCCACCAATTGTCTGTTGTGTGACCTTGGACCAGGTACTTAACTTCTCTGGACCTCAGTTACCTCATCTGTAAAATGGGGATCGAGACTGTGAGCCCCACCCGGGACAGGGACTGTGTCCAACCTGATTTGTTTGTATCCACCCCAGCACTTAATGGAGTTCCAGGCACATAACGAGCGCTTAACATATACCATTATTATTATTTATAAGTACATAAAAAATAAGCAAGGCTGGATTCTATTAAATAATTCCAGTTGATAATACATTGCTTTGGATTCCATTGTTGGTCTTATTTCATTCACTGGTATTTATTGAGGGCTTACTATGTGCAGAACACTGTACTAAGCGCTTGGAATGTACAAATCGGTTATAGATACAGTCCCTGCCCTCTGACAGGGATTACAGTCTAATCAAGCCTTGAGTTATGCAGTGAGCCTTTCAGAGAACTGAGGAGTATTGCATTGAATATTCTCTGTTGCCAATCAATCCGGCGGTCAATCAGTGGTATTTACTGAGTGCTTGACTGTGTGCAGAGCATTGTACTAAGTTTTGGGGGGAGTACAGTATAACGGCGTTGGTAACGATCCTAATAATGATCGTGGTGTTAAGCGCTTACTATGTGTCCAGCACTTTTCTAAGCACTGGGATGATCAGGTAATCAGATCCGTGACAGCCCCTGTCCCACGTGGGGCTTACAGTCTTAATCCCCATTTTATAGATGAGGTAACTAGGCATAGAGAAGTGAAATGAATTTCCAAAGGTCACACAGTGGAGACATGGAGGGGTCAGAATGAGAACCCAGGTCCCTCTGACTCCCAGGCCCAGGCTCTTGCCACTTTGGCACACTGTTCCTCCACCGTTCCCTGCCCACAATGAGCTTACAGTATAGAGGAACATTCTGGCTCTGCCACTTGTCTGCTGTGTGACTTTGGGCAAGCCACTTAACTTCTCTGTGCCCCAGTTGCCTCATCTGTAAAATGGGGATTAAGACTGTGAGCCCCACGTGGGACAACCCGAATACCTTGTGTTATTGTGTTATCCTTGTGTTATCCCCGCCCGCCCCACCCTCCCCCCAACCTGAATACCTTGGATCTTGAGTCCCGGCTGATACAGGGACGCGGTCCCATCTGATTATCTCGCGCCTACAGGAAGCACTTAATTAATAACATCCCAATGTTGTCACTTGAGCCCTGGATCAAGGCAAAGCAGAGGAAACAGGAAGCTGACTGGACTGGATCTCGGATTTGCCCCGTTGGCCTCATACCTGAATACCTTGGTTGGGTTATACCAGTGCTTAGAACTCTGCTTGGCACATAGTAAGCGTTTAACAAATAACACCATTATTATTATTATTATTATTATGCCCAAACGGCCCCTGGAAATTGGGCATCTGGAGTCGTCTTTCTGCAAGGCTACGAGGGGCTTTGCCTCTGAGGACGAGTCGGCTCTGCCTCTGCCCTGCTGGGTTTCATCGTGCAAGTCACTTAACCTCTCTGGACCTCAATTTTCTCATCTCCCAGATGTGGATAAGATCCCCGCTCCCCCTCCGCCCCCCCCGCCTTGGATCTTGAGTCCCGGCTGATACAGGGACGCGGTCCCATCTGATTATCTCGCGTCAACAGGAAGCACTTAATTAATAACATCCCAATGTTGTCACTTGAGCCCTGGATCCAGGCAAAGCAGAGGAAACAGGAAGCTGAGCGGACTGGATCTCGGATTTGCCCCGTTGGCCTCAGCAAAGGAGCGATCTCCGGTCGATCCCCTCTGTTCCCGCCACGAGGTCCAACTCCTTCGGCTTCCCGCTCTATTCCTCTCCTCGGCCTCCGTTAATCGTATTCGGTGGTCTTGAATCCCCTGTGGCCTTTGGCTTCTTGAAGCTTCCCTGAGATTCTCATTTCGTTTTCGGATGGTTTTTGTGGCCACCGCCCTAGGCTCGTACGATTTCCTCAGAAAGCACAATCTGTGGCAGAGACCAGAGGTGTGACCCGCCAACTCCGACGATGATTTGCGAGCCTGCATTCTGACGGCAGAGGCCTCGCTCGATGCTTGTGGAAAATTTGGGGAGGCGGTTGCAGCTTGATTTTATTGGCCGGGACAAAAACTGAAACTGATCTGTGCCGCCTATGAATCAAAATGATAGGATTTTGGTAAAACTCTGCCCTAAAGATTCGCTCGGTTCAATCAGTGCTATTTATTAGGTGCCTGTTAAGTGTGGGGTGCTGTACTGAACACTTGGGAGGATGTAACAATAATAATAAAAATGATAGTAATAGTTTTGGTGCTTGTTCAGCGCTTACTCTGTGTCAAGCACTCTTCTAAGCACTGGGGGGGATATGATTAATCGGTCAGGACAAAGTCCCTGGCCCACATGGCACTCACTGTCTTAATCTCCACTTTACAGATGAGAAGCAGCGTGGCTTAGTGGAAAGCGCATGGGTTTGGGAGTCAGAGGACATGGGTTCTAATCCCGGGGCATTCATTCAATAGTATTTATTGGGCGCTTACTGCAGAGCACTGTACTAAGCGATTGGAATGTACAAATCGGTAACAGATAGAAACAGTCCCTGCCCTCTGATGGGTTTACGGTCTAATCCGGGGAGAAAACTTGGTTAGATGCCACGAAGTAGGTGGCAATGCCTTAACCATATGTGTGTTGTAAAGACCCCTGCGACCTCTTCCATCCTTCTCAAGGGGAGCGCTAACCTTCTCTCCTTTTGTCTGCCATGTGACCTTGGGCAAGCCACTTAGCTTTTCTGGGCCTCAGTTACCTCATCTATAAAATGGCGATTAAGACTGTGAGCCCCAGGTGGGACAAGCTGATCACCTTGTATCTACCCCGGCGCTTAAAACAGTGCTTGGCCCATAGTAAGTGCTGAACAAAAACCATTCTTATTATTATTATTATTATTTACATCCCATGTCCTCAAGCAGTTTCTATCATCCGGTTATCACCCCAACATACTTATGTATGTAACTTTAAATTATCTACTATAAATTACTTATTCATATTAATATCAGTTTCCCCATCTAGACTGTAAGCTTGCAACGGGCAGGGGAGTTGTCTGCTAATTCATTTGTATTCTACTCTCCCAAGTACTTAGAATAGTGCTCTGCACGTAGTAAGCATTCAGTAAATACCATTCATTGATTGATTCATTAAGAGAAATGGTTAGCCTAGCTGACATGGTGATAATAATTGTGGTATTTATTACATCCTTAACTATTTGCGAAGCGCTGAGTTAATCAGTTCAAACACAGTCTGCTTCCTACGTGGGGCTCACAGTCTAAGTAGGAGGGAAAACAGGAAAATTCCTCTAGACCATAAACTCGTGGGCAGGGAATGTGTCTTTTGATTGTGGTATTGTACTCTCCCAAGCGCTTAGTACAGTGCCCTGAAGTCAGTTAGTGCTCAATAAATACGATTGAATGAATGAATGGACATTGACTCCCCTTTTTGCAGCTGAAGAAATGGAAGCACAGTTAAGTACCTTTTCCAAGTTGGTGCAGCAGGCAAGTGGCAGAATTTGAACCAAGGTCCCTTAGATCCCAGGTCCGGGGTCTTTCCACTAGACTGTAATGTGAACCTTCTCTGTCATTAAAACTTTCTGCCTTTAAATGTAAAATTCCTTATTGTAAACGTGAGGTTTCTAAACTATGATACCAATAAGTAGTCATGTGGTAATAGTATTTATTGAATCCAGTGTACCGTACTGAGCACTCGTGAAAGTGCAGCCCAAAGAAGTCACTCGTTTTCTACCCACGAGGAACTTCCACACTATCGGGGGAGATGTTAATGAAGTCTTAAAATGTGCATTAGTTTATGATAACAATTAGGATAATAATGTTATTAAGCGCTTTCTTTATGCGAGATGATTACATTTAAGCGCTGGGGAAGATCGAGATAATTAGATCAGAAGAATTTGTAATTGTGGCATCTCTTCCAATTCTGGCATTGATATCGCCCGTAAAAGTGCATTTATTGGAATCTGCTACAACTGCGATGAGCTTGTCTAAATCTCGATAGCAACGTTCTTGATTTTCCTCGCTGTCGGTCAAGATTTGGGGGTGTGTGTGTGGGGGGTGTAAGAGCTTATCATGGTGGCCAAAGAGGAAGAGAGCTGCATCACCGTCGGACCATCGTCATCTGCGTCTCGGGGAGAGCCGATGCTAGGGATTATCCGATAGCTGATCCAACCCCTGACTCGTCTCCTTCTGAAGAGGGGAGGCCACTCCCCAGGATGGCATATCCAACACTGGTTTCCCCTCATGTTCGTTCCTTCAGTCAATCATATTTACTGAGTGCTTACTGTCTGCAGGGCACTGTACTAAGCGCTCACACTGACCGCTGTTCTTTGCTCATGTCCCCCGTCACCGTCCTGCCCCTAGTTCCTCCCCCACCGTTAGATTGGCCCAGGCCCTGTCCCAAATGGGGTTCACATTCTTAATCCCCATTTTCCAGATGAGGTCTCCGAGGCCCAGGGAGGTGAAGTGACCTTCCCTAGGTCACCCAGCAGACAGGTGGGTATTATTGGGCCATTACTGTTCACTTCCCCAGTGCATAGATCATAATGATAATAATTGTGGTCCTGGCTAAGCGCTTACTATGTGCCAAGCACTATTCCAAATGCTGGGGTAGATATTAGTTCATCAGGTTGGACGCAGTCCCCGACCCACATGGGCTCACAGTCTTAATCCCCATTTTCCCGATGAGGGACCTGAGGCCCAGAGAAGGGAAGTGACTTGCCCAGATCACCCAGCAGACATGTGGTGGAGCTGGGATTAGAACCGAGTTCCTTCTGATTTAAGCAGGGTGGCCTAGTGGAAGAAGTTCAGGCCTGGGAGTCAGTAGACCTGGGTTCTAATCCTGGCTCCACGTCTTGTCTGCTGGGTGACTTGGGGCACGCTCTCACTCACTCATTGATTCATTCATTGATTCATTCATTGATTCATTCATTCAATCGTATTTATTGAGTGCTTACTATGTGCAGAGCACTGTATTAAGCGCTTGGAATGTACAGTTCGGCAACAGATCGAGACGATTCCAGCCCACAAGAGGATCACAGTCTAAATGGGGGAGACAGACACCAAAACAAGTGGTCTGGCATCAATATCATCAAGATAAGTAGGATCATAGATGCATACACATCATTAACACAATAGTGTAATAAATATATATAAATATGCACAAGTGCTTTGGGTGGGGGAAGGGGAAGAGCAGAGGGAGGGAGTAGGAGGAATGGGGAGGGGAAGAGGAGCAGAAAGAAAGGGAGGCCTCAGTCTGGGAAAGCCTCTTGGAGGAGGTGAGCTCTCTATAGGGTTTTGAAGAGGGGAAGAGGGTTAGTTTGATGGATGTGAGGAGGGAGGGCATTCCAGGACAGCGATAGGACGTGGACCGGGGGTCGGGGGCGCGAACGAGGGACCGTGAGGAGGTGAGCGGCAGAGGAACGGAGTGTGGGGCCTGGGCTGGAGAAGGAGAGAAGGGAGGTGAGGTGAGAGCGGGCAAGGGGATGGACAGCTTTGAAGCCAAGAGTGAGGAGTTTTTGTTTCCTGTGAAGATTGATAGGCAACCACTGGAGGTTTTTGAGGAGGGGAGTGACATGCCCAGAACGTTTCTGTAGAAACTCCTCTGGACCTCTGTTCCCTCATCGGCAAAATGGGGATTCAATCCCTGTTCTCCCTTCTACTTAGACTGTGAGCCCTGTGTGGGAACTGATTATCTAGTATTTACCCCAATCCTTGGCACATAGTAAGCAGTGAACAAATTCCACAATTATTGTTATCATTGTTATTACTATTATGGTTATTAGAGCATCTTGTACACGGTAGATACTAAACATTAAAAGAATGAGTGTTGTCTGCCTGCCCAACACCCTCCGCTTCCCCCGTATGCTCACCACATTTCACAGCTGTATCAATAATAAGAGTAATGATAATAGCGATTGAGGATTAAGCAGTGACTCCTATGTACCGTACTCTGCGCTGCTAACCTTCTCATTCATTCAGTAGCATTTATTGAGCGCTTACTACGTGCAGAGCACTGTACTAAGCGCTTGCAATGTACAAATCGGCAACAGATACAGTCCCTGCCCTTTGACGGGCTTACAGTCTAATCAAGGTTCTCACTGAACCTTGATCACGACTATCTCACCACCGACCTCTCGCCCACATTCTGCCTCTGGCTTGGAAGGCCCTTCCGCCCCCTTTTCGACGGACTATTACTCTCTCTTCCTTTAAAGCCTTATTGAAGGCACATCACCTCCAAGAGACCTCCTCTGACTAAACCTTCTTTTCCTTTTCTTAAACCCCCTTCTGTGTCACCCTGACTTGCTCCCTTTACTCATCCCCTCTCCCAGACCCACAGCACTTACGTCCATATCTGTAATTTTATTGATATTAATATCTGTCTACCCCTCTAGACTGTGTGGTTGTTCTGGGCTGGGGATGTGTCTGTTTATGGCTATATTGTACTGTCCCAAGCTCTTAGTATAGTGCTCTGCACACAGTAAGCACTCAGTAAATATGATTGACTTTCTGAAGTAGGTAAAAAATAATCGGGTTGTACACAGTCCCTGTTCCCCAGTCCCTCTTGTCCCATTCTTTTTCCGTGCTGCCCATACCGTTGTTCAAAATTTCTGGGTACCAAGGAAAGCAGGGTAAAATTCTCACCCCGAATCTGGCTACTCCCCACTTAGACAGCCTCTGGGCATGAAGGAAAATGGAAAAACAGCCTATTGCAGTGTAAAGTTGCCCCAAACAATTAGTGGCATTTGTTGAGCACTTACTCTGGTCACAACACTAGGCTAAGGGCTTGGGAGACTACGATCCGATTCCTGTCCACAAGGAGCTTACAGTCTAACAAGGAGGACAAGATGCTAAAATTAATTTCCAGCGGGGAGAAGTGAAGCTTAAAGATATTTTCATGAGTGCCAGGGGAAGAAAAAAAAAAAAGTTGGTATTTGTTAAGCGCTTACCGTGTGCAGAGCACTGTTTTAAGCGCTGGGGTAGATACAGGGTAATCAGGTTGTCCCACGTGAGGCTCACAGTGAATCCCCATTTTACAGATGAGGTAACTGAGGCCCAGAGAAGTTAAGTGACTTGCCCACAGTCGCACAGCTGACAAGAGGCAGAGCCCGGATTCATTCATTCATTTATTCAGTCAGTCACATTTATTCATTCGTTCATTCAATTGTATTTTTTGAGCTCTAACTGTGTGCAGAGCACTGTACTAAGTGCTTGGTTATTGAACGTTTATTGTGTTCAGAGCACAGTACTAAGCACTTGGGATGGTACGATATTCATTCATTCAATAGCATTTATTGAGCGCTTCCTATGTGCAGAGCACTGTACTAAGCGCTTGGAATACACAGTTCGGCAACAGATAGAGACAATTCCTACCTAATAACGGGCTCATACTCTAAACGAGGGAGACGGACAAAAACAAGACAACATAATCACGATAAATAGAATCAAAGGGATGTACACGTCATTAGCAAAATAAATAACAATAAACAGACACATTCCCTGCCCACAGTGAGCTGCCAGTACTGCATGGATGAATCAATCAACTGATGGTAGTTATTGAACATTTAATAATCACAATAATAATAATGATAATTGTGGTATATGTTAAGTGCTTACTTCTAGGCACTGTACTAAGTACTGGGGTGGATACAAGCAAATCGTGTTGGACACGGTCCCCGTCCCATAGTCTCAATCCCTATTTTACAGATGAGGGAACTGAGGCCCAGAAAAGCGAAGTGACTTGCGCAGCGTCACACAACAGACAGGTGGCGGAACCGGGATTAGAACCCATGACCTTCTGACTTCCAGGCCCATGTCTGTCCACTGCATCATGCTGCTTCTCACTTCCTGTGTGCAGAGCGCTGTACTAAGCCCTTGGGAGAGTACAGTGCATCAGAGTTGGTAATCCTGTCCCCTGCCCGCAACGAGCTGACAGTCTAGAGGGTGAAGCAGGAGAGAGGGAAAATGAGAGGGGAGTTTGGAGATGAGTCAGGGAAGGCTTCCAGGTGGAGATGTGATTTTAGGAGGGCTTTGAAAATGGGTAGAGCAGTGGGGTGCTCGATGTGAAGGGGGAGGGGGTTCCAAGGAGGAGGAGAGGAGTGTGCATGCGTTCAGTGGTGAGGGAGAGGAGAGCGAGATGCAGCGAGTGGGTGGGAGATAGAGAAGTGCAGCGTGCAGACTGGGTTGTAGGGTGAGAGGAACGATGCAAAATAGGAGGGGGAGAGCTGATGGAGTGCCTTAAAACCGATGGCGATGAGCTACTGTTTTTATATGGAGATGGGAGACACTCTTCACCACTGGCTTTAAAGCGGTCGATCCCCTTGCCCCCTCCTACCTCGCTTCACTACTCTCCTGCTCTAACCCGGCTTGCGCACTTTGCTCCTCTGATGCCAACCTTCTTGCCATACCTCCATCTCGACTGTCGCTCTGCCAACCTCTTGCCCTCGTCCTGCCTCCGGCCTGGAACGTCCTCCCTCCTCAAATCCAACAGACAGTGACTGGCCCCCCGCTTCAGAGCCCTACCGAAGGGGCACCTCTTCCAAAAGGCCTTCCCAGGCTAAGCCCCACTTTTCCTCATCTCCCACTCTCTTCTGTGACTCCTTGACCTGCTCCTTTGCTCGTCACCCCCCCTCCCAGCCCCCGGGCACTCATGTCCATATCTGTCATTTATCTATTTATATTAATGTCTGTCTCCCCCTCTAGACTCTAAGCTGGCTGTCGACCAGAAATTCGTTTACTGTTACGTCGTGTTCTCCTCAGCGCTTAGTACAGTGATGTGCACACGGTAAAAGCTCAATAAATATGATCGACTGACTTTTTAGATGTAATATAAGAACATCTTTGAAACATGCTTCCCTCGGAGAGGACCACTTCTCCTCCCTGAGCAGTTTTTGGCAACGATTTCCTCGGTGTGGCTAATTCAGAAAGCAGGTGGGAAAACCAGTGTGGATGAGCTGGTGGCCAAGGTGGAGTTCAATTTTAAGCTGCCTTGTCAGGGAGCAAACCCCAGGCTTCCTCTAAAAAAGAACTTGGCACAAGTCCACAGCTGAAGAGAAGCTGTTAATCAATATCCTTCTTCAGTGGTGTTACATCATGGTGACAGAATTGGAGATGCATCCTTTTTTCTGAAACAGCTGCTCCTCTAGGCCTTCCTTTCAAGGAGAAGCAAGAATGGAAAGGGGTGTTGAAGAGGGAGGAATCTTGGAATCGTATGTTTATATTTATATCTGTGATTTATTTCTATTAACGCCTGTCTCCCCGTCTAGAGCCTGAGCTCTATGTGGGCAGGGAATGCATCACGTGGTGTACTGGATGGAGCATGAGCCTGGAGTCAGAAGGACCTGGGTTCTGATCCTGGCTCTGCCACACGGCCACTGTGTGCCTTGGGCAAGTCACTTGCTTTTCTGGGCCTCAGTTAGTTCATCTGTAAAATGGGAATTGTTGTCGTGAACCCCACGAGAGACAGGGACTGTGTCCCACCCAATTTGCCCGTCTCCACCCCAGCGTTTAGTACAGTGCCTGATACGTAGTAAGCACTTAACAGATACCATTTATCACCCAACTTAATTGTTAATCGGTCAATGTCATTTATTGAGTGTTTACTGAGCCTCAGTTACCTCATCTGACAAATGTTGGTATTTGTTAAGCGCTCACTATGTGCCGAGCACTGTTCTAAGCGCTGGGGTAGACACAGGGGAATCAGGTCGTCCCACGTGGGGCTCACGGTCTTAATCCCCATTTTACAGATGAGGGAACTGAGGCACAGAGAAGTTAAGTGACTTGCCCACAGTCACACAGCCGACAAGTGGCAGAGCTGGGATTCGAACTCATGAGCCCTGACTCCAAAGCCCGTGCTCTTTCCACCGAGCCACGCTGCTTCTCCAAATGGGAATTAAGACTGTGAGTCTCATATGGAACAGGGACTGTGTCTGACCTGATTATCTTGTATCTACCCTAGTGCTTAGAACAGTACTTGGCACATAGTAAGCGCTTAACAAATAACAAAATTACTGTTGCCACTCGTTTCCTGTGTGACCTGCGGCAAGTCACTTCACTGGCTTAGTGGAAAGAGCACCGGCTTGGAAATCAGAAGATGTGGGTTCTAATCCCGGCTGCTCCACTTGACTGCTGTATGACCTTGGGCAAGCCACTGAACTTCTCTGTGCCTCAGTTACCTCATCTGTAAAATGCGGATTAAGGTTGTGAGCCCCATGTGGGACAGGGACTGAGTCCAACCTGCATCTGCCTCGTTGCTGGGTACAGTGCCTGGCACCTAGAAAGCGCTTAACAAATCCTCCACCAAAAAATAAAATAAAACGGAGGTAATGCTGAGACTTTCTGCATCTTTGTACCAAGAGACGTTTTAGAGACCTGACAGATGCAGCCTCCTTGCCAATGCCATTTTGATTCCTTAAAAGTCGATTAGACTGCAAGCCCGTTGATTAGGCTGTAGGCCCGTCAAAGGGCAGCGACTGGCAGTGGAAAGAGCATGGGCTTTGGAGTCAGAGGTCATGAGTTCGAATCCCGGCTCCGCCACTTGTCAGCTGTGTGACTGTGGGCAAGTCACTTCACTTCTCTGGGCCTCCGTTACCTCATCTGTAAAAGGGGGATGAAGACCGTGAGCCCCACGTGGGACAACCTGATTCCCTTGTGTCTACCCCAGCGCTTAGAACAGTGCTCGGCACATAGTAAGCGCTTAATAAATACCAACATTACGTTCCAAGCGCTTAGTACAGTGCTCTGCACATAGTAAGCGCTCAATAAATACTACTGAATAAATTCCTAAATGTTCCTTCCCTTTCCTTCTCATTTATTTTAGTGTCTGTCTCCTCTGCTAGAGTCTGAGCTCTTTGAGAGCGGGGATCAAGCCTAGTAACTCTATCGGGCTTTCCCAAGTGCTGGATAGAGAGCACTGAGTAGAGGAAATGCTCACTAATACCATTGATTAGTGCTCCGTGTGGAGTTAGTGCTCTAAAAATACGACTGACTGATTGGTAGATGGAAAGGAGGAGGTCAGTGTTTCCACCAGGTGATTGGCTGCGTGGCGTTAAGTGCCTGCTGTGTGCTAAACACTGAGGTAGCTACAAGTCTGTCAGGTTGGCCACACTCCCAAACCCATATAGAGCCGACAGCTCAAGTGGGAGGGAGAACAGATATTGAATTCCTGTTTTACAGATGAGGAAACTGTTGGCAGACAAGTGTAGTGACTTGTCGTCAGTTGCGCAGTAGGCGAGGGGTAGAGTCAGGATTAGAACGCATGTCCTCTGACTCGCAGGTCTGGAGTCTTTTAAAAAATTTTTTTCCATTAGCCAGATGTTCAATTCCTCTTTTTTAATGATATCTGTTAAATGCTTGCTATGTGCCAGGCACTGTGCTAAGTGCTGGGATAGCTATAAACAAATCAAGTTGGACATAGTCCCTGTCCCACATGGGGCTCTCGTCTTAATACCCATTATACACATGGGGTAACTGAGGTCCAGAGAAGTGAAGTGACTTGCCCCAGATCACACAGCAGACAAGTGGCAGGGCCGGAATTAGAACCCAGGTCCTTCTGACTCCCAAGACCATGCTCTATCTACTAGGCCACACTGCATCTCTTTCCACTGGGTCTTGCTGCTTCTAGGAAAGCACGGATTTGGGAGTCAGAGGTTGTGGAATCTAATTCTGGATCTGTCACTTGTCAGTTGTGTGGCTTTGGGCAAGTCACTTAACTTCTCTGTGCCTCAGTTACCTCAACTCTAAAATGGGGATGAAGACTGTGAGCCCCACGTGGGCCAACCTGATTACCTTGTATCTCCCCCAGGGCTTAGAACAGTGCTTGGCACATGGTAAGTGCTTAACAAATATCATCATTATTATTCATTTGATAGTATTTATTGAGCGCTTACTGCGTGCAGAGCACTGTCCTAAGCGCTTGGAAAGTACAATTCGGCAATAAAGAGAGACAATCCCTACCCAACAATGGACTCACAGTCAAGAAGGGGGGAGACAGACGACAAAACAAGTAGACAAGCAAAAATATAATCCATATAAATAGATAGAATTATAGATGGATACACATCATTAATAAAATAAATGGAATAATAAATCTGCACATTTATACACAAGTGCTGTGGGGCGGGGGTAGAGCAGAGGGAGGGAGTCCTGTCCTGTGTCTAAATGGTTTATTTCTACTGATGTCTGTCTCCCCCTCTACACTGTGAGCTTGTTCTGGTCAGGGAAGATGTCTGTTTATTGTTCTGTTACCTTGTATCTACCCTAGCACTTA